>NC_073724.1:12298233-12607791 GCF_023634155.1 Falco peregrinus | reverse complement strand
CTACTGCAGCCAACACTAATAACAGTGTATGCTCTACAATACATCCCAGTTTTAATTTTATTAGAATACCATATATGCTGAATAATATCACTTTGGACTAATTATATTCATTTTTGCTCCAGCCACAGAGTAGAGTTTGAGTCATCCAACTTCTGGAGAAAGGGAACACAGAAGTAAGTCTTCAATTAGCCATGGGGGCTGCTCCTAGCCCCATAAACACAAAAATAAAACCAGATGTCAGAGATCTGCAGCAGAGATTTGAGGATATCTTATGGCTCTCAGGCACATAATAAAACTCCAATGAAATTGTTAGGTGAGGTAGTAGGATTTGAATATCGCAAAATGCTCACATGGAGTAATTTAAGTTGTTTCTACTGCATACAATGTCAAAACCAATTCAACTATCTTAAAAATTAATACTGTTCTAAGGTTGTTGGGGTTTTTTTCTCATTCTTCTTCCTCATTCTCTCAAAATTAAGGAAATTTGGAGAGTTATAATGTCACAATAAAAGCTGAACGTCAAAGAGAATGATCCAAAATAAGACATGTCAAATTTCCAACACTATGGAAGCAGTTTCCAGTTATTTTTCTGTTGAATGAAGTTCTGTTTAGCTTCAACTAATCTTCACTTGCTTAAAGAACATTAGACAAACATTTTGAAAGCAGAGGATCTACAATCAATATGGTGCAAAGCTGTGAAGCCCCACACACATGAACTAATTATGTAGGTGGCAGTCACATAAACTTCCCTACAGAACACTATGTCCTTAGAGGTGATTTAGCCATGTGGAGGTCAATGGAAATTTTTCCATTGGCTCATACAGAATTTAGACAAAGACTTTGAGAAAACAGTAATGTTGGTGTCTCAAAAAGGCTTCTAAATCAGATGGCTGAGGAAAGAAGCAAAGCACTGCTTTGCTCAGAAGTGATAAATTCTGGAAAATATGCATGCAATAAAAATCACAGCTAATGCTGATATGTTAATATCAAAATATGATACAATGCGATCAAAATCCCAAAATACAGTGTTTCTTCCCTCAAGGAAAAATACCCAATAAACTTGCTTTGACAAACTTAAGCAATGTATAAAGATAAAGGATGTGATTTATTTAAAAATTTTAGATTGTGTACGTTTTCTTTAAATAAAGACTGCTGGAGGTTAATGTAATTTTTATTCATTTTAGAAAGACCCAATAAAGAATCTTCAGGTATTTAAAACTTGTGTGATGTAATTTAGAACATAATGTTTAATAATTTAGCACTTGTTAATTAGTTTTCTGCGTTCTATAAGAATCATAGCTACAAAATTATGGAAAGGATTAGTAAATGTGCTGAAGTAGTTTTACTTTGAACAGGACAGTTCTATGCTTTCTTCTCATTAGTGTGCATGCTAAGGAAATAAAATTCAGTTTTTTGAATGTAATTGTTAGGCATATTTCACTATATCCTTCTGAAATTTTCTGTATGTTCCATCTACAAGTAAAGACAACTTCAATATTGAAGTAATTTACAATAATGCATCTAATGTCTTTGTTTACCAATAAAGTTATTATTTACTCAGACTTCAGCCTGATTTACTATTTTTTCTAAATTAATTTTTCCAGCAGAAATATCATCAATGTTTCTTATTACTGGTATCCTCCCCCTCCAACTAATTTAATACAGCAGAATGTGTTTCAGCCCTCACTGTTCCTAAAGCAAATGCTAATTCTGATTTAGTGAGGTTTGCAATGAACAATATACTTACAAAACAGATTCCTATTACATTTATATTAAACATTGCCTTTGCAGTTTAAATTCAGTTTCATGAAGATTTCTAAAATCTAACCCGTATATATGATGCCATTAAGATGCGAGACTTAAGTGGATTAATTCTCACAACGAAGCTAGCATGTACATAAAAAAAAATGCCCCTTATCAATATTTTTAGTTTACGTTCTGTAGGAAACAATTAAAAATATTTCTCCAGAAATAAGACAGATGATAAGCACATACATCTCCCACAGATAGTCCTCAGAGGATTATAAGTGGAGACCTTAGGCGGATTAATACTGTCAGTCCCCCCAAAAAGCTCAGATCTCACAAAGTGCCTACTGCATAACTGATGTCCAAAAAATGTAACTAAAGTACTGAAAATATCCTATAGGTATAATTAAGTTAAAGAAAATTTCTGTTTCCATATAACTCACAGAGTACAGAAGATAAAATGGTAGAGGCAACAATAAAATGATAAAAGCATAGCTGATAAAAGAGAGATGATCTCTCTCAAATTACCACACACCATAAATTCAGTCAAGACAAATGAGGTTTTGAATTGATACATCACAGAAGTCAGGAATGTCAAAACTGTACTTTCTAAGAGTTCATTATGAAACGTAACTAGCACCGAAATTAATCTTTGTGCTCTCCAGAAATTACATTACAACATACAGCTCAGGGATACAGTGAACTAATTAATATCTGTCCATAGAAAGCAGAAGGACCTTTTTCGAGTCATTAGTCAGCCTTGGACAAGAAAAAGCCCAAGAACTGTATTTATGAGGGAAGATGGGTTACCACAGGGAAGCTTATCAGTTTATTTCTCACGGTCTTCATCCATCTCTTCTGCCTGACACCTAAACCAAAAATGAATCAGCCCACAGGTGCCACAATTTACAGCCCAGCGTTTCAATGTCAAACTGTGCTGCCAGCAGTTCAGTACCTGCTTGACATGCAGCATATTGAGCTTCACCAAGACAGAAAGATGAGGGTAGCAACTACTTTGACATACGAACGTCCTGTCTTTTGTTTCTAAGTCAACAAAGGGCAAACCCCGCGGGTCGGTCAGCCCAAGTCAGTCACTTGCATCAGCCAATTCAGGTCTGAGCTCAGCCAGTCCTACCACCCCCATGGCACACTCAGGCCATGGATCAGGTACCTCTGGAGGAGGAATGCCACTGCCTTAACACCTTCGAGGGTATTCTTCTCCCCCCAGGATGGGTGCGTGGAGCCTGGGAAGAGATCAGCACCAGACAGCCCACACAAAACATTCCTGAGTCGCTTGCACCAGCTTGGAGCCAAGGCAAACAAGCAAAAGTACAAAACAAAAGTTTATGCCCAGCTTCTCAGCCTGCACTTAGCCGTGCTGCACAAAAAAACTCTTGACCTTTAAAATATTTCAGTGCCATGGACACCCTACCTCTCACTCTTCTCTTTGTTCATTTGTACAGAAAGTGTAGAAACTCCTAGTAATTAAGAATCCGGGTCAGTTCTAGCTACACGACACACCTTGCAAATTCTGAAAGGTCCTGATGTGATACATACAAATAAATTGAAAATGCTTCTAATAAACACACCCATATCATTGTAAGTTGTGAATATATCATGCCACAGCAAAGTGAAACCCAAACCAAACATTATAGTCACTCAAAGAGAAAAAAAAATTATGCAATTTTAAGCCAGCAAAATTATAACATATGCACCAGAGCGCTACTGCCTGTCAGCATAACCTATTAGGAATCCAGTTCATAAGCTCCATCCTTCTGGGCATGTGGGAAAAAGAAGTCATTACTGCAGTGGGAAGGGACAATATTCTTCTTTAAGGTCAGAGGGGCAACTTCTATTTGCTGGCAAATAGACTCCTTAACGCATGACGTGATCAAAGGGACAATCCAGAACAAAGCCTGGGTGCAACTGCCTGGTCTACCAACATCACATACACTGAAGTGCATGTGATATTAAAAGCGCACAGTATTAGGCAGCACAAAACCTCCAAATTTTGTGCATGTAAAATACCTTGCTACAAACACGACAATATTATTGCTGTCACTGCAAAGTGTGCTACTAAGGGTAAAATATGATTACGAAGATGAGCCTTCACATGCACACAGTCTTGTACACACTGCACACAATGCGTTAAAAATGGAATTCTGCAACAACTGACAGGACAGGGAAATGAGGGGAGAGAGGGGAAGGGGAGGGAGAGGAACAGGGACAGAAAAGAGAAGGAGTCAGGGCAATGTAGACCTCCAGGCACACAACAACAATTTATTCAACCTGCCTGTTAGCTGTCAGGGTATTTCAAGCTCACTAGAATACATTCCAGTCCTGATAAAAAAAAAAAAAAAAAAAAGTGTCACACAGAGGTGGAGGAAAAATAGAAATGTGTGTTGAAATTTGTGGTCAGAATCCATAATCCCTGTTCAGCAATGCCTAGTAAATGAAAAAAGAACAAGCAGCAGTAAATACTTTTTACCTGACCTTCACCTAGGATTTTGTTACTATTGTTGAGATTATTTCTCAGTGGTAGAGATACACCATTGTTTAACATCTGTATGTCATCTCTTCCATGGCTGGCTGCCTGTGCGTGTGGGTGCACATCATGTTTTGCCTAATGATTTTCCCAACTTAAAGTTTGGTTACTTTTGTGTAAACTGGTAGTGTTTATAAGACTTGCTAAACAAATAGACTTTTCCTTTGCTTTATGAATTTCTTGCAGTCACAAAATATTTTTAGGTATTTTGTGTTTAGTTTCAGCCACGTCTTCAAATATTTGCTACTTTTGCATGGTGTTGTTCTAAGCCTTGGCTGAATATGTAAAAGGAAACTGAGAGAAAAAAAAACAAAAAAAAAACAACCAGGAGTGCCACACAAACCCACACTTTTGGCACAAATCTTCAAAGCAATGTACATTCGCACAAACATACATTGAATTTTCATTTTTTGAAACAATTTTTGGGGTGGGGGAGCTATCTAGAGGAGCACCAGAAACAATTCAGCACTGTTACTTATGTATACCTGCATGCTTGTCATTTAGTAATAGAACTTTAAAAATCTACAGTGTGGGGTTTTTTTTAGTTAGGTGACTTTCATTCCCTAGTTAATCATTCAAATATCCCTCCACAGCTCATGTTTCCTAAAGGTGTTTCCCTCTATCATAAACTGAAATACTTATGGCATAAGGAATTGTTGGTGGGTTGTTTTTTTTTCCCCCTAGTGACAAGTAATACCCCACAACAGATGCCATTCATTTCTTCTGAGTAAGCTTAATTCTTACTGGGTTTTCAAGGTAATTTAGGGAATGGATTGGTGAATAGCGTGAAGTAAATGGGTTTAGAAAAGTAATACATTAGGAAAAAAGGAAAGGGAGTTGGGGTTTGAACATTGTGGTGGAGACAAGTGTTTGTGGTTAATGAAAAAAATAATTGGAAAGGGTGAGCTTTACAGCCTGCCTTGGCTGTTCCTATTAGAAGATCCAATCTCCCATATCCACATGTTGTGGTTTAACCCCAGTCAGCAACTAAGTACCATGCAGCTGCTTGCTCACTCCACCCTGACACCCCCCCCCCTCCCCCCCGCAAGTCGACGGGGAAGAGACTGGGAAAAGGTAAAACTCGTGGGTTGAGGTAACAACATCTTAATAATTGAAATAACTAAAAAAACCAAAAACAAAAAACAAACAAAAAAACCAAACCCAACAACCAACCAATAATAATTGCAATGAAGAGGAGAGGGGGAGAGAGAGTAATAAAACCCAGCGGAAAAACAAATGATGCACTTGCTCACCACCCGCTGAGTGATGCCCAGCCAGTCCCTGAGCAGTGGCCAGCAGATCCCCACCAACTCCCCCAGTTTCTATACTAAGCATGATGTTCTATGCTATGGAATATCCCTGTGGGTAGTTTGGGTCACCTGTCCTGGCTCTGCTCCCTCCAAGCTTCTTGTGCACCTGCTCACTGGCCTGAGCATTGGACGCATGAAAAGTCCTTGACTTAGAGTAAACGTTACTTAGCAAGAACTAAAACACCAGTGTGTTATCAACACTATTCTCATCCTAAATCCAAAACCCAGCACTGTACCAGCTACTAAGAAGAAGATTAAAACTATCCCAGCTGATACCAGGACACTACAGGATGACAAGTTAAAAGGTATCTTAGAGGCTGATAAAGCCTTCAGTGTAACGCTGTAATGCTACTCTCACAAAGAACCTAAGAGGTAGTGAAAAACTGGAGTAACTTCATTCCTCTGACAGAAAGCTGTAAAGGTTAGAAAGACAGAAAGATACAGCATCACACACATAACCCACTCACATAATATTAAGGGACAGCGCTTAACATGATGCTCCTGCCAATGCCCTTGGGAACACTAGGTGCTGGTAATTGTGAGTGTGGACAGAACTGCTAACTTGTGCATAAAGCTTCTAAAATAGGATTTTCAGAGGGGCTTAGTGTAGATTTAACTGATCTTGCCAAAAGCAGCAGGGATTTTTAATGCTGCCTTCAACAGAAAACAGAGTTGCATCATGGTTGCCTTTTGAATAAAGCTCTACTAATGATTTGTCTCTGGCTGAAACTGTGAAACTTTTCTGCAATATAAAATTTGCCACACAAATACTCATGGCTTTGGTACTTGAGCATCTGATTACTATAAAACCCATGTTAGACAAGTGTCACGGTGAAATTGAGCTAAACAAACCACTGCAGCGTTCTGGGACTTTCTGGTTATAGGGGATTTCACACCTGGGGGATGTTACATCAGCTCTCTGGGCAGATCTACATGGTGCCAAAGAAGAAACTGTTAGAATGCAACACGTTGGTTTTAATCTAAAAAGCTCCAAATAGTTTAAGAATATGCTCAGATGAGAATGTTCCTTCCTCTGTGCAATAGCTACCTACAGCTGTTTCATCATAAACAGAAGGGGTTTGCTGGTTTGCATTCACTGAGTAGAACTGCACATCAGAAACAAAACATTCATGGCATGGCCCCTTGGTCTTGACCCTCTCTCTTTACTTTCCAAGGATATGGGAGAAGAGGCAGGTGACATTCAGAAGAAGCAGAACCATTACTTGGTTTTGGCATAATTATGGCTTGCATCTATGCTATCTATGTTGCACTTGTAATTGTGGACTCCAAGTTATATTTGTCATTCAGAATTTGAAATAAACATTCCTCGTTGCTTCCACCACTACAACATTGAAATGATTTTGCAAACACAGAATGACTGAAATTAAAGCACATCACAGAAGATTTCTTCAACAGTCAAGAACATTTCCCTTATAGAAAATTCACTTTTCTTTTTTTAGATCACATTTAGTTATAAAATTAGAGGAAAAATCTCTCTCACTTACTAAATTTGCAGAGGCTAAAGGCATGTCACTGAGTTGGATTTGATTTCTCACCTTACTGCACACACTAACATATGATCAGAAAATACTTTCATTGCAAAGTTTTTTACCTTGCAGCGATGTGCCTTTAGCAGAATAAATATGCCTTGAAGTTCTATTCCTAGGTTGAACAATAATTCTGATGAATCAGGTAACGTGTAACATTTTCCATTCAATCTTTTTTGTTCTTCAAGGAAATTAATAGAGTTAATTGTAGATTAGATGACTTAGGTGCTTTGCCTTTTCTTTTGGATTCATTATGAGACTAGTCTGTCAAAAAATTAAGGTAAAATTTCAAAGATGAAAAGAAAAGTGCACCTGACAGAATGTCTCACTAATTAGAAATAATTTTAAAAGGCGGTTACTAAATATAATTTGTTCTGCATTTGCTGTCAATGAAATATACTTGAAAATTTCAAGCCCTTTCTCACCATTTTTTCTAATCACAACTTCCTACATTGTCACAACTTGGGAATCCCAAAGCATTATTTTTGCAAGTGCATACATCCACATGAAAAAGTGACTATTAAATTTATACCATCACTGCTACAACCTATCATTGTTCCCACCAGTGAAGGAAATGTTCTCTCAACATGATGATAGATGGCTTGGAGTCAGAACAGCGCAATTAACCTTTCTTAAGTGTATTCTCATTTAAGTGGGATAATAGAATTTGATTTTTCTTTTCAGGGACTGTTGAGTTTTCAACATTATTTTACAGCATGCAGAAGCTAAGCACTTTCTACATATCTTAATAAAACACTGTGCAATTTTTGTATTAAAGGCTTGCTTGCCATTCAAAAGGAACAACTCTCACTATAATTAGTCCACAAAAATATAGCACTATATATCAAGACCTCTCAAATAACAAGATTTTAAAATACCGTTCAGATCCTGTGTTCTAATTTGCTTTCTGTTTTCCTGTTTGTGACTTTAACATGCATTCATTTGAAGTTTTTAAGCATTCTCTGGAAGTTTACTTTCAACAAGAGAGTTGAAAACGCTTCTTTTAAATGAAGAAAAAAAAAGAAAAGGTTTAAATTTCTGATGTTGTGAGTATGAGCTAGAAGCAGATGGGATTTTCAAGACTTGAAACAGAAGTGCAGGAGGTGGAAGTGTTGATTAACATGCACAGATCTTTTCCCAGACACAACAAAGGAGAACGAGCCCAGCTGAGTCCACTTGTGACAGCTCCTGTTTAAAAAGGTTAAGTGACTTTTCAAAGTCATACAGGGATGACTTTGCCTTCTGATTTTTTGTTCCCTTGCTCCATTAGATCTCCACAGTGCTGCACACACATACTGACAGGAGGATGTGCATGAGCTAGTTGTGACTGACAGTTTGCTGTATTGCCATCACTACATAAAAAATATTAAAAGAAAAAAGGAACTACAGACTACAAAAACAGGTTGCAGAAAACCTTGAAATAATACTTCCCAACGTTATAAATACCTCACAAGGTCAGTCAAAGGTATAATTTTATCTCTTAGGAAACACCTTCTAATTGCATATTTAACTTTCTAATTTTCTTCCTAGTGGGAAGAGAAAGTAAGTAACGGAGTGACTCCCAGCATAACAGATCTTGCAACTCTTTGCTCATGTGAGAAGGTGTCTGGTTTTGTTTGGGGTTTTTGTTTTCGATCCTTGATACTGATATTACATTTCACAAGATTGTATTTCATAGAATAAAAGGGTATCTAGTAACTTGTCCAAATACATTCCTAAATTGGCCTACATCGGTTAGAGCATTTCCTTTATGTTGGTTAGCCTGCCCCAGATTCAGCAGAAAACAATGCGCTGTATGGAAGGAGAGATGTTATCTGTGATACGTTATCCCGTGTTACCTACCTGTAAAAGAGCCAGGGCATCACAACAAAGCTGTAGAGGCTGCCACAGTGACTACGGGAGATCCTCACGATATAGGAAGTCAGCAATGAAGCTGAATCCTCGACAGCCTCTAACATTTACACTTTCAAAGAAATTGGCTAGTGAAATAGAGCAGCCAGCCCAGAGGCAGAACCAGGTAATCTTCCTAGAAGAACTGCACAGGACACTGGAGCAAAAAATTCATCTTCTGGCTAAAGTTTCCAGCAAGGCTCACCTGAGCATCGCCCCAGATTCACCTTGGAACAGCAGTCCTGGCTGATCGAGCTGTAAATGAGCATTTCCCAGAGGCGAAGGTGGGCTATGGACGTCTCTCTACTCCTTTGTAACCAGATGGCTGAGGAAACTGAGCTCACTTGATAGGGCAAGGGGTACCAGGCGGAACTACTGAGCACATGGGGAGACTAACGGTGGGAATAAAGCAGAAGAGTATTAAATGGATCCTTAAGAAGTTAATATCAAGCCTCATACCTTTACCCATTTAAATACATGAGTTAAAATAAACATGTAAAACCCACTTGCTGCTGGGAGGTACTGCTGGGATCCATTTGTATCTGGTGGATGAAGACATTACAGAAATCACTGCTATAAATACATTTATTTTAGTGCTGTTTTTTTTTAGTTGGTTTGTTTTTCCAGAAATAATTTGAATGAATCTTTATAAATTCTTTCTTACAAAAGAACTGCCAATGCTAGTGTAGAAAAGTGCACTAGCACTTACTTGCAGTGACCGAGGAGGAATATGAACTAATTTCATATATATTGTGTACAGTAAAAATTAAGATACATAGTTTAACTGAATACTTGCCTTACACAAATGATAGTTTCTGTGTTTAGGATCTAAGATTTATCTTAGGACTTCCCTCCTAATTTTATGTTTTCTTTCCCTGGCATTGCTGAAACTAACAATTAAAGACTGATGATGGTCCATCTAAACGCATGTACAGAAAAATATTAAATGCATTACTTGATTTTTCTCCCCTCAAAGAAGTAAAAAGAAAAGCATGCTTCACGTGCTCATCCTATGGTTTGACAGCTGAGGCAGAGTTGAGAAAACTTCATGTATTGCAGCTTCCTACACAATTTAATTAATCCTTCACACCACTATAAGTAATGCATAATCCAATAGGACTGTATTTGTAATTTATCATCAGTTATTGTCCCTCATTGTAGTGTTAAATAATACCAACCTCATTTAATGTGTGAAATGAGTCCCATTGATTCCTTTGTCTTTGTAATTGAAAGGGACAGTACCATCAGTTTCATTAGCGGTTATTTGTCCTCTAACACATCAAACAAGATTTAAAGCTTAAATACAATAATAAAAAAAAAAAAATTCCATTACAAAACCCAAATAAACTCAAAGGTAAAATTTACAAGGTCAGTGCAATACTAATATCAGGTTCAGCTACTCAAGCATCCTGGAGACAGATAGCATATTAGCAGCTAGTATATGATTTTCCTGTGAAAATTGCAATAAAAGAAATGACTGTAACTTAAAATCAATGTTAATATAGAGAAGTATGACAATACACATTGTAGGCCAGTGTACATTTCTGAAAAAAGTACTTTCATAACTGCTGTATCAGTAGCTATGCCAGTCACACTTGTGTCATGGTCTGATTTAGGTCCCAGAGAATGCCGGGAAGCAGAAGCATCACTCTGCAATCATTATTATTTTTGGCTTAGGAAGAGAACGTGCTTTTTAAGCAAGCAATCCAAGCCATAGATAAAAATCAGTCATCCTTAATAAGTACTGGAATTGCCAAAGGAGCTTACAAATATGAAGGAACACATTTACTGGTCAGGCCAGTTAACTCTTTTTATGCTGGAACAGGCATGAAACTGTAGTGTAATAATATCAGGACCTAGGCCGATGTTCAAGAGCCATAGCAGACTGTAAATATATGAGAAACTATTTCTTTTATATTCAGAGGTTTGGCCCATTATTATCCATTGGTTTTAGAATATTTCAGTCATCTCTGTTCATAACATGGTGTACTATCTCCACCAGGAATCACAAAGCAGAAAAAAACCCGGCACTTGGCTATCTCAGAGAAACCAAGCACCTGTGCATTCGTTGAATTCAGCATTACTATTCATGCATGAAAGAGCTACTCGCAACAAGCAGTTATGGATTAGAATTGATTCTTCACATTGGGCTTTCAGAACGAATCTTTGCCTTTAACGTGTTACGTATTTCGCTGGTGTGAGAGCCCAATATCGTTCCTCCTCTTTACGAAGAGAAAGCAAGGCAGAACTGTGACTGTAACATCATGTTACATTGGGACCCCAGCCTGCGCTGCAGCTCAAACCCCCAGGTTATTTTCACTTTTCGCATGTTGGTTCACATTCCGGTTTTCTTGGCAAGAAAATTCAGATACAGGTAGGGAATGTCTGACACAGGAGTTTGTTTTTATGGGGAGCAAGAGTTGAAATGATTCAAGCCCAGTTATCTCACAGAATACCGATATATTGCCTTTGATTTGAGAAAGATGAGAAAAGCAAGTTAAAAACTATTAAGCCATTAGTATCTCACAACCAAGAAGTATGCTGAAATTTCGCAGATTTATCAGGAGGTTAGTGAAATACGCAAGTAACATAATATGGCTTAACATTTTGTAGCACGTATCTCCTGCTTTCTATCTGAAAGTATGTTCTGAAGTTACTGCACCAAGAATGTATCACCTTAGCAATGTCTCTGTAGTCAGCTAGAGTTCTTCCCCTTATGTAGTTTGCTCTGTTTAAAAATCCTTTCTTGGAAGATCAATATGTAGTCAACATTTATATGACTTAAGGCTTAGCTTCAAAACTTTGTACCTGAATACCATTTTCATCTTACTCATGTTTTATTTTCTTCATAAACATGTCAGGCATGTGTTTTTGTAAGTACTGGTTCTCCTTTCCTTGAATGTTTCTTTGTATCTTGAGGATGGACGACTACACGCCCCCCCCCCCCCCCCCCCCCAAAAAAAAAAAAAAAAAAAAAAAGGCTGTTAGGAATTTTCCTGGACTATTTAGTGCATATAACACATATCTAAGAGTTAACTTCTCCTTTACGAAGCAACAGCCCAATTTCATTCATAGGCTTGAGCAAAACTAGCAACCATTAATGAGCCTTGGCATACAGAGTAACACAACAAATACACGTTTACTTTCATAGCTTTATCTGAAATAATAAAGCTATCCTCTCTTTCATATTCTAAGATCTCTTATCAATGCTTTAATAAGATATAAATAGAAGGACATCTCTAAAAAGAAAGGACTGACAGGAAGTAAGTATCACAGGCCAAAGACTTTCCCAGCCCTTGAATTCTGGAGGAAAAAAGGGGAGCAACCTTCTCTCCTTCTCAGACATACACACAACAGTATCTCAGGCTTCCCCACCCTCTGCAAATACTGAATCACATCTTCCTAACACTCTGGGAAGGTCAATGGTCTTCGGCTACTTGAGGAAGACTTTCAAATGGAGAAGTTGGTATGAAACCCAAATGGTCCCTGGCGCCAGCCTCCCACGCAACAGATTCCCTCCCTGCCCCATCGCAGCTCCAATATGATCCTGGATGAAAAGCCATCAGCTGCTTTCACTGCCCCTCTGGGGTGGGGAGCAGAAAGGAAATCTCAGTTAAGTGTCTTCAGGCTTTTACACAAAGCAATTGCCATAATTTCCACATGGGAGATGATAGGTTTAACAGAAAGCTCTCTCCAAACTTCAGCATGTAATCTATAAATCAAACCACAGACTGAACAATAACATGAAAAGAAAAGCAACAGAAAATGATTGAGTGCATTTACAGGAAGATGATAAATAACAGCAGAATAGAGGATAGGAACAAAGAAAACAAGGTGAAGAGTGTGATGAATCAGGGGAGAGCTGAATGGGAAGTACAAACAAGGAACTTTACACCCTCTTTGTAATTTTTGATACCACAGGAAAGTTCACAATGTTTTTATCATACTTTTTCAGTGTGAACTTTGTGACCCCTTAAATGGTTTTCGAAATACTACCTCTGATTTTCACGTTGGTGTCCATGCCATGTTCAAGGCACTGTCTCCAATTCTTGCACTAGCTTGAATAATTATTTCAGTATTTATTTATTGATTGATTCATTCAGAGGTGTGTATTAAAATAACTCCACAGAAATTTTTCAGGCACAAAACTGTCTTTATGGTTGGGATGTCCACTAATCTCAAAATAAACGCATCCAGCTGTCTTGCCTGGCTTAGAACGGTCTGTATGTTCCCTAGATTAATAGTAGACATTTTGTTTTCCTGCTCAGTTTTCTACCTTCAAAAAAATATTGAGTCTATGCAAAAACTTCCTACACATCACATGAAATCATGGATTTAAAATATACTGCACCTTTTTCACTAATTCCTAACAACCTAACTGGGCAAGATAGAATGAAGTAAACTCTTATGTAAAGGTATTCCTAGTGTGTGCTACAATGACATAGCTTGCTACTAAATCATATCTTAGGTTATTGAGTAGTATTTTCCCTGTGTTCCTTGGGAACTAAAGAAAATGGAGAGTGATGGCTATGTTGTAATTGGAAACTGAAAGAGACTTTATGTTTATGTTTACTGTTGTTCATTTTAATGTCCCAATATGGTTTCTCTATGATACCTGGTTGGTATTCTGAATTTCATTAAGTCTACTTGGAATAGACGATGAAATATGAAACCATATATATATATATAAAAATAATCTTAGCTCCTTTCTGTCCATTTCTTTCTATTCAAAAAGACAGAGTACATTAATGCCACCTCAGCAGTAAGCTTTTATATATAACGCCTATGTTTTGTATGTATTGAACACGTTTTACTGCATTACAAGGGCAACTTGTGTATCACAAAAGGCGATTTCAAAGAAAAATATTCAGCTGTGTCCATCCAGAACCTGTAAGGAAATCACAGGATATGGAATTTAAAGTACCACCTTAGCTAAAGCACAATCCCCCTTGCATGTTTCATTCTGCAGATCATTAAGTCATTACCAATATTCCTCTTGTTGTTTTTTTTTTTTAAAAAGGTAGTATGTATTTCAAATTCAATCAGAATACAAAGGTCAGAATCACTATACTCAACCATTTGCTCTGATATAATATAGAAACACAATAATACCACCACCACAACAACAGAAAAGTTCTTGATTGATGTAAATAACATTTGTTTTGGTTACAGAATTTATCTCTTTTTGTGGCCCTTTGAAAGCAGTCAACTTATTTCCTCAATATTTTTTTTTTTTTTTGCCAGATTCTCATGGTCCACTGAATACTATCCTTCTAAACAGAACAGTACGAAAATGTTTTTCTGTTTTGCTGGTGATGACACCAGAAAAATATCAGATGGCATGATCTTTTTCATGCATCTCAGAACAACTAGATTCTTTTTATATTGCAGGATTTTTATGTTTTAATTATTATTTTATATGCTTTTATTTAAATATAATGGAATAAAATTGTGAAATAAGTTCTTTTTACCCAGGGAAAATCAACTTATTTAGTTTAAAAATTGTCAAAACACTGTCTGAAGTAATTTTAAACTTAATGGAATTACAGTTATTTTTTTCTTCTATACATTATATGCATATTAAACTTTAAAACTGTGTAAGTAATATTAAAAGTAAATATTTTAATTTCTGGAGACACAGTGGTCACAAGCCAATCACAGGCTTCACCATTATGCTTCGACATACTGATTAGCCGCCCATTAGAATTTGTTCTACGGCGCTCCACTAATTTGTATCGGCTAATGATCCGCTCAAAACTTCTACAAATATTTTAAGTTCTATATGCTTTTTCCAGCTTTGTGGAAAAGGCCCTGGGGGTCCTGGTGGATGCCAAGTTGAACGGGAGCCAGCCATGTGCCTTGGCTTCCAAGAAGGCCAAAGGCACCCTGGCGGCACTGGGAGGAGCGCTGCCAGCAGGTGGAGGGCGGCCATCCTCCCCCTGCTCAGTGCCGGTGAGGCCACAGCTGCACCGCTGGGACCAGTCCTGGGCTCCCCAGTACAGGAGATGGAGCTACTGGGGAGAGTTCAGCAAAGTCCGCCAAGATGATTAAAGGACTGGAGCGTCAATCCTGTGAGGAAAAGCTGGGAGAGCTGAGGCTGTTCAGCATAGGGAAGGACAGGCCCAGGGCGCGTCTTGTCAATGTATGTATATACCTGAAGGGAAAGTACAAAGAGGACAGAGCCAGGCTTTTTCCAGTGGTGCCCAGTGACACGACCAGAGGCAACGGGCACAAACTGAAACACAGGAGGTACCATCTGAACATGAAAAAACACTTTTTCGCTGTGAGGTGATATAGCACTGGCACAGTTCACCCAGAGAGGTTGTGGAGTCTCTGTTGGTAGAGATATTCAAAAGGCATCTGGATGTGTTCCTGGGCAGCCTGCCCTAGGTGGCCCTGCTTGAGCAGGGCAGAGGAATGAGGTGACCTCCAGAGCTCCCCGCCAACCTCCATTTTGCGATTACGTTACAGAAATGTCTAGCCATCTTCATCCAGATGGTACATACACAGTGAAGCAAGACGAACAAAGAAACAAAAGTATGAAGGGAGACCTAAACTTTGCTTGCTGGAATAGAAACAAGCCCATGTGAGTCCTGGAGCAGTGATGTACCTCCTGGGGCGGGCACTCCGGAGCTGTGGCATTCAGCAGCCACATGTCTGCTGCACCACTGCTTCTCCAGGTATGCCACAAAATAAACTAGATCCATGACCAAAAGCTGTCATTGCTGATAGACAGATTTGCCTTCATTGCTGCTGCTGCAAGCCTGAATTAGTGTAATGGAACAGGCACTCTTAATTTTTACACATATGGCAACAGAACATGTGAAAAAGTGTTACTGAACTCTTAACATCTCTACAACCTTCAGAACTTCAAATTTCTCTGGCTCTTTAAACTGCTAAGTAGTATCTCAAATATAGAGCTTGTTCTTTGGTCCTTTGTGGCAAATACGTTATACAATCCCACGGTTTATCTTCTTTAAATTAAACTAGCCCTCAGAAGCTTAACATTTAAATCAGGATTATTTCTCAAACAAACCAACACAGGCTGCACTTGAATATTCCAAAGCAATGCATGACTAACAGGATTTTTCCTGTCACAGACTAGCTAAATTCAAATATAATCTTAGCTACTGCTTCCTTTCTACTGATTACAGTCAAGGATGCAGCAGCCTCTGCTGCTTGGGTGAACTCTTTCTGATATCTTAATGCAATTTACAGTACACCCTGGGATAATCCTTTGTTCAATATTGCTGAAGTGGCTTTTCCACTGACCAGCAGTGTTGAGGAAAGCTCAAGACGTTATCAGTTAGCAATCATTAATTAAAACTGTTTACTTTAAAACTAATTTCAATTCCTATAGCTGAAGAAATGGGATTATAACTTTCATTCTGTGAATAATGATTTTTTTAAATTTCTTGAAATATTTCATCTTATCCAGACTATCCATTTAGTTGGATGCCAATACCTTGTCCAAAGGAAATTCAGTCAAATACATATGTGCATTTATATACATGCAAGCACTGTATTTCACAATTTCAAAGAAAACGTCATAATCTAATGTCTGTCTGATATCAATCGAAACATCATCAGATGAAAAGATTCCTCACAATGTGAATGATAAATTTCGTAGCACGCTTCTCCCTTACAAATCTGATGGCTTTTCCAGTTCCCTGGCCAGCAGGTGAGGGATGGTATCTTCCCCTAAAATGCAGAGGTTCACTCATGTATTTTGACTGCAGCAAAAGCACCTTTCTGCCATGTTGTAATTTAAGGCCAACATTTGCAGGATGCTTCAGGTTTTACAGACTGACTGTTAATTGAACCACGATTGCCTAACGGTGGGTCAAAACACAGAGGCTCGGTTGACTATTTCACCTTTCTCAGGACAGACAGCAAAGGCTGGAAACAATTAATACTTTCCACGCTTAATACGAATGTTATGATTGTTCCCTTTCTGTGTGACAACAATAAGACAAAAGGCAACACACACACCCCCACACCCCCATGTTACTGGTAGACTTCCTACTATTTACAATGCTATTATATACAATTTTATCCCTCTTACACTGAGCTGAATTCCTTTGGGAGGCTAAATAATTACCACCGTCTCCTAACCCCTGCACCAGGCTGCTAAATTGATGAAATAGCCTACTCCCTTCTGTGTCTTTTCAGTCATCTGTATGCCTTGACCAAATGAAACAACCTTTTTCATTCTCACACACAGTGTGTTTTGCATGTGTGTTTACAGCTTCCCACCCCCCGCCCCATGTCTGGGGATAGTGCCTATTTATGAGAATTCTCTGGTAGCCCCTTTCTGTCTGGGGCTGCACTGAGTACCCAGGTGTAGTAAGCTATGTCTAGCCCCGTGTTGCTGTGTAAAAGCAGCACAAAGCAGCTGGAGGATATTCCTGGGATCATTCCTTTACCTTTTCCTCTAAAATTCTCCTTAGAATTTGACTTACCTATTTTCCTGACATTCACAGTTCCCCTTACTACAGTATCTAAGCATTATATCATTTTTTCAACGTACTTACGACACACCTGTGAGAGGGGAAGTATTTTTATTCTCCTTGCACTGAGCTGGACTTCAGATATGGAGAGTTTAATGGAGGAAACCCCACAGCTTATTGGAAATTCCCCCATCCTTAGCCAATTCTATACATTTTTCAGTGCATTAAGAACTGAAAAGGAAATAAAGTTATCTGTAGTATTTGTTTGCCTCTTCCAGAACAAATCACGAGAACACCTGAGAGATAACACCAACCTGCTTTTGGAATAGGGACAATAGCTGCTATCAAACTGTGTGCTTCCACAGCATCGAGGTCAAGAAGTAGAGACTTAAAGTAGAGAAGGACTACATTCAAAAATTCAAAGCTGAATTAAAGTTATTGTAATCTGAAAGGCTGCAACTAGCTAATTCTATAACCATAGAAAAATCCTTGTTTGTTTTCCAGGGGAAAAAAAAAAGAAACAAACAAATAAGAAAACTCAACATTTTAGTTCTGTAAGCAAATAGCTGGATGACATTTTGGAGCAGAAACAGTATAGTAGAATGGTCAGGAGAGCATTTACTGCATTTTCCAAAGTAGTGTAGCACAAAGACATGTTCTAACTTATTATTTTCTGTTTTACAAGTGGGAGTTTCCTTCCCATTCTCTTGCAATGCAACTGAAGGTCACAAGTTCCCAGGTGGCCATCTTTTGAAGGCAACTTCCATTCTTGTTCCTCTGAGCTCCTTTATATCAGAACACACCAATGTCAAATTTAATTGCTGAACAGAAAAAATTTCCTAATCAATGAGAAAGCCGAAAACAAAATAAATGGGTGGAACTAAACCATTAATTGAGCATTGATCAGCATAGGAAATGCTCTAGAAAATATGCTGCAAGACAAATTAACTTCAGATATCAGTCAGGAGAAAATCCGAGATCATGTCTAGCAAACTATAATTTAATCTTCCTCAAAGCAGAAAAATTAGATGAAACAGATATTTTCCATTACAGTGAAACGTTAAGCCAGTTATAAGAGGCTTCTGTTTCTCTTGCTGTTATGGACATTTCTGTACACTGATTTATAATTTTAAAGCAGATCAACCTAAGGTTATTACCTGTCAAGGAGCCAAAGTGGGCAGACCTCTTGTCACAGCACATTTTACACCAAGGGAGAGAAAGAAACTGTAACTGCTTTCATTTTAGCTCTTACCCGTTACTACAATGGAGACAGTGAGATGGATTGTATTAAGTAACGATACAGGTGGAAGCAGACAGAGAGCTCAGCAGCTGTGATAATGAATGAACATATCCGCACTGCAGTGACCTCATTGCAAATACAGAAATAATCCACAAAACCCCACTTTAACTACAGGCTTCACCCAGATAGTAGGCTTTGTATCACCTCAAAGACATCCTGGTTCTGATGATCAGGACAGAAAGTCAGAATACATTAAGCAAAGATCAGCTATAAGAACTCCTGCTATGCTGTGGATGTCCACCCAATCACTTTCACAGAAAGTACCTTGAAAAGTGTTACAGCCAAGATCCATATGAAGAACTGACATATAGTCAAGCCAAAAGTAGATCAGTCCTTTGTTTAGTCACGAAAATTAAAGGTGAGTTAGATGAGTTGGGGAAGAATAGTTTCAATTTTTCACTTCATGTTTTTAATTTGCTTTTAAGAGACATTATCTGTAATGCTCATAACTACATGATCTGTGTCTGCAGGAATCATAAACTTGCCACTGACTAAGTGTTGTTCCTTTACATACAAGCATGACCTGCTACTGAAATTAAAGACAGAAAATTTATTACGATGGACTTCCCACTTACGTATCAACAAACTTTAAGAGAGGTACTGTAATACACACTCACACTTAAATTGTCAGCTGCTGGATAGATTGCTGTGGAAAATATATTGACAAGTATCCCGTATGTTACATTAAGGACTGATGGCGTTTTCACTACTGGCAGAAATGATGATAAACATCTGTCGGCAATAGATGGGGACTGGACTCACTAGAGGCAATGAGAATTTGCTTAAACTGTTTATCTTTATATAAAATCAGTGCACGTGGTCAGCTGCAGAGACTAGAAGGGAGAATCACTCCTGTGGAAGTCAAGGTTAAAGCCACCATCCCACTGAAAAACACAGAGATGATCATGCACTATTAGGTTTTACCGAATGTTTTGTTTCTTTTAGAGGACTGAAGAAAGCAAGTCCCTGGGGGAAGAGCCAGGGGACCTTTCCAGGCACTGCCCTCAGAACCCTCAGCACCTTCTGAGTTACAGGACAAAGTCACTTGTTAATGTTGCTACCTCATAGCCAGGGGTAAGGATGGTTTTGCCACGGGTATTCTTAATAACCAGGTAGTTATGCCTCCAGCCTACTGGCTGAAGTTTTATAGGGGTTTTCCCAACAACAGAAAGAAAAATCTGATAAAATACAATCAGTATACATACACGTTCCCTGCTCTGACAGACAACAAACCACTTGTGGAACTTTTTGATGAAATGCGAGGGGGTGTTAGCCATGGCATTTGTTCAGCTGGGGCCCTGGTTTTGAATGTAACTGTGTGAATCTGGGATAATCAATTAGGTAGGGTGTCAGTATGCCAGCACAGATGTCCTCAGTCAATTGCAGATAATCATCATGTTCTTTGAAATTTCCAGAGGAGATTGCATTACTCTTGGGACACCCTTGACCTGCCATCAGAAAAGGCTTCCCAGATAAGAAAAAAATAAAAGGATCATATCCTTTCCTGGTGCAGCAATATATATTGCAGGCTATTCATAACCTTGAAAGGGTTAGTGTGATTCACTGAGATCTGCATGTATACTGCAGGACGCAGAAGCAGCACTCCACCCTCCCCCTGCCTTCCTCCCTTCGCCCAGAATGAAATAAAGCACGATATGAAATATATCCAGGTGCTTAACTACAAGATATTTTCCATGAACTACATATCGTGACAGTCTGTCAATGAGGAAAAAAATAGTGGCATCAGTGATATGTTTTCTCTTACATTCTCTTCCCAGGAAGGCCAGCAGCTTCATGGACATGTAGTTTTGCAGGGTCAAACAAAGGGAGAGGGTTTTTAATTTCAGTGCATGTTTATTCAAGATGGCACTTGGAATAGAAAAAACTGTGTGTGGAAAAGTGAGATGAAACTTCATCTTACAGGGACTACAAGAAACACTTTATCAAGGGTTCAAATGTTACTAGTGCTGACTTTGAAAACTTCCTAAGAACAAACCAAACTTAATAAAGTTTTTCCCTACCATCCAGCTTCAAATGTGGTGTTAGAAATCTTTTAGCACCAATCAAGGATATCAGTGGTAAGAGATTGGAAGCAAAGCTATCTTGGTTTTGTTAGAAGCACAGGACAACTTTTGAATCTGGAAGAACACCTCAGTGAGAAAACACAAATGAAGCTCATTTTGACTTAACCCATCACTCTGCAAAGGATAATTATCACAGAAACAAACCCCAAAAAAGGCTACAATACCAAAGAAATGGAGGTGGATCCTGAGGACTGTTTAGACTTAACGGTCACTTCATTCTGATTCTTAGCATAATTATAAAACCAAACTTTTTTTGTTTGTTTGTTTGTTTTTGTTAAAGGAACTATTGATGTGCGGTGATGAGACAAGCAATACATAGCATCCAGAACTTGTTCACATGAGAAAGGACATGCAAGCAGAGATTTTTATTCAACTAAGGTGCATCTGGAAGACCTAAGGACAGAAGAACTCCCACATCCAGCCATTTGCCCAGTGGGCCAGCAGATTGCAAAAGCAGGTATTAGCTACTGAGCAATGCTTAATGCCTCCAATTCACGCTATTTCAGGACAAAGCAAAGGGAAAAAAACCAAACAAACAGAAAAACAAAAAAGATCACATCAAGACTCTTAGACAACAAAGATAAATACAGCTAAATAGGTATGCTAGAGTTAATCACGTCTACATTGTAGTCAGAGCTGTGTAGCTGAGAGATAAACCAGGCAATCTTTATCTGGCTTGGGTTTCAGTAGTCAATCAGCTGTGACAGCACAGAGCTCACCACAAGGTAATTCATATATAAATAACTGCTGTGACTGTCCTTGAAATATATATGGGCTCATTTGGGTATGCATTATGTCTCCTGTTTTCTAAGTGAGGGTATTCACTCTCCACATACATTTGCTGTTTTATCATATGGCTGACATAAAGCAGTGAGTTCCTAGTATATTGAATGGTATATAGGTTATTATTTTTGTTGCATAAGCATTACTCAAAGCAAAATAAAACATTAAAAAAAGTATTATTTGTCTGATGTTTCTGGAGCCTTTGGACAGGTAGCATGAATTTTTCCAGCAAAATTTTGCCCATTTCAGTGAAGACTACTATAAAGAAGGAAGAAGTCACTGTTGAGTATGAGGTGAATGCAATGATGGCTATTGCTCTTCCTAAGTACTGATATAGTGTCAGATGTTCTGTAAGTTACAAAAAATTGTTCATCATACAGTCAGGCTGAAGAGATAAGTGCATTGAAAATGAAGTATTTCGCATGTATTAAAGAAATTATTTTCCAGAGTTTGAGCATCGTTCTGTATTGGCCGGTTTTTATAACCATACTGTATAACAGTACTGCCCATTTTGACACCAAAATATCAACATATCAATCCCTCTAAAATAAAAGTTAGACTATATAAAGACATCCACACAAACATTTGATAAATTTAACATCCTCTTTCTTTGAAAGGAGAGAAATAAAAATGCTCAGCCCTTAGATGTGAGTTTTGTGAGTCTCAAGAAACTGATGAGACAGCGAGTTTTATGCCAATGCCATTGATCAGATGTCAGTGTCTCACAGGACTGATTTAATTGTTTTGGATCAGGTTGGGCCACCCTTATTCTATTAATAGTGTAATTGATTTCACTGTGATTACTTGCAGAGAAAAGTTCTATCCAGTGAGTATGAGAAATGCAGGCTCCTGCCCTAATGAATGCAAGAGGACTGTTCAGATTAAAATTGCACTTCCATCTTTACAATTTGGGGATTTTTACATTATTCTGCAAAGATTATATCCTTCAGTTGTGTAACATGTTGTTGGTTTGTTGTTTTTTTTTCTTCACGAAACCTCCCAACATTGCCATTAATCTACTCCAACATGAATCTTAGCATATGCTCCGCTAATGTGTGACCTTCTAACAGACACTGTATGCTTCCGTTAGCCATGAAGGCATTTCCAATACAAGAACGCTTGTGTAAGACAGTCCAAGTGATAAATGAAATGCATATTAAGCCTTAATTGTAATTAATTATAAATACACATAACAACGCCCATGTTCAGTACCGTATAAAATAGGATTGGTTTCTATTAACACCTATCAATGTGCAAGGTTTAGATAACAGTACAAATTAATACAGAAGGATGCTAAATACGAAATCAATGAACTTCATCCAAGTCTAGTGAATAATGAAAGAATTTTAGTAACACCGTTGTACTTAAATGCCTGGTACATGTTGCCCTCTTGTGGAACCTGTGAAAAAATACAAGTTACTTTGTATTTATGATTTTGCAATGCCTGGAATGTAATGATTTATTCAATTCACGATGTGAGTAGTTTATCATGATAAACACTAAGTATACTCTGTAAATGGCTACATTTGACAAGCAAACCTAGGTAATTAACTCTAGTAAATCAGGCTGATGGCCTGCAAATTGTAGAACCTTAGAATATTAGTCAAAGTTTCATTTGTTCATTTGGGGGGTGGGGGGAAAATTTACATATATATATAAGATGTATAATTTTAGATCCTTGTCAAAGTTACAATTCTTGCTAACCATGCAAAATGGTATTTTAGAATTTTTAGCTGTTATTGAAAAATCCAGGCTTAACCCCACCTCTCACCGCTACTACCTGCATCAGATATGACATAAATAGAATCCCTTGGATGCCTCATACTTCACTATCAAATCACTCACATACTTTACATGCAAAGTAATTAAAATACTAACTTTCAAAGAACAATCAATTTAATCACGTTTTTCCCAATACATATTTAAGAGAGAAATATTTTCCTTATGAACCAAAAATAAAATAAGGAAGCTTGAATTAAACATTTAATCAAACATTAGAGAACTAGAAAACATATTTTAATGAAGCTAAAAAGAAGAATCAAGAACTTCATAGGCAGTTTAGCACATTATCAGGATATCTTAAGAGTTAAAAATTGAACTGTACCTAAATACTCCCTGGGAAAATCCACTCATATAAAAATATGAGTCTTTTAATTCCTTTAGCATGTCTCCTAACGGAAGGTACATTTAACACATTTACATAGCATTATAATTAGGGCAACTTCAGATACCGCTAAGTGGTTAGTTTTGTTGTTTGGGTTTGGTTTTCTTTTTACCATTTTAGTTTGATTTCAGACATGAGTCAGTTTGGTACAACACTTGTACCCTTGATCAAAGATTTCCATCAACTGTGGACAAAGGTCAGGTGTCCATGTTAATGTTATCAGAGGCCTCTGATACTACTGACAGCTAGGTGTTACTAATGGGTCTGCAGAATCTGATGGATTTGGTGTGACTGCTTTATTCTTCGGCCATTGAGGTTTTATTTGGTTTAGAAGAAGGGGCTGAAGGGAGGTTGTGATTAGCTAACACATTTTGGCTCACCCTGTCCCATGACCCTTTTCCTAGTGCTGGCATAAACTAAACATTTTGCCTGATTTGCTTGGATGAAATCGATCCAGGAGGCAGAGGCTTCAAAGTTCAACGGGTTGGTATCCCTGGATTGTCTCACAACAAAAAGTAAATTTCCAGGACGTTTGAATTCTTTCAATATATGGGATTGTTTATGGGGACCGTCAATGACTTGGGGCCACAACGTCGTTGATAAATATTTGGATGAATGGAAGTCCTCAGGCTTTGTTTCGTTTCTAGCAACTCCCTTTTTTTCTTTTCTCCCCTCTGCATTTATTTTGTTTATGGCTTCTGTCTGCTCTAGGAATACAATGATTAATAAGCATCCTATAAGATGAGGTTATGCTGACACATAAGGCCCTAAAAATACTTTCTAGCATCCTCAGATGATTATTCCAGGTTTCTTCTAGCCCAGTTTTCTAAGACAAGTCTTGAATTTCTTGAACTTTGACCTCAGAATTTTATCTAAAACATTCCTTAAATCTGGTTCTATGTGTTTATAGTATTAGAATGTGTATCCTTGTGTTTGTATACACATATATATGCCTCTAACGTAAACTTACACATGCTCATTGGACTTAAATTACTTGAGTTACCCCTTCTTCACAGAACTGTGTTAAAGGCAAATAGCATCTGCAATTTTTAATGCATTATGGCTTTTCTATCAGCAAACATATAACAAAATATAATCTCAATGTTATTAATATAGAAACAAAACTATTTCATCAGGCTTATGTCAATATGAGATAAGCTGATCTGACTGAAAAGTTTTTGTTTTGTTGGTTTTTTTTTACTTTTTTGTTTTGTTTTGTTTATCAGGGCTAGTGTGATCAATACTTTGAGCTGACTGAGCACGTAGCTTCACAAGCATTAATGCTGGCTCAAGGGAAGCGGAAGGGATGCCTGGCAGAGAACACCACCATCGCTTTTGTCAACAGTGTCAATTTACTTTGACTTGATTGAGATGTGAAGCAGTACCACAGTTGGATGACCGAGGTGAATTGAGGCTTTAGTGGTTTGAGGTCAATAATGCCCAGACTTTAAAATCCAAACCACCTACATATATCACAAAGCATTAGGCTCACGTATTCACAAGGAACAGCAGTACTGACACAGCTCCTGCCCTTTCCGCGAGTTCCTGTAACTTTATTCATGAAGATGCATCATGTAGCAGAACTGAGCTCCACACCAGGAAGGTACGGATCATGAAACTTCAGGAGTAATTACTATAACATCCAAACCAAGGATAAATGAAAACATATATTAAAGTGACTTCTTTTACATTCTTGCTCAAAACCAGACATAAACACAGCACCAGTAACTCTAGTAATATCTGGGCGGCAACTGCTCTCATTTCAAAGAGTAAAACACATTTTCTTCTGACTTCTTGCTTAGCCAATCACACCTTCATTTTATGTCTGGTAGATCATCTTGGAAAGCTACAACAGAAAGGTACATGCCAGAGTCATGAAGGAGCAGCCATGATAGTTGATATTTCTGTTCATTCTGACAAATGATTCACACAGATCAGAAAATCATCAGAACACCAAAAAATGTTTTATTCATGAAAAACACTAGTGAAATGTGAAAAAAATTCAAAACTAGTCCTTCATACGCAGCACGTACACAGACACACATACACATGCATGCGCAGAAAACTAAGTGAAATCCCTGCAGTTGTCTAGAAAAAAATGTGGGTTCTCTGCAAGCCAGATACAGGCAAACCAGTGTTAGCGGTTTGGGTCTTTATCAGCCTGATGGCTTGGTCAGTCAAATTTTTTATATTTTTGTGTGGTTAGAACTTCCTGGCAGAGTTACCCATCTTTGGGTTACTTCTGCAGAGGTGAATTAGAGAGTTGCATCTGCATAAAATTAGGAATGATTATGTTTCGTGTGAAATGATCCAAGGAAAAATGTTCAATATTCAATACTGCAGTCAGTGCGGGGAGAGGGTCCCAACCTCTAGCATCTCTGCCATCTCCTTCATGCCCTCACAGCTTTAGGTGAAAAATACTAAATACTGTCCATACATAACCTTCATAAATTGATGAGTTATATGAGAAGAAAAGGGCACTTCTTAGAAAGCTTGTCTGCACTTGGGTGCAAAAGAAAAGAAAAAAAGATGTGATTCTGAGTTGATGCTTAGCAAGCAAATGGTCAGGATTAAGCATATTATAATCAAGAATTAAGATGAGAGTCATACTAGGTCTGAATTTCACCACTGAAACTTAGTGCAGAAGTAACTCTAGTGCAGCCTGTGAAGTTTTAACTGGTAACTACGTTAGTAATGATTAAGCAATGAAGTGATGACTGTTTCAAATGTATGAAAACATCACCCGATTTGCTCTTATAACACTTCCTTAGCATCTTATATATTCTGAAAATCAGGTCTTCAAACACAGCAAGCAAAAGTGGTTTCTGGTTTCTATCTGTTACTGAGTAATACAGAAACACAAGCTATTGCTTGCAAGTCCCTTTTACTAACACAAATGATCAGCCCAAAGACTATTAAGAATGTCTGCAAACAGTCCCTTTGAGGAACAAATAAAAGCCATTCTGTGTATACAAAGTACTTTCAGTTGGATAAAACATTTCATGGGTCATGATCAATGTTTCATATTCCGATAAATTTAGGTTAGCAGTTGTACTCCTTTGCAAAGGTGGGTGAAAAAAGCTCCTTGTTCAATAGACCTTCCAAAGGCTGGATGTCTCAAAGAGCCTCTAAAATAGCCTCTTTTTTCTTTTCCCCTCCAGAAATCAATATGCTTTAAAACATTTTACCTTCAAGAGTTACTGCACTTTAAAAAGGATATATTAAATATAGGACCGCTCCCCCAAATATTTTTTCATCTATCTCCCCCATAGACAATGTTATTATATCCAAAGATACCACAACTCAACATTTAACGTTCAAAACAACTCAACTTCTAATGTTCAAAACATACAGTCTTCTCTCATGGATTATTTTTTATTTTAGTATCCGGAATTCAAATAAAATACCTTTATTTAACACACTTCATGGGAGGTAGGAAGGGGTGAGAGGCCAAAACATTAGCCCTACTGACATTCTTTGTGCTTTCCAGCTAGTAAAAGATTTATGTGGTACTTCATTCTTCTGCTGACTTTGCTTCATAGCAAATGTGCATGTATCTCAACTTTACAATTAAAATCAATGTAAAACTTCCAGATCTCTTGTTTTGTTTGTTAGACTGTTAACACAATGCTCCTCTGTGCAGTAACATCTTGGCAGAGCAATACCTAATACATTTTACTATATTGAATACTACTTCATCTTAACACACGGTATATATGAAGAAGGCATTACCACAACTTACTAAGGCATTTCATTCTGTTTCTGTTCTAAAACTGAATCACAAGAATAAGGATTTTCAAGCAAACCTGATTCTGAATACAACAAGGATACGAAATATTAGCATTCAGCCCAAAATCTCCACAAATTTATTAAAATCAGTGCATTCTAAATTAGTGCGTTAGCCTCCAGCAACAGCCTAAGTTAAAATTAGCCTAATGTTAAAGGCCAGTAACAAAAGGAGGTTGCATCTCTTTAATGACGCTTCTCTGTCATTTCTTATGGCTATCTGCAGCTTCTACATCTTCTGCTCTTCACTGTTGTCCCAATAACCCTTACACAACCACTGGAAATGATGGGTGACAGGAGCCATGATCACAGCTTGTGGTAACCCACGCAAGACCACTTACAAGGTACATGAATAATATGATAAAGAGGAGGTCCTGGGCAAAATACAACAGGATTCAACATAATTCAATAGTTATTTACATAGGCGTCAGAATGAAAATTCTAAACTGAAAAAATTGTTTATATAACATACGGTTTATTTTATTCACTCATATCAAGACAGCATTGAAAGGGATAGCAAAAGCTTGCCTAAGCCCTCCCTCCCTCTCCCTGGCAAGAACAGACATGGATCTGCTGAATTGTTAGTCTGTGCCACAGTCCTGGAAAACTAGTCCGCGTGCCAGTCAAAGAGAGAGGTTGGGGCCAGTGGTGGCAGCAGACACTGCTGGCAGGATGCACCTCTCATTTTCAATTTTCCACCCATGGGAGGAGGTGTTAGCCTTATGCCTTTTGCCTACCTAATGGCTATTGGCAACACCAGCATAACGCTACAAAATTTCTCTTTGCTCTTCAGCCAGCAGTCTGTCAAAGCTCTACTCCACAGCAGCTGGGAGAGCAGAATTTATTTTTTCCTACATTGTTCAGAAGCCCTGAGTCACGTCTGCTAGAATGATTCCTCATGATGAAAAATTTACAGCTTTTACTCTGCCTCCCTCCCTCCCTTTTAGTGTCCTTCCCTTTTCCCCACAATGTTCTTCCCAATTGGAACTGGCAAGCTCCTCAATTCCTCGTTAACATTCTCCATCATCATTTTCAAAATAAATGTATCTACAATCATGCCTCTATTTCAAGACCGCTATCCTTCGCTTTTAGACTGATGGCTTTTAAGGAGTAAGCCAAACCCCTAAATGTTTTAGATCAATAGTGTTCTTTAAGAGTTGCTTTAATCACTTAGATGAGACACCTATGCAATTTCTAGGAGTGAAGTCATAACTTGTGGAAGGAGTGAGTTATACAAGATAATGCCACCAGCTGTGAAGTGCTGTGAACATCTAGAGAAGTTGGAATGGGCAGAGTCAACCAAAAATAGTTAGTAAAGCACAGAAATTGAGTCTGAAATAAGAAAGTAAATTAAGTAATACCCTTCTTTCCAGCTGCCTGCAAATTACCATTATCTCCTCCCACAACAGGGCTCCAGGCCATTACGGCTGATAATAATCAAGAGCAGGGAGAAGAGAACGGAGCTTTCCATCAGTGCCATCTATGCAAGAGCTCCAACAAGAGCGGAAGGGAAGGGTCAGCCAACCAACCTATTTGCTGGTAACAAATAACACTAAACTGGTAACACTAACTGGTAACACTTAGGGCTGGTAACACTAAACCAGCCCTAAGTCAGGGGAAAAACTACCCCTGGGTTTACTCTAGAATTCTGTGGGCTCAATTTGCAAGATCTTCCAACCCAGAAGAAAGTCACTGCTTAAAGAAACATTTAAAATATTTTGTTTGTTCCAGCTCAGTATTTTAGAAACAACTTCATAAAAACAGATACAAACATTTTCTTCATTTTGCCTGGAGATTTTCCTGGATTTCATGTTGATTTCCATACTTTTCTCTTGCATTGATTCATAAATAAATTATTTGTCTATGACCTCTGAGAGTGTTTCTGCCACATCAACAGGTGAAAAAGAAAACCTGCCCTGGATACTAACACACGTTACATCTTACTACTATTCATTTTTATGTATGCTACTTGTTTATGAGTGGCAAAAAATCTGTAGGAGGTAACTACTATTCACATTCTACCTCTCGTCACCTTCAGAATGCTGCATCTGTGCTCGGAAGATGCCAGATCGCTGCCTGTGTCTGCCTGGATACACTGGCAGGCAGCCCTCTGGGGTGGCACAGCAGCTGGTAGAGCTGGGACAACCCTTCAGGCTTCTGCTTTTTCCTAAAACTGTACCAGCCATATTCAAGATATCAAAATATCTGGGTTATCTTAAGGTAACCTAAAGCTACTAAGGTAACCTAAAGCTACTTAATCCTAAGCTACTAAAAGCCAATGGGATACAGATCCCAAAGGAATACATCATATTCCAAAACTGTCTCTGAGAAACTTCAAGTTTCTGTGTCTGCTATTAATAGATCACCTATCTTAGCAGAAACATATCAAATTTTGATTCATTCTTTCCTTTCTTCCAAAAATATGTCTAGACCTTTAATGAAGGAGTAGACTCAGTTCAAGGATAGAAATTCCAATTAAGCCATAAAAAATGGGTTCCCTGCAGGTAGCAGAGCTGGGAGCTGCCTGCGCATCTTCTGGGCTGGGGGACGAGCTTTTGGGGGGCTGTGCAGAGCTGGCTGCCAGGCAGAGCTGCTGCAGTAACTGGAACCAAGACTGCATACCAGGACTCACCTGCAAAAATACTGTGAGCAGTGACAAGTTTACAGAACCTTCTTATTTTTATTGCATTTGACCAGAGCCCAAGCTTTTCAAGAGAAGCATCTTGAAATACATTATATCTCAATTCAGTAAACAGAAAACTAGTCCTTTAGGCAACAACAGCCAGGTGAGAGGAGCAGGGAGCATCCCTCAAGCAAAAGAAACAGAAATCTTCTGTATGCTGCATATCCAAGTAGATACTATGAGTCAACAGTAACTGACCTTTACATAGAATATATAATGTCTAGCAGCAACGTTAGGGGTTGAACATTAAAATCTCATTTCTGTTTACTGATCTATGAAATGCTTGTTGACATAGGAAGAGTTTCAAAGAACAAATAATATCAAAAGGAATATCAGCAAAGAAACTGTATTTCATGAGGCATAAGATACATTTTTTGTCTTTGCTGACTGATCCATGCATCTGCAGATCTAGTATTTCAGAAAATGCTGTAACAACGGGAGAACACTGTTGTTTTTATAAAGAGTAGCACATTTTGTTTTCATGCACTTATTGAAGAAGGTAATAGCATTTCTAGGAAAACAAGTTGCAAGTTCTGTATTACTTAGCTAATTTCATGCTTTTAAAAGGAAAAACCCCTTCTCTTTAAGCAGGGTTTTTTTCTGTGAGCTGTGCCTTCTTAATTGACATTAAGAAGGTTTCATCTTCTTTCTTGACATTACAAATGTTTCTGACAACTAAAAAAGCTGCTGGTAATATTGATGTTATAAATTATGAAACTTCAGCTGCTTAGAGTAATGGAGATTGAATACTGAGTAGATGCATTGCTGACACCTTGGAAAGTCAGTTATATATACAATATATAAATGTATTTACTTTGTTCTGGAAATCAAATAAATCTCATTGGATTTTGTTGCCCACATGGAAGAATGCGAAATAGAAACAGATGATGGTAAATTGATTTAAGTTAACCAAACAATGCAGTCAGAGCTATATTTATTTACAGTATACAGTTTTGTAACTGTAACTTGGAATTAATAACACATCTAAGTGGCTTGGATCAGCCAAGGAGGCACCTGAACCTGTGAAGCTGTCAGCAGGAACTCCTTTACAGCTGCAGTCCAATGGGTTGTAGTACTTACATTTATGTACACACAGTATGCAAGGTAAAATTGTGCACCTCGATTACATTTGGAATACAATGATGAAATGACTGCAAAGACTGAAAACAATAAAGTAATTTCCACTTTGAATTTACAGTCTTTTAATACGAACATGCTGGTTGGGAAAATAAGGTTCTGTAATTACTACCAACTAGAATAGGGCAGGGCAAGGTATTGATATAATTTTCTCAGCAGTCTTTCCTGGTGCCCTATCCTTTACTTTCTTAAGGAGTGATTTCTATCTAAGAATTAGGGGAAAAAAGGAATCACCTTCCTCTCTTTTCCCTTCCCATCACACCATTTAACATTGTGTTCATCTGCTGCCTCTTCCTGGGCAGCTCTTCTCCCGCAGCCCTTCCGTGTCCATTCCCATGCCAAATAAACACAGACGACCTCCAGTTTACGTTGCTGCTTTTCTCCCCCTACAGGATTATCATCAGAGTTTGCAGTACAAACATTTAAGAAACAATATATGTGTGTGTTAATAGAGCTCAGAGGCAACTCCAGTAGTTCACGGCAGAGAATAAGTTGTTAATTTTCAGCGAATCAACTAATAGAAGCTGATGACAGAACACTTTTCATATAGTTTTTTAAATGTTCTGAGCACTATGGGAGAAAGGCCGGAGTAGCACAGAAAATATATGAATGCCAGCAAGTATCATCTGTTCCAGAAGACACAAAAGGGACAAAGAAGACAGAGGTTCTATGCAAAAAAGCTCTACATGCTTCCTCACCTGCAGTCAGTGGAAGATGTGTGGGCTGGGTGGGGAGGGAGAAAGAAATTGGGGCCAGACAAGCTTTACTTGTTGGTATGGCTCCTTTTTTGTCTGCTACTTCACAATAAACCACTCTTTTGTTCTGAACCGAGGGCAAAATATTCCCTGACACCTTTTATCTCGTAACCCCTTAGAGTTACATCATGTTTGTTTAAAGTTTCCTGCAAAATACAGGTTGTATGTTTGTTTAAACACACCAAGTGCTTTGCTCTGGACCATAACACTGAAGAAAGGTTAGAAGTGTGCTCTTACTGAGGGGCATTTGCTTTCCCTCACTGTGAAGATGTTACCCTTCTCTGGACAAAAGCACAAATGTCTATTATTTTAGCATTATTAAAATGGATAGCAAAACATCTTTAAGCCTATTGTAAGATGGAAATTGAAAACTATTTTTTTCAGTGTCTTTTCCCTTCCCGGAAATTATGCAATCTTTTTTTTTTTCTTTCTCTTTTTTTTTTTTTTTTTTTGCGTGTGAATGTGGACAATTATCAAGATACATACATTAAAATTTTTGATTCGAAATGACAAAGCAATAGGGTATGCAAAAATGCAGCCACAAAGGATTTGAGATTACTGCACGGCAAACACATCATCTCTTCTTTTTGAGATGCAAATTTCCACGTGAAACGTAAAACTTGTCTGCAGCCGACGGGAAAAATAACAGAGCTATGTTTTGCTATCTCAATACACAGTTGAACATACTTATCCATCATAGTTTTTACTACTGCATAAATAATGTATACATACTTGACAGTTCTGAATAGGTCTGTTGATTTTGACTTAAAAACAAATAATCCTGTTTTTCCATGAAGAATACAGATGTATTAATAACACACATATACGTGTGCGTGTGTATATATATATATATATAAAATTCTGGATGCTGAGAAGCTACTGTGAAAGAAATAGAGACAAGACTGGGTGCTGAGAAATATAAAATTCACACCGTATGAGATATTTTTGGATGTCTGAACCCTGATAAAATCAGTTGACTATAATGGTTGCAAGAATACATTCACAAAGACCTGACTTGATGGGATAAGGACCTTCTGTGCTAACAGTGGACAATTTTTTTAGATAACTTAGATAAACACACCAATAATGAGCATTCTGTCCTTGATTTTTATGGAGTAGATTTTTTTTCTTTTGGTCAAAAGTTGCTTCATATCGGAAGATCAAGATAAAAAGGTTGAACACTGAATGTTTTAGAACATAAATTGCACATTTGATAGAGCAAAAAGGAGCAAAGATCCTATTCTACAAACATAAAGTTAGCTGTTAAGGTTATGAGCCATGTCTGACAGAAAGCAAAACAAAGCAGTTGTGTTTGTTGGTTTGTTTTTTTTTTCTTTTTACTTCATAAATATACAGCATATAAATAGCAGCAGACAGGATCATGTTTTCCAGAAAGCAGAAAATAAAACAACTGAAAGTCTGTGGATTACAATGCAGAGGTGAACTACTGCAGACTGCAGCATGCTCTAATGCTGTTTGGGTTGCAGCTACAGAAGCTCTTTGAGGACAAGCAGTCCGTACCGAAGGAAAAATGGAAACCTGTGGTATGCTTGGACAAAGAAAGTGTGTGAAACATGAAATTTTCAATCAAAACGTTGAAGGAAATGTAGACAACCAGGATTTGCTTGCCTCTCTTTAAGACAGGAGAAAAAAAGGTATCATTACTGACATTTTAAAGGTGCTGAGAAATGTGAGGAAGTTTCATGACCACACTCCTTTCAATGATGGGGGTTTTTTACCTTTTGAAAAAAAGGTAAATCCCTAATTCCACCCCAAAAGTCCCTAATTCTTCCAGTTATCACAACGACCAAAAAGGATCCAAATCTGAAGGAAATGTGAAAGCATGCTATCACTGAAGAGATACGATGCACAATTTTCTGATTCATCGCTCTCCTAGAGATCTCTGCTATATTGTACTGCTCAACATGCCAACAGGGTATTTTAATCTAGTTTAATTTCATTGTGTATGCTCTTCTCACAGAAAATAACCAGAAAGGTGCAGGAGGAATTCCTTAGTCAGAAGATACTAAAAACTTCTAGGCTCAAGTATGATTGATTTGAAACATATGATTTTATGTATTTTTAATTATCCAGTGTAGCTTCAAAACAAGGGTATATAACAGTCTTCATGTGCAGGAGCTGTAAGCTTTCATAAAGAGAACAAACTTCTCAGTTTTGTCAAACTTCAGTGAGTTTGACAAAAATTTGGAGAAACAGCTGATTTTTCTTATTTTTTAATGTTTAACTCTTTTTACTACCTTGCATAGGTAAATAAGCCATGAAACCACTGCTGTAATTCTTATCACAAGATGCTCCTTCAGTCATAATTTCTAACCAATGACATTCAGAATGTATTAGAAAATTGGTTCAACACTCCAACACCTCGATGAGTTTAGACCCACAACTAAACAGTATCACTGAAGAAAATGTATTAACATGGTAGTTTAACCCAAAGGACTCTGAACAGTCTCATATTCCCATGGAATACAGCAATGACTGGAAAGTATTTAACAGAATATCAAACTTTGTTGAATACTTGGAAACAAAAAGAAAAAAGTAAAAATAAAATCTGAAAAATTGGATAAAACATGAAAATATGGGCAGCACTAAACAGAACTGAAAAACATACCATACATTTCTCAGAGCTATCAATAAATCTATAGCAGTAATAATGTTTTCTTTATCACCTCTCATCTTTTTTATGAGATTATGCTTCTAGAGGACGATGCCCAAGGATTGATCAGAGGAAGTATTAAAAGTAGATAAAGAAGACTAGGAGCACCACAGAGAATCCATTGTGCTTATCAAACCATGCAATCTTTGGGCATTTTATATAATTAATTTATGGATTTCCACATTGTATAGAAATTTTTTCCAAGATTGCAAAATATGAAGAGAGAATTTCAGATTTTGAAATAGGAAATGAGCCTACTTAACACTAAAGAATGGGTCTTCCAGCAACCGCAGATTAGTGTAACTCCACAGAAGTGCAAGAGTATGGAATGGATTTCAGTGTTTATGAAACTGATCCTTATTAAGCATAAAATGTTGTAAATTATGTATTTTGTTTCAATAGCTTTGTATTTCTTTTATTTCTTTCCCCTGGAATCTCCCTCTGTATCTATTTTAAACCTCTTTATTCTTCCATCATTTCCTTTGCCTCTCAGCACAGCTGGGAGAACACTACTCCCAGCTATTCCCACTACTTTTATTCTCATGGTCTGATGTTCCATCATGACTTTTTGCATGTGATTTACTTGCAGTCTGTAAATGGTCTTCCATTCAAGAACTAGAAAGGTATGGCGCAGCCTATTTTCCCAGACAAAACACATTCTGGTTCCTAGTATAGCCAATGGCTTTCCTTCAGTTTGCCATAGCCAACAGTATTTTTACTGTAAAGACACCCTTCTTCCTCCCATCGCCTGCCTTTCCTCGGACAAATAATGAAATTATACAGACCTGCTCTTCAAGAGGTCACTGTTACATTTCTGAAAATGTTGAGTTTGGGGTTTCTTTGTCTGTCATACCACAACTGGTTATATTTTAACGCGAATTTGTAAACAAGCAAACAAAATGCACACACTCAAAAAACCCAAAACAACCACAACCCAACAACCAAAACTAAAAACTAAACAACAACTGAGAAAAAAAAAAAAAAAAAACAACAACAACAAAGAAAAGCAACCAGCCAAGTAAGTAGAACTCACTGGCAGAAAATAGTGGCTGTGCAAGACTCAAAGAAATCATCAAGAATCACTTTCCTAACGAGAAACTTTACTAACCAGCAGATGAAACCAGCTGTAAACCAAGTACAATAAAAAACTGTATTTAACTGATATGGTTTTTGTTGCAGAATTCAACAGGAGTTCTATCAATGCAGAAGGCTGTGCTCTGCTATAATGTCCAGTTAGATAAGTTTCCACACCATCAGAAGGCAGAAGTAATCTGTCCGATAAGAAACCCCAATCTGGTAAGATCTGCAATAGAACCAATTATTTTTTTAGGTTTAAAAGCCTATACAAGTCAAACACAGCACAAATACAAGTGTGAAACAGTCAAAAGTAAACCGTCTGCAACAAACAAACAAAGCAACCATCTTAGAGCTAATTATCCAAAGTGCTCAATGACTGTTTATGGCAACAGCTACAGTGTAAGGAACATCTGACTTCACTCCTGAAATAAATTTGCTCTTAACGAAGCAAAGGAGAGTCCAGAATCATGGGACTGTAATAAACATTTTTAGAGCTCTACCAGTGAAAAACGTTAGCCTCAATGCCGACCAGTTAATTTACTCTCTAGAAGAGCAGTTCTACTTAGAATGCAAAAAATGCCGTTTGTATCGAGTCTTTCCCCCGTTTTGTTACATTTTTTTTTCACACTAACAAACGCTATTTCTTCGTCTTATTTTAAAATGGTTTTGTCTTCAAAATATAGTTCGAAAATCGCTTTGCTGCAGTTGGTATTTGGCACCGTAAACACTAGATGGCAGAACAAGGCTGGGGCTGAGCGTTGGCAAAAGGCAGCACCAAAGCTCGCCTGCATTTTCCACGGAGCATTTCTAAGATAAGCGTTGAAATATTTCACCTTTTTTTTTTTTTTTTTTTCTTTTCCCTATGAAAGCTGTCAGTGGTTACACAAAAATTCTCTCCATACTTTATAATCTCTGTATACACAAGGTGTTTTCCCTCCCTGAAAAGGAAAAGCGAGTGGTGTTGCTCCAGCTCAGCCAGCGCTGTAAGGTCAGCTCCTGAAGCCAAACCGTGCTGAGTTCAAAGGGCTGCATGTTTAAGTTGAAAATGACCGAGAATTGAATGTAGAATTTAGGATTCTGGCTGATGTACAGCTCAGAGAAAGGGATTTACCATTCAGGCTTGTCAAGGAATCTAACAGTAAGACACACAGAAACAATGCTAGGACACAAAACACTCAAATACAGAAATGAGCAGATTGATTAAAAAGATGTTTTCTACTCCCTCTTCTAAAATTTGAAATTGCTCTTTACAGACAATATTAGCTCAATTAAGAGTTTAACAGAAATTAAGAGATTAACAGCCACAGTGGCTCACCTGACCAGCTCCATGCATAAAAGAATACAACCATCAAAAGCGCCTAAACAAACTAACAAAAGCAAGGTGTGATTCAGCTGCATTGCTGCTGAAAGCAGTTAAAATACCGTTCCGTTCACAGTCAGGCTCATAGGCTCCCGTATCCCACCATGCCTTTGACAAATCCCACTGGATCACCTCAGTGGAGCCACTCACATTTTGGGTAAGTGGAAAACGTGCCTTGGCTGAGAAGTTACCCACAGCTGAACCTGAGCAGCACTGCATGTCATTTGCTACTAATAGCATGTTTCACATGGGATGGCAAATTTCTCTGAGGCTGCATGGCAAGCCTGCCTTTCATTCTTGCACAGTAAGCATCATCCGTGGTAGCCAAAGGCTTTCCATAAGAGCAGTGATGCGTCCATTACAGCCTAGATACACTGGGTAGCATCATAAAAAAAGCAATGTGTACAGACTTTATCTCCTCTCCTAAGCCTTGTCCTAGCCACGTTGTATTTCTTCATACGCCTAGAGTTATACTTCAGAAGCTTCAGTCTTTCTGGTTTTGGCAGAGCTTTCCTCTGCAGCCCCTTAGGAGGTCTCTGAACATACACTACATGAAAACAAAAGGCAGAAATGTCACAAACTGAGGCAACAAATGGTCGTGGAGGGCTGCTGAGCTGCTGCTCTGGGGAAGGCAGAGCAGCTGCTCGGAGCTCTCCCACCTCACGCCGAGCTGCTCCTGGCACTGCCAGCAAAGGCAGGCACATCCAGGCATCAACGGACCTCGCTCAAATGCATTGCAAAATTAAAGGCAACAGCATAGCGACCATTTGTAATCAAATACATAATTCACATTATATTATTTCAGCCTTGTAATATTGCATATATAACATTTCAAGCTTCATGCTGAAAGATAGGCTGGAGATTGCTGCTTTAGCAGGATGAAGTTGTATTGTCTCCCAAGAATCAACATACAAGCACATAAACTGTCAATAAAAGATGGGGCGGGGGCGGGGGGAGGAAGGGGAAGGAGGAGAGGGAGAGGAGGAGAGAAGAAAAAGCCCCCCTCCATATAAGCTATCCACTGGCTGTTCTTTTGTTCCAGTTCTGCCACATTCTTAAAACGGCACATTTGGCTGGAATTAAGCACTAACTTCAGCCCAAACGAGTAGAAATAGTGAGAATATGGCTCTTGGGCTGCTATCCCCCTTGCACTACTGGGGCAATGCCACCGATGTTCCCTGGGGTCTGTTGTTCCCACTGCTCCTCCTTCCCCAGCTCCCCCTCTGCAGCCAGCCCCAACCACCAGAAATGGGAACAAACTCCAGGATGACCGAGAGAGGATCACAGGGAAAATCAGACGCCCATACCCCAAAAGATTCATGCTTGTTTTCTTTTTCCTCACAGATGCCTTGGCATCATGGTAAGATTCCTTACCCATCTGCAGAAGGGTAGTTTCAGCAAAAAGGATGCCACGGTAAGCTAGTATGAGTTGCCTTTCACAGCTGCTCGCAGCTGAGCTATGCAAGGCTTTATGTCCAGGCTTTAGCATTGCTCAGGTTAACTAGGCAGTGCAAGTTTACCCCTCGTATGCTTTAAAAGCAGAACAAGGGGTAAATGGTGTTTTCTCATCTGTAGTCATAAATATCAAAATGACAAATTACAAATATATAATAGGGATCAATTTTTCCTGTCTTTTTCTGGTATTAATTAGCTGCATATCAACTGCAATCAGTCAAACTAGTGGAGAAGTACTATACGGAGGGGGGAGACCCAGAATCCTCATAATCAAGTAGGTTTTGGATAGCTTGATTTTCCTATCATTTTTCTGCTTTCCTATGCCTCATATTATGTAGAAACATCTTCACGTATACACCCAGGAATCCATCTCGCCGGTCTCTTTCAACCCTCTCTTTACTAACACAGAGCACTGCACAAACACTGTGGAAAAGGTAATTTCACAGCATCTCACACTGCTCCCAGCTGTTTCAGAAACCTTATGCTCTTTTTTACTCGATGAGAACAAACCTGCTTGGTTTTCACCTCAGACTCCAGTTTCTTTCAAGCAGTTGCCAAGTTGCTACTGCAACACGATTATTCAACTGGCATTAAAAAAAAAAAAAAACCAACACAAAAATGACGAATATATGTATGTGATAAAGAACAAAGATACAAGTAGGTTTTCTGCTTGAGTCCGAGTATTACACAGGTGAACCAAAATACAACCCTAACTACATATCACCAGAGCAAAAACTCTGTGAACACTTTGATGCCCCACAGTTTTTACTTACATATATATATACCTGCTAAGTTCAATAGCCTTCACACTTGGCTGAGCACAACATCCTCTCTCCTATTCGGAAACATCAGCTCTCTAGCATATTGATTGGATTAAAAATAGTAATACCTAAAGAAGAGGTTACTCAAAGATAGGAAGAACTACTCTCCCGCTGTAACACAAGAACCACAGAGGTGGCAGCGGGTGGCATATTTCTGTCTTCTGGGCTACCTTTTCTCAAAAGCCAAAGAAACCATTATATATATTGACATAAAACAGAGAAGATGCTAAAAGTTTACATGATTTCAAGCAACACTTTAGACTGATGGACAACCTCCACCCCCATTAAGGACTGTTAAAGTGAAAGATGTTAAAGTGAAAGACTACCTCGGGCTGGGAGTGTTTTAGGGAGCTGGACTTCCCTTGTTCTTATATTGCCTATGTATTTGCTGTTGGTGATTTTGGATTTGAGGTGGCAAGATAGGCAGACCACACAGGGGTTCTGTGACGTGCTTTCCTACACTCTTGTTCAGCTTCAGTGTATTTTGACGAGTGACATGTTAACCCACCTCAATTATTTCAATTGTTGCTATAAAATTTAGTTGAAGAAACGCAACTTTAAATTTGTTGATTTTAAAGAAAAGTTTTCATTAACGAAGTCTGTGCTAGTGCTGTCCCTGGTTAATCTGTCTAGCAAAATCACTGGCTTTTCCCTGCTTCCCTGCATTTTTCTGTGTATTTTCATTCAGACCAGGGCAAGTTCCTAACTAAACAGAATTACTGCTGAACACAGTCTGTACTCCAACCATGTCAAAACATGTCATCCTCGCTAATAGTGAGCATAAACAGAGACAGATTTTAGTTTCATTAAACTAAATAAGACCTCTTGGACAGTAAATTATTCTTTAAACTGATTAAGCATAGCCGAATCAGTCAGTGTATGAGTTAGTTCATGTTGTTTTTATTGTGCCTTCCTGAACATGTGAAGAGTACCTTCAGCTATAATTTACCATTGAAAGCTGATAGCCCTTTCTGACTTAAAAGAAAGAAATGATGTTGCTAGTTAATTACAGGAGCTTTGCTGTTCTATTTTGAAAGGAAACACTTTGCCACTGGTAGTTACAGAAACTGCCCACAGCCAGACTTCAGCTTTGTAAAAAACATTTAGGTCCAATTAAACTTCTAGAGCAGTCTCTATAAATAAACACAATAAAAATCCAAATCCTCTGGAAAACCTTGTGTGTTAGTCTCTGACAGGGGAATTCAAACGGTCAGATTCTGGTGGTGCTCACGATAAACCATAGCTGAAACCCAGGAGCAGTGCTGGGGCTGGGGCTGGTGCAGGCATGCAGCGACAACACACAACGGGCGCCGAAGGCTGAAGCTCTGCAGAAGCAGCACCCACCGCGCTTTGCTCGGGTGGGCACGTGAGCCACAGCAGCTCACGCCAGCACGGCAGGCTGATGTGCCTGGAGCACAGGGATACGGTCCTTTCTGCAACGCCTTCTCTGAGGGACATAATTTCTTGCAGAGATGTAAAGAACATAGCGGAGACTTAATCATTTCCTATCTTAACCACCCCAGCAAGGTTTGCAGGAGAATGCCTTTTGAAACCAGCTGCACAGTTTAGGTTTGATAATTTTCATGTGAATTAGAAATTGCTATGGATGGCTTTTTCATGAAAGTAAAGAGTACAGCATCTTGGTATCGATATAACTTGGGTAAAAGTTGCTGAAATAAGTAAAGTTTAATTTAGGAGAGGAAAATGTGTGGATCTTTGGCTAAAATCACTCAGTGAAGAACACTTTCAAGATTTTTATAGGCTACGGAAAACGTATAAAGTTCCCACAAGCGCATATGTACTCAGGTATTTTGAACCCTGAAAAACAAATGTTTGAAATCTGATGCATTCTAGGCTGCATTAACTTTCAATAATGAAATCCTAAATGTTACACAACACTTAAATCTAGGTATATCTCTGTCTAAACCAAAAGGGATATAGTTTCACTTTAATGCACAGGGGAGTCATATACATAACCACAATTAACAGCAGTAGGTACTATGTACAGATTCTATTTTTTTTATTATTTGACATATTGTATTGTATCGTTGTCATACTACAGGGAATCAACAAATAAGCATGTCTAACAAGAAAATACGATTGTGAATTATATAAAATCAAAAATTCAACTCTTCTTACAAATAGAAGAAGGCATCACAGATATTCTGTGATACTACCAGTTCTCTTTCTTACCATCTAAGTTGAGACATTACAGTGGTAGGTAGGTCCATGAGCCACGGAGTCTTTGAAGAAAACCAGCTGACAGTGTAAAGCAATTTTAGACAATCTGAACTGATTTAAAAAAAAAATTAAAATACAAAATAAAAACCAAAAAATAAAGACAAACAACAAAACCATGAAAATGTGGATTCTGTTAAAATTTCTCTCTGATTATGTGTGGATTTAGGATTCTAGGCAAAAAAAAAAATAATAATTCAAAGAGAGAAACACAGTATGCAACTTGCAAGGACATGAGGAAGAATTATTACTGCTGAACTCATGAGCCTTGTTCCCAGAGCCAGGCACAGGGACCTCCAGCTCCAGGTGTTGTTTAAACAGACTGCACATGGCTGCCCTGCTCTGAAGTGCAGATCCATCGCTCACTCACTCAGTAGCATCTTATTGCTTCCATAACATCACTAAAATTTAGTGGGAATAGTCCAGCGATAGTTGAACATAAATAATTGCATTGAGTCCATCCCTAAGCAGAAGAAAGGAGGGAGACAGAAATCTAACCCTGCCATTTTGCCAGGGCTGAACTTTGGTACCAAGTAGTACATCCTCAGTTGTTTGCAAGAAATCGATGGCAGAAGCAAGAGCTGTGTGCAGATCTCTTGAGCCTACATCTGTACTACCACGCTAATATCAGTAATGCGTTGAAGGTACTCACAGCTTCGTTCTCCTGGGGAGGTCAGTGCACAGTGTCACTACTTTCCCAGTGAATGCTTCACAAAGCAATCAGCTCTCTCATTGACAGATGTTTCTCTCTGCCAAACTGTTTTTTTAATGGATCTCCATGTATTCTAAGTTACTCACATTTTCTTTCCTACCTTAGAAAATATCTTTTTAGAAGTGCATGCTGCTATCCAACACCAGTAAGTCACAGCTGAGGTAAGGGAAAATAATATTTTGCTTGCCCACCACCCAGGGAGATTACAGCCTCTAGCCTTGTCTTGCACTGCCAAGAACATGCCGTAGCCTTCAGTTAAGACCCCTTTGTAAAACAGAAAGGCATTCTGCTTTTATATTCTCTTACACATACTGGTATCAACTAGGACGAATTCACTGAAGTCAATCTACACTGATATAAACCCACGCAACAGAAAAGAGAAAAACTCTAAATACTCTGGTGTGGCAGCAAGACCAAAGAATAAAAACCTACACATGCTTCATCACAAAAAGTTTCACCAAATGAGAACGAGATACTCTTTCATCCACCACTAGGAAGCAGCATAACCATGTGTTTAACAAGCTGGAAATAACTATTCAAGTCAGACTCCTGGAATACTTAGAGTCGACCCCAGGAAAAAAAAAGAAGCGAGGGTGGGGGGGGTGGCAGGGGAAGAAAGGTAAAAAGCCGTTTCTGCCTGATGACTATATCAACTGCTTGTGACACTGAATGCCCCTGCAGGAAGGTAAAACTGGAGAGGAGTCTGAACATGATGGGAAAGCTTCATGTAAGACATTTTTCTCCTGATTGAGGGAGATAAAATTTTGCAAGCCTTCTTGCATCCTTCCTGCACATGATTACCAAGCAAAATACAAGACAAAAAGCAGAGGGCCCGCTGCTTCATTATTTTGCACCATGCAAAGTGTTCAATTACAGGTTTTGAAATTTTCTGATGTCTTTGTAGAACGCTTTTATAAAGGTGTGAGTAGTGTGGCACATTTACAAGAATATGAATAAGACGACAATTATCATTATAAAATCTAATGGAAAAAAGTTTATCAGATTGGACTTTGGCTAGATCAGTGTTTAGGAGATGTAAATGTGTGATAACTCTTGCTACCTGTATCATATTTTGTGATAGTGAGTTTTGTGTCTGTGTCTTGAGCAAGAAAAGTCGACAGTAAATATCTCATCTCTGTCTATAGGGTCAAGGAATCCATACTCTTCCTGACCCACAAGCCCTGAACATGCCCTAATTGTTTCAGTAGTAAAAGTGTCATATTCTACACCAAGATTTCATTAAGAAGAAAAGTCCAAAGGCTTACATTCTCTTGCAATTCAAATATCACAAGTAGATTACTTATTGTGGTAATAGCACTTAACATTTGCAACCCTCATTCATCAACTACTTCACAAACATCAGCTAATAAGGCAGACATAGATGTGCTTATTTTCTTTGCCTTCTAGACCAGAAACCCAATCTAGGGAAGTGATTCATTAGTCAAATGCAATGCGTGCCAAACCCAGTAATGTTAGTTTCCCTAGCTTTTTTTTTTTTTTTTTTGCTACCTATAACCATGGTATTAACATTGCTTAGTATATATCCTGTTTCAGGAGACAGATAAAGTGAATACAGTGATTTAATTTCTAAGATGTTGATTACTTTTCAGAGCATTAAATGTAGCTGGTTTACATCTTAACCTTCACATAAAAGGTTGGAGGTTTTGGAAGTGTTTCTAAATGATTTTTTTGTAGTTTGATAAATACTGCATCATTTCCACAATTTACAACTATGTCATTGGTCTTCTACTAATACACATTATTTACTTCTCTTATATAACTACATAAGCTTATCTCCTTTACATGTCTTCTAGGCAGAAAGTTTTAAAAATAGATGTTTTGTACAAAGTTGTGTTTCTTTTCAGTCCACTCTTGAAAGATCCATAATCCAAGTGATGCTATGAACACTTCTCAGCTCTTCTGAATTTTTCATATTTTTCTTTCTTGCACATCAAAAGACATTTTACCCCTTCTTTCTAATTTAATTTCAGTAGTTTTGAAGACTGCTGACTAAGCCCTCAGCAAAACATCCTGTTGGTATTTATTCTAGCCTTAATGTAAAATGTCATTGAAATTCACATACACACAAAGGATTGGTATATACATCGCCTAAGAGAGTTTACATGACCTCCGAGACAGAAGGGTCATCACTAGAAGGTAGATTAGTTTGAGCTGCATAAACAGACTCACCCACTCCCATTTCATGCCTGTCTCTGCTATCACACAAAATACATATTGCCAAATTACTAGCACTAATACACTTATTATTGAAATTATTGCAGGAAAACACGAGTTCTTATGCAAGCATAAAGACTTTAATATTGGGTAGGTCAGTGCTGAAGATGCTGTAAGTCAACCTGTTCACTGAGGGAAGAGCTAGAAACAAAACAGACACATAATTTAGGAGAGGAAGAATAAAGATAACCTGGGACCGCATCCTGGGGCCTCAGTGAAGGCTGTAGCTAAAACTGCAAAGTAAGGACTTTATTCAGAGTTAAGTCTTTACATTTCCCCCCAAGCCTTTTGGTAAGCTTGCTGTGTGTGTTTTAGGGGCAGGAGGAGGGAAGAGCCCTTTAAAAATTCATGCATTTTAAAATCTATGCTCTATATTAATAATAAAACACACCCTCTAAAGCAGCATCACTGTGATTTCTTCCCCCTCAAAGAACTCTTTTAAATATAGGAAACAAGATTAAAAGATAGTACCGTGTATCATAGCAAGCAGTATAAATGATACGGAAATAAAATATAGCTGGGCTGGCAGCATTCCAGCCTTCTTGGCTACTTGTCAGTTCTCTGATGTGATGATATGCTGCATGATACTTGCCTCCGTATCTCCTGCATGTAACCCTTATCTGACAGGGGCCTAAACAATACCCTTCGGAGGAGACAGATTATGAATACGGCAGTTTGCATTTCAAGCTAAATTCCACAATTAAGTATAATTATGTGCCATATGTTTTCATCCTTTCAATTTTATGTAATCTTGAAAACTAAGTAAATATGTAGGCTGCTAAAATAATGGCATGTGGCACTGCCATGATGCAGCATCTGTGGTATACTGCAGTAATTTAAAAATGAAAATACAATGAATGTAATTATTCAAAACTAAGTTATCTGAATTACAGGATAGTTACCATATGTATGTGGAACAGTTTTGAAAGTTTATCTACCTGTATCTTTTACTATATTCAGATTGCACTTCAGATCTCTAAACCATTAAAGATCGCAAAGGACCAACAACAGTGTTCCCTAAAACCACTGCAATTTCCCCAGGAAAACAAAAGAAGATATAACCTCTTCTCACATGTTTACAATGATAATATTAAGATTTATGGTCTCATTCTTGCTTATTCACCCATTCATCGACTGCATGCCTCTGCAAGCCTATTTCTAAATGAATTTCATTTTATAAAGATAATTAAAACCTGAAAGATAATATTTTTATTGAAATGTTTTTAATATTAAGTATTGATTCATTTAATTGAAGACTGTGAGAATATCTAAATGTGCCCATGCTTGCAGACCATGAATTCTTTTGAAGCTTATTTGACGAAAACTTGCCTGCGGAACCCAAGGCATGGTTACTCATTACAGTACAAGTGTTTGGTCATAGTATTTGCAGCACAACTGATAGTAAACTGAACACAAACACACAAACATATCCACATTGACTGAGAGAGAATCTCACTGGTTCATACTGGTTCACACTGGTGAACGCAGGGGTACCCCTGGCTCCAAGTCTTGTCTTCATTTTCCTCTGAGGTCAGTTTGAGCTGGATTTCTAGATAACATTACAGCTTTTCCAGGGCTGACTATAAGCGGGCTAGGAATTTGTGTGCTAAATCCAAATACTGGTGGTTTGTTTTGGTTTTTTTTTATTTCTTTGGACTTGGGTTTGGGTTGATTTTTGAGGCATTTGCTCAACTGGAGGAAACATTCATGAGTCAATTAACCAGTTCTCAGATACTTCCAGGAAATTATGACTTCTTTAAAAACAAAACAAAACAAAACAAAAAAACCCCACGATGCAAACAGCATAATGCAGAACTGAAATCCTAAGAATTGGAAAGGGGTTTCATTTACAGAAACAGTCTCCAAGATCGAAAATTAAGTGTTATTGAAACAGGATAATTACAGTAAAGCAGGAATATAAGCAGTTAACTTAGTTGACAGTGCAGCAAAGAAATCGTTCTATTCTTTTATCAACCTGATCCTAAGGCATGTGTTCCTTCACATGCAAAATACGTGGCTATGTAGTTTTAATGGAACTTGAAAAAAATAACTAGTAAGTCCTGTATATGCTCAAAGCTGCCCTCCTTCCAATAGGGTAAATATGAAAACAAGGCCTTTTTTGACTTTTAAGAATTGTGCAAAAGATGGACTCATAATGGAAATGCTATTGCAACCACAATTACACTACAGTGTCAGCTATGGCCTGACCTGTTCCGTTTCTTCACAAAAACTGCTGTAATGACTTTTATCTGGTACTTTAGATGGCATATTTAGGTCCAGCTTTAAAATAAGCAATATGGAGAGAAATACTGCACCATAAGGAATGCAGTTGAAGACTGTGTTAATCAAGTATTCAGGGCTCTCTATGATTAGGGGCTGTATTTTCCCACAAATAGTTTTCAAAAGAAATGACAGCTATATAGTTACTGTTAGCTATGTTGTTGTAGACTAGTAACAATTAGCATCTACTATGGTAGTTTGTATACACAGCAACATGCTAAAAGATATTCCTAATAATGGAACAAAACTATAGACCAAACCAACAATTCTCCATTTTCTAAATAAAGAATGAAAGACAGAAAGAAATGCAGCTTCAAAGACATTTCAAAATCTTACTTCCAGAGTGGATATATCTAGTGAAGCACTGGGGTTTTTTTGATTATTAAACCTTCACCCTAGAAAAAACATTCTAGGAAAAAAACCCAACAAACAATGAAGACAAATTCTGTATGATGACCTTGGACTCCTACTGAAGTTAACACTCCTACTACAAATCATCACCAATTCAATATAACTTTTAAATGAAGGCTGCAAGGAAATGTACAAGTATGAACCAAAAATTATTCTTCATTCCTACTAAAGATAAAGATTTAAAAAAGCTCATTTTCAAAGACTTGACAACTAATATTGTTGGGTCTATTGGGATGTCCAACTACTACCTGAATCCCACTAATTCTTGACCTTTACTCCAACACCAAGTTTCACAATCTGCTTATGAGCATTTTATTATGGAATAGAACAATTCAAGATTAAAACACTTTGACTTTATTGAAACACTGCATTCCCATTAAGCTAATATGCTTTTGCTGATTTTTTACAGCTGGCCTAAAACGCTGCACTTACTTTAAAAAGATAATAATTCTCACTCTTCATCTTTCAACAGATTCCAAAATGAACTGAAGCTTAAACCATGTGATACTGAACCTCCCAAATACTTTTATAGAGATATTTTTTCCTCCCTCGATCTTGCACAAACTGCTCCTTCAAAAAAGTAGTTATTATAGCGGGGGGTAGCGGTAGGGTAGGGGGAAGAAAGAGGAGAAGGTAAATCAGTTAAAGAGGTAAAAGCAATGAGAAAAAAAATCAGAAAATTCACAAGAGCAAAGCAAGCTGAATCAGTCAAGGCAAATTTGGATCACTGGATTCCTGTAGCATGCAGGCAGGTGCATATCTAATATGACAGAAATAGTAGGACGTTATGAAATCAGCAAAGCTAATGCAAACCATTAGCAGAGTCCAACAGATCTGTTAACCTTTGCAGGATTTTCAGACATTACATGGCCTGCACATCCTCCATCAGTCTCTAGAGTGTATTTTCTACCTCCCTCCCACTCTCACTAAATTAGAGAGTTCATGCTATCCTGAAATCCCATAAGAACATGCCTTGGTGGCCAGCAGCAGAGTTTAAGAAGCATTTCATGGCTCAGAGCCGGAACTGTAAGCTCACAGCCAGCCTGGTCTCTCACCAGTAATTCTAAACCTCGTTCTGTTCATAATATTTTAAATAGCTTACACAGTCTTTCCATTGATCACTGAGAAGGTATTTAACAAGTTTTCTCCAGGAAAAGATTAACTAGCCATGATCTCTTTAGATTAGAAAGGAGACAATTAATTGATGATATGATAAACATATAAATTCATGACTACCTGGAGCACGTTTTTCTCATTACTAGCAGAAAGGTTAGCTTAGCATCTGTACCACTTTGATTCTTTACCAAGAAAGGCAAAAAACCCTCCACTTTCCACTCTCCTTAAGTGTTTCTAGTGCACTAAGTGGTCTGAGCTGCAAGGGAAAAGATCGTGTTACAGTGAAATGGAAACAAAAACCTATGGTCTTGGCTAAGCTACGAGGTGAAGCGCATATGCATCAGAAAGCAGAACAAGGTATCATGACATGTGTACAGTCACAGTTTACTGTTTTTACAGCACTGCGTGAATCAGCCAGGGAGGGATTTTGCACAGGGGAGTTTGCTGGGGCCACTCTTGGTTTCTCTCTCTCAGTTCTTGCTGGCAGTGGAACAAAACACAGCAGGTGGCTGGAGCTCCATCTGGGTCCAGTGCTTAGCATTGTTATGCCACAGAAGAAACCCACTGAGTACACATTTTGGATACTAGAAACAATCAAAGGTGGTGTATAGCAGAAATAGAAATAATGCAGGAAAGAGCGAGAAAATTCATGGGAGACAGGAAGCAGAGTTTGTATGAGGAGAGAAAGAGTACCCTAGGACTGTTCAGGTGGGTTTGAATCTGAAGCTTGACCATTTTATTTGATGTCATCTATGACTTTTGAAATACTCTTCTCCATGTCATTCTTTATTTTTATGCCTTGCAACACTTACTTCCTAATAACCAATAAAAATATTTTTTTTTCGCACAATGCATGCCTAACTGACAGCCCTTATTGCCACAAAACCCTGTGAACATCAAAACTAGAAAATGTGACTGATCAATGAAGCACTGCAGTGGAAGAAGGCTCTGAGGAGAGAGGCAAGGGCTTTGTGCTCATGAAGCTCGTGACGGGATGTGGGGAGCGACTGTCTGCTCCTGATGCAACAAAAGCTGAACTTCCCTCAACACAGAGGGTCCAGGCTGGCCTTTAGGCTACATCAGCTGTCCCCTGAGCCAGCCAGACTGGCGAGGTGCAGGTTAATACACAACTCAGCCCAATACAGACTACAAAAAGTGAACAAATGACAAAGAGAACTTAGAAGAGAGCCAAGGGCTTCAGCTGGTTTGAACCCACGTACTCCTTCCCAGCAGCGGGGGACACCCAGCCGTTGTACTGGGATCCGCCTGTGCATTGCAATTGTTAGATGCTGTTAGGTGTACTTTTGATCTTACACGCACTGCTGCATCACTGTGCTAAATCAAAATCCCGTGTCACATTCAGATAGTGTCAAGTAAGTAAATCTGACATTAAACATTGAACCCTTCACGTGTGGAATATCAAAAATAACCTGGTCAGAGAGAAGTAGACTCTTGACATTAATGCAGTCCAACACAGTTTGATCACTTCATGTAAGAAAAGGCCTTTAAGGACTATTAAACACCATTATTCAGTATAATCTTTCATCTGAGGTTTCCTAACCTGCATGTGAGAAGAAATGCCATCTTATAAAAAATCTTCTTCTCTAAGCTGCTAGCCACTAAAAAAACAAGCTGGCCAATTAGCCTGACCCAGTACGTTGTTCTTGCACTGGGTAAAACAGAAAGCTCTAACTAACTCTGTTCAGTTTGTTTGTTTATTGAGGGTGCAGGGGCACAAGGGGTTAACAGCGAAATGTGCTCATTTACTCTCAGTGTTCATCTGTACCTAAGTCAGTTTTTGATAGGATACAACGCAATGCTTACAGCTTGCAGCCCATGACTATTCAATGTATTTGGTAAGCATTGCAAGAGATCTCTTCCAAGTCTCAGCAGAGTCTAAACAAAATGTCAGTTATGATCTTCTTAATATGCTCATTTATAATGTGTTTGTAAAATATCAACAGAACTAGAAGGGAGAGTTCTTTTTCACACAGGCTTTTCTGCTTAGAATTGTCACACCATGGTCTCCCAGGTCCTTCCTTGCACTAACAGACGAGGCTGAAGTACGTGCTCTGGAGGTCAGTAGCACCCTGGTTCAAACACAGACATCTGTAAAATGTGGATGTGATACCTGTCACTCTCCAGTTCCCTGAATAAGAAAAGCCTGCGTATTTTTAATAGCCTCTCATTTATTTTATACTCCAGTCCTCTTAGTAGACTTAACTTTGTCCTAGTTGATTTTTTTTTTTTTTTTAAAGTGTGAATAGTCCCAGAACCTCTCCAAATGCTCAGCCTTCATTGCCAAAAGAGGGAGGTATTTGTTCACAAGCTTCAGTGCCTGCAAGTCACGCATGCCATTCATTCAGCTGCTTATCACTGTAGCTCCCATGATTTCCTATTTCTACATAATTGACACATTTCTTACTTAAGTATTAAAGAACATTTTTGTATGAATTCTCTATGTATAACAATAGCTCTTTTAATGTGTTTAAATGAATCTCAATTAGGCCTAAATGACAACACTGGGAATCTATTTTCTACTACCTTTTAGCAGTTATCCAGATTGGCTTCAACTCTGGTGTATACACTGAGACAAGAATTACAGCTAAAAGGAGTTTATCTGATTTTGTCACCGGTAATTTTTATACTATCCTTGCTGAAGACATATGTAAATGTCAAACACTATGACATTAGAATAACTATACCTCTGATTAAAAATTGAATTTAAAATGATTAAAAAATAAAACACTCAAAGATTAAACTAGACAGAAAACAAATGAAATTCTGCCTTATTTTCTGACAATTAATAAATCAACTTTAAGCCAATTAGTGCATAAGCTCAGAACAACCCTGTTTGAAAAACAATCTTCTGAGTTCATGGGAAGCGACGGTTTAGTGAACAAACTTAATTTCTATGTTTTCACAAGTATGAAACAAACACTTCCTGCATACATCTATGGATTCACACCTTCAAGTTAAATCCTGCCATAATCAACAAGCAGAACATTTGACAAATTCCATTTGCTATTTCTTTTTTTTTAATCTCTTGTCACTCTGCAATTCATCATGCTAAAAGCTTTGATCCCTAGCGTTGAACAGACATGAATTTCCTAAATGACTAAAACTTATGGGCAAGTGTTTCCTTTTAGAGCTGTATGTAAATGCAATGTTAAATTTTATTTTTGTAATCTCTTTAATCAGAAACAAGGGAATTAGCCAGCTGTTTGGAACTCATGTTAAGATGTAATTAAGCATTTGATTGAATTTCTGTGCATATCAAACAGCAAAGGCTAGTATTTGCACACAAGACAGATCGCTTTCATTAAAATAAAAATCTCACCAAATGACAACAGAAAGGGTTTACTCCAATGGTTTGTCTCTGAGATATCCCTCCGCAAGAAAGCACACATCAGAATGGCAAAAAAAATTGCTTTATGTGTCAATCATACCAACAGGATTCCTTCCTGAGTGACACCTAGCTTTCCCTTACATCTGTACCGCATGCTACTGCAATACGCCAAGGAATTGCCTGTCTTGCAGGCTTCATAGAAGCGGTGGTGGGTGGGGGGAATCCCACAAATTATCAATTACTCCAGTGTGGAAATAAGCTTTACCACCACCTGTGCGTGGTTTATTTTTTTTAATTATTTATTTGGTGGGGAGTGGTTTTTGTTTTAAAATTGTTAGTGAAAGACCTATAAAAAAGTATTACTGCAGGGGTTTATGTATACATATCACATATAGCCAGGATTATTATTTCTGATAAAGAAAAACCCAAATTTCCTCCTTCTCATGTGAGACTGCCCAGAGATGAAGATTAAGAAAGATGAAAACCTATTCTCTTTTTTAATACTAACAGATGAGTACAATATTGAACTAAACTAAAAGCACAGTTTTATGGTGTGGGATGAAGACGGGTAAACAAAGCATTAGCGAAAACTGCTTCTTTAAGTAATTTCATCTCAAGAGAAGAAGGAGCAGCTCCTTGACTGTTGCAATCAACTTTGATTTGGGTCAAAGCATCCATATTCCCTTTGTGCTAGCTAGGAACAAAGCAGAGGCAGGAAAGAGCCCCCACCCCAAGGTAGGGTGGTTATTCTCTTTGTCTCTTCAGTTTCCAAAGCTGGAAGTAGGGTTTAATAACCAAGTTATTCTCTACCCATGGCACTTCTGTACTCTCACTGCTTGAGGCACGGGGCAGTGGAGTGATGCTGACTTTTCTAGGAACAGTCTGTACATGCCCCACTTCAGTTCCCTCTCCTGAAGACACTCACTTGACTCAAGAGAACATGAAAAGCAGCCGACCAGGAAGCAGTGTCACATCGGCTTGTAGCATCAAGACCAGAGCTCAGAGCCACAGGACAACACGACTCAGAACAACAAACTGGCGCGCAGTGTTGCCCAGCTTACTCAAGCACCACGTGAAGGTGAGGCTCACGGATCTAACAAATTCTTCTGGGTTTGTAGAAATCCTCCATGTATAATACACAAAGTGTGACCCAAAAAGATCCTAATCTGGAGAACCAGGGCAGGCAGGAAAGAGGAGTAGACAGTGCCCAGAAAATGAGAATATCTTAGGTAAAGGCATTTAAGGAGTTCCTGGCTTGGGGATCTGCATACCTGCTAGACAAAAGCACGCTGGACACACTCACCGAGTTTTTAGTGTTCCTGTCTTCTTTCTTTGCTACATGAAAGGAATGCATTGGCTATGAGTTACTATGCAACGGAAAACAAGTCCTGTATTTGATAATTCAGAGGAAAGGAAAACAACAGTGCGACAGACTACATGTGCACAATTCAGGTGCGTTACTTTGGCTGCTTCTGATCATGACAGTTGAGAAAAAAATCCTTGTCTACGGCTCTCTTGTTATCCCTCTGTAAATTAACGAATACAAAAGTTACAAAACAGCTAAAAATCACATGTGTTTTGAACATGAACTTGAAAGAGAGAGAATTTTGACAATGTGTTTATTGTATGCAGAGCTGTCTCATTCTTCTTACAAGAATAAGCTTTTGTAAGTTAAATAATTTTCACCTAAGGGATTATTTAGTAACTGTTAGGTAGAAAGTTTTAACTTTTTGAGACAAAGATAATTTTAAAAATTCAAAAGATTGTGCAAAGTTTTTCAAAGAACAGCCAAAGTGGTTCTCATTAGAAAACTGCAATTTGGTTTATAACAGAAAATTGAGATTATTTTAAACTACATTCTATCTAGTCTAGTTAATGTAAGCAACATACATATTCCTAGAAAGGAAAACACCAATATTATCACAATGTTGATGTGATTCAGCTTCAATTTTTTGAGAAATTATTATTGCTTATACCAAATATCTAAATGGCCACTGCAAAATGCCATGGATGAAAGACAGAGCTTGTTTTACAGTAGAAGCCAAACCATAGGCAAGCACCGACAACATTTTGTCCACTCCAAAAACACTTGAGTATTCTAGTATTCTCCGCCATAAAGCACTAGCAGCAAATATTTCCTAAGATAAAAAATATCTGGGGTAGAATTTATAACAAAGTTCCCCAAGCAAACACAACCTCCCCTAGAATAAATGATGCTAGAATGGGGCATATGCATAGAAACTATATAACTCTATGTCTACAAATGTTCTTATAGAAGTACATTAGGCACATGCACTTATTTGGTCATACTGCAAAATTATTTTCAATATTTTTTTTGTTCAAAATCCAAATCATAATAATGATGATAATCTTGAAAGATGCCTCTTATAATCAAGACTCTGCTTCTTTGCACATCCAGCCATGCCAATCTGAACTCTACTCATATGTCTCCAACGGCAAAGAATCCATGGCTTAATTTATAGTTATTAATCTACACGTGCTTTGTAACAGAATAATCTATTTTATCTGTTTACTCTGCTTTCTCCATTTAACTCTCCTTTTTTCCACAGCATCTCACAGATTTCTTCCTACTGAAGTGTTTAGAAACTAATGCTCTAGATGCTAGGAAATGAGTACTGAATTGTCTTAATGGTACAATGAATCCCAAACCAATTATGACTGTTACTTATCAATTATCATTCTTAAACTAATCCTAGTTTGGACTTTTTTCTGTCTCTTTTCCTTCTTCTGTAGAACAAACATTAGAAAAATTCTTTGGCCCAAAATAGTTATGCACAAAATTCAACTTATACTCTCATAGCTACTCTGCAGCACTGGATAGCAAACAAGGCTCTGCAAGACAAACACACTGTGGTACATAAGAGTTGCTTTCATCAAACTCTGCTCCTTTTAAAAGTATTTAAACATTATCCTAAAACATCAATTGCTATCACAGGAGAGATATTACACAGTAAGAAGAAATTCTTTAAAAATACCTGCTTTTTCATATTGCAACTGATTAAAACATTTGTTGAGGTTTGATCTGTGTGAAGAGTTTTTTTTAGAAAAGCCTCATACATATATCTCTCCATGCTTTTAATTTGATAAAACTAGATTTAAAAATGAGAGTCAGTTATTTTGCATGTGTTTGTCAGCGTTTTCCTGAGACTTGGTCAGGGCTGCATTCAGGCTAGAACTTTATAATCTATACAGACTGATTCCATTACTCTTCCTCCTCAGGTGCTTTGTGCAACACTAACAGCTGGATCTCTTGTGACGGAATAAGGTCCAGTCAAAAACTCAGTGAACAGCAAGAAGAAAACTGGCCCATTGCTATGAAGCTAGGAATTTAGTTGATATTGCAGAGCATATCATTTCAGCTTTAAATCTTCAGGTTCTGGAGTCACATTATTCTGTCAGGCTCTCAAACTTATTTATTAATTTGTCTGCAGAGACTGAAAAAAAATTGAAGCTCAAAGAAAAAGAATCCAAATCATTGAAAAGGAAAATACATGGCATCTTTTCTCAGTCTGTGTTATGATTTTTTTAAGCTTTGGATAGGCAGTGTGGTATATACATGATATTTTCAGCTTTATTTATATGAATTAAAAAAATTATTACAGTTTCCAAGTGGAGAGAGAAAAACAAACCAAAGATCAATTCTGATGCAGCCATGCTTCAGGTCGGATAGGGAACCCTCATGCAGCCCATATTGATTCTAACAATGAGTTATTACTGAAGCAGAAGGTCTGCACATATTTCCAGAATTCTCAGTTCCTTTTCCCTAATTTATATCAGTGTTTGTCCGTAGTTTTCCCAAGCCAAAAAAACCCACAGGAACCTCCTCCCTTCCTCAGATGACCTTAAAACTCAATGTAAGTATTTGTCCACAGATGAATACAAATATAATATCTATCAGTAGATCTGAAATCCATTGTTATTTGTATGGTGCTATTGGCTGGAAAGCCAGCTGTGTTAATAGCCACAGGTATCAAAAATAGAGGTTTTAATTTTATTTTTTCTAAATAGAGCTGATTTCAGTTCTAAGTGTAGTAGACCATATGTCCCTATGCAATAGCATCGTAGGCATTTCAGTCACACTTCACCTTGGAGGCTCAAGTACTTGTTGCCTTGGCAACACCATGCTTAATGTGTTTCATTTTGCCTCTTTTCTCCTTTTGTGAGTATGAACCTAAAATAAAGAGGAGAAAGTAATATATCACACCCTTTTTCTAACCAAATTCCTATGAAAGTGAATGCTAATAATAGTATCATCATAGGAGCAATCTTTTCGTAGACAAAGCATGAAAACAATATATGTTAAAGAAAAGACAACCTGTTCTCTCAGAACTGAACTCAGATGTTCAGGATTTTTAGCTTATTAGCAGCACCAGATGCTGTTTCCTTTAGTGGTTAAGCATGATAAATATCTCTTTTCCCTTTGTTGAAGAAAGAAATGTTAATAATTTTATAATATTTATATACCTGTGTACATGGTTAGATATATATATACGTACATACAGTACATATAGAAAATAATTTCTTAAAATAGTGCTTTCATATTTTGGAGACGTGTCAGTATCTTCAATAAGATCATTGACAACCTTCGGAATGCAGCGTCTTTGCTGCTCTGGCACCTCTGAGTAATGAATAGAGCCAATGGCACTGTCTATCTGCATTAACAGGTATACATACACTTATTTATATATATTTGTGTACACATACATGTTTATATATATGTATATATTTGTGTGTGTGTATACAACTATTTTATATACAACATACCAAATATCTTTAAATGAGATGCAGAGTGCAAGTACACTTAGCAAGAGCTTAATATAGTGCCTGAGTAGTAACTAAGTTTGACATGTAGCTAGCTGGTTGCTAAATAGTCTTGTTGTTTTGTCGTTATTTTATCGGTCAGTGGCAAGGCAAGTGAATCTTCTGGCTTTATGAATACTAACTTTGACACAAGCGGGGCTGGGACCATGTGCGTGCACAGCAACAGCCATGAGCATGCAAAGCATGCTCCCATCCATCCAAAGCACCAAGGATGCACAGCAAATCTGCTCATTTCCTGATATGACCGAAAGTAATTTGGGGGGTTTTTAGCATCCATGTGATAAACATAATGCCAAGCCCATGGCTTGGTAATGAGCATGTCCTCAAGATATGAGGGTTGCAAAGGGACTTTTTGTTTCCTTGCCAATATATAGAGTATAAAATGTAACATGTAAAGCTCCTTTTGCCCTTATAAACATAATTCTAAAGAATACACTGTGAAGAGTGAGTCCTTTTTATCGCATAAGGCAATGTTATGTTTTATATATATATATGAATATGATAAAGAAAAATGAGTTGCCAAGTGTTTTCAGAAGTTCTGTTAAAACAGTGAGGCATATTTTTTTACTGAGATCATCATCAGGTCTAGAATGAAAGAATGTCGGTACTCTCATTAAACATTTCTGTAGTTTATAAAGCATATAAAGCATACAAAGGAGCATATAAAGATAACACTTTCTGCTTCCTACTCAGCCAAGTTCTTGATTGGCCTCTTCATAATCAAGGAATCAGATTTAAATTCAACACTTTACCATTTTTTAAAAGTCTGCTACAATCTTGGGTTTAAAGTTTAGAAAATACAGAGAAACAAACACCACACTTCACACTGCTTCACAGCTAAGCCTCAGAAGTAGGGAAATACTGGAATTTACAGTTTGTACCTGTAATCAAGCAGAAGATGCAGACATAACTGTAGTACGACAGCCAGTACGTGGCAGTAAGTTGTGCACAGAATCCTGAATCATTTTCTGCCAATAATCTGCTTTACAGGTAAGTCTGAAGCATTACAAACTCAAAGAAACAGTTTTCTGTCAGGTAAGTTGCCCTTGTTACAAGAGCCAGAAAGCAGGAATACGGCACAGAGGTGGGAGCAGAAAGAGCAGTTCTGGGGCTAAACTTGCCAAGAGACATGGCTCGGAGCTCTGTCCTACGTGGCAATAGCCAAGTCATTACAGCTGAGTCCTCGCTAGTAATACCTGCCCATGGCTCACACGCAGGTCTCCATGCAGCTGTGTAACACTTGATGCCCAAAACTGCCCAGCGCTCACAGCTGCAACTGGGAACAAGGAGATCTGTGCTCTGAATGCTTCAAAAGCTACAAAAACTAGGTCCAAGGTGTCCCTGGTGGAAGATACAAAGTAGGCACTTCTGATCTAATCCTCTCTGCATTTCAGATCTTCATTTATAAATCAGGAAAACATCCCTTTTACCTTGCTGGAGTCATATGAACTTCAACATATGAGTTCATATGAATCATATGAGTTCAACAACATTTCTAAATCACTCAGACACTGTTGGAATGAGCAAACTGGAAAAGATCATTAGAAAATTAAAAGCTGTCCTCAAAACCAAGCATAAATTCAGACTATATCCATACAACCACGAACACTAAATGAGCAGTACAGATTGTTTTAAAAGCCCTTCAAATGTGTCACATTTCTATCCTTTATAATAGCTATTGGTTTTATATGAGTATTTCAGAAAGAATAGTTGATGACATGGTTTGGCGCACAGATTTTTATGAGTATGCACTTGGGATTGCCACTCATGGGTAGCTAAGTCAAAAATTAATTGTACAGATGAGTCTGAACAAATGAAAAAAAAGTGTTTCTGTTGCAGTGTTATGTGTTTTATATAAAAAGAACAGATGAATAAAACTGTTTGACAAGAACCTAAGAGATTTTAGTGATTTTTAATTGTAACTATTGCACTTACCCTGCTACATGCAATATAATTTAACTCTGCAATACAGATGCAGTATTTACTTCAGTGTACTTGACTTTGATTGGCAAGAAGAAAAGGATCTAAATGATTAGGGTTTTTTCTCCCCTCTATTTAAAATACAGAAAAGTTGATGTTATGTCCTTTTTAAAAAAAATACAGTTAATGTTTTATCTGGAGGCTTTCTGGGTTGCAGCATTTCCCAGCTACCGCTACAGTGAATGCTGTGTATGCTCTGTTGGAAACGGAGATCTACCTTTTTAATATGCAAAACATCATCCCACTCACATAATCTTTATTAAAAATAATGATAAATTATTCCTTTCCCTGCACAAACCACATTTTTCCCTATTTCTGTTTCTCTGGTTTTATCTTACAGTTACAAAAGCAATACTAAGTTCTATACAAACTTAACAAAGCCATACCTGGATCTATTGCCCCTCCTCAGGCAAATGTGCCTTTGGGCTTGGCATCTCTATGGCTCTTTGAAAAAGTTCTTACAGTTAAGGGCTGTGCTTGCCACCATACTCTCTCTCTCTCCTTCTATCACACACAGGTGTACACATGCGCATGAACAAAGGTAGAAAACTTGTAGCAGCAAGCAAAAAGACTAACCTTTTAAGAAAGGAACACATATTTTAGCTCTATAAAGCTATAGATAATTTTCAACCAATTGGACCCAAGTATAAGTTCATACAATTAATACTGACTCCTTTCTAGCAATTAATGAAGTACTCCCAATCTCTAACTGCAAAGCTGATCATCCTTTTATGTCCTCACCATAAACCAGTAGAAACTGACAGAAAACAAAGTTTTTAGGTTTTATTCACTATCTATAATTTGCTGGTAATTTCTGTCCATGTAGCCAACAGTAACAGCTTTCTTCCATCAGCAAATTATCCAGTGATAAACTGGACATACAGTGTCTTTAATGTTGACTTACGAGGACTGACAGCTGAACATCCTATTACTCAGGGTTGACCGTATACACTTAAATGCATAAAATAAAAGGAAGACAGAAGATACAGAACAGCACATTTTCCAGAAAGCATCACGCGAAAACATTTCATCTCTGCTATTAAAGGCATGATACTAGTGTCATAAAAAAGTTGCTCATATGTTTAAGCTGTCACTAAATTGATTAATGATTAAGAAAAGGTGAAGAGTTCAGCAGAGTTAAGTCTGAATCTAATACATACCAAGGCACTAGCATCTGCTGAACAATACCGATCTTGTTTTTATTAGCTAGGTTCAGATTTGATGGGATGAACCATTCACCCAGACATAGTCATAACTCAAAAGAACTACAAGCAACAACAAAATGTCTTTTCTACTTTGGCATTATATGTATAAACAGACAAACATTATATGGGTCAAATCCTACACTCTGTATTTAGAATTAAAATGCTTGAGAACAGAAGACTCAAAAAATTATTAAATGAGCACACTCTCCTCAGAGTAGAAGTAGATATCTACCATAACGCTGCACAGCTTCCCCATTAAATCAGCTTAGGAAAAGAAATAATTAAGGAGCCTTTTTGATGATAACTAGTGAAACAGGGAATATTCAAAGCTACCAGAACCCTATCCACAGAGCTCTATGCTTAATTTTGCAATACCCTTAGGTTTCTTTACCTATGGAATGCTGGCCCATTGACAGTTTTCCTCCTGGCATATATTGGGGTATGAACAAACACGTAGCCTAAGGAGAGGATTTGCCCACTTCTCATCTCTCTCTCTCTAACTGAAGCACATGAAATATGCAGGATCTAACAAATGAATGTTTAAAGGGCATTGAAAGGACAATTTAGAAGCATATTTGCAGTTTCTAGGAAGATGTTTTTAATTACTCATCATTAACTACCATTATCACATTAATCTGTAACGGTGTGAACCAGCAAGGATATGGACCATGGCCAAGTATATTGGTAGAGGAAAAAAAGGACTAGTGAAAATTTGGAAGCAATATGTTAGATAGAAAACAACAGAACTACGCTACATGATACAAAGCAACAGAGGTAAAATCTGACAATCAATATGCCTAAATATTCCCAAATTAAAATCTGAAAGTTGTCAACACAAAAAGTATGAAATAATGTAAACATATTTCAAGGTACATAATCTCAAGACTTGTTAATAATTTTTCTGTTGTTACCAATTCCATGGCTACTGTAAATTTGTCATAATTAATAATAAGCAATAACTCATAATTAAAATGTTTAATAATTAATTAGCTCACTGGGAAAGGATCAGTGCCCATTATGATGTATTTGAAACAGCAGTAGTTGTCAGGATGCCCTTGTCTCCTAAGACTGGTAAAGTGTATCCAATTTCCTTATGTGATTGTAATATATTTGTTTAAAGGCAGGCATCGTAGGCATTAATTAGAATCATTATGATAGATACTATGCAAGCGTACATGTATTTTATGCAATCCATACCTGAAAACTTTGACATTCCAACTGAAACGAACAACAATATAAAACAAACAATGGGAAAATTAAGACAGAGACTTCAATAACAAATCCCTGTGCTTACAAAAGTAACCATATGCATAAATAACATGTTCTCTACTCTTTAATATATTATATTTTCAAATACTAGCTTCTATTTGATCTGCTTTTCATTGGTTTCTCACTAATATCACTGCTGAAATAGATTCTGATGCAAATTGATGTTCACAGAAAAAAGTGAGCCGCCTCCACCTGCCGTTACCTTGGGAACTTTCAGAGGTACAGGTTTCAGCAGACCTGTCTAATGAAGGAAGTGTATGCACTGTCGTTACTGTTCAAAACATTGCCGAAGTGACTCTCTGTTCTATATAGCTAAGCCTTATACAAATATAAGTGTACTTAAAATTTGAGAATCAGATCAGCTCATTAACCAGGACAGGCACAGAGATGTGTATCCTGACATTTAAGGACATTAAATAAATTCCAATAACCAAGTTAAATTAACATGCAGAAATTATGTACGAATAGTTGAAAATACTTTAAACATGATTAATGAAGCCTGGAAGATAATTACATTAGGAAACCAGTAGCATTAAACAAAGATAATTCTGTGTAAAAGAACAAAATTCATCAAAAATTTTAACAAATGGATGGAGGATTCAAGATAAAAATCCAACTCAATTACAGTCTATGGCTGCAATCCAGCAAACCACTTAGAGCATAAGTTAAGTTTTATCAAAGATAACAGACCTCATCAACCTAAAGATAAGCATCTGCCTAAGGCACTTTCTAGACTGGGACCTACTGATTTGGTGCAACTACACTGAAACACAACACATTTGCCTCACAATAATTACATATTTAACCAATAATGAAAATACTATCTGTTAAATTGAAGTGTATTCTAAAAGGCTTTGGTGAAATGAAAATGCTTATGTTTCTATCGCTGTTACATTCACTGTGATCTGGAAAAAATTCCAGGAAGCTAAATAAGAGATTTCTGATCTCTAATCACAGAAAGAGAGGATGCAGTTTGCGACCTTTTTTTTCATAATTTGTGTGTCTTAGGAGCATATATAACTATTGAAGTAATCTTTCCATGATGGTTGAATCGAATTTAAATATAGCCACTTGGCCGGTGTTTAACTTTTGCTTCAGCTTCTTAGAATAGAAGAAATCTAAACAAAAATCAGTAAGTCTTTTGGGATAGTAGTAAGACCACTGGCAACGGCTCTGGATATCAGTAGAGACCTCTGCTGAAACTTAGGGACTAAACCATTGTAGTAATTATATTTTACACTGAAGATACTGCTTAGAGAACAAATACTGCCTTTAGGATGAGGCATATCTGGATATGTCAGCCGATGATCTCTTCACCACAGTCACCAGCTGGTGGTACTTTTTTAAACACGGATTTAATAAGAACAAACAAACAGAACAAGGTATTGTAAAAATAACCTTGCTCAATTGTGCGTTGATTAACTGAAGAGATAAGCACCTAATATAAAATGCACCTGTAAACAAACACTTAAGAACAAGTGCAAGAAAAACCCAAGGACCAGACAGTGTTATTGCTCTGCTATGTTGAAGATAAAAATGAAAAACAGAAATTGTTTTCCAGCTAAGAGGTAACACTATCAGAGAATAAGCCCAGGCAGGACTAGCTGAACAATAGCAGGCATATGTTCATATAATTCCCTTTTTGGAGCATAAAAAATGAGAAAATTTGAAAAAAAAATGTGACTGCATTAACATGTATTTTTGTGTTTTCTAATAGTGTTTGATAATACAATGTAATATTACATTGAAACTTCACTTAGGTATTTCTTTTTTTTTTCCACTTTGGCAATCGTAATTAAAAAACTCGACATTTGACTTCACCCAGTGGCTTGGTGGCTCATCATTTGATTCATTAAGGAGAAGGTTGTGGTGGTGGTTGTCTTCTCATCTTTTAACAGTTGGATATCTAGAGCAAGAAAGTCCCCGCAAACGTTTCATTTCCCTCTGAGCAGTTTCAGCACATGAGATTTTATCTCAAGGAAATGACAGATGTTTGAAGCTCTAATGGTGGTAGGAACAGACATAGACTGGACATGTTCTCAATTCAACCCTTCTACAAAGGAGCAGGGCTAAAGTCCAAAGACTGGAAAGATGCCCTAACCACCAGTTTGGACAAAAGGTACCCTCTATAACACAGGTATTTTCACCTCAACTCCAGGGCATAGACATTTTCACTCTTGCCTACAGGAAGACATTCTAGGATGTAATGGAGACTCTTCTGCTGTGCATGGTATCTTGTATAGTTTTCACACAGTCATAATTTGAAAACATACAGAAACTTCTGTTATTTTGTAATTTTTAATTTCACTAAAACTGTTTGAACAATCAGATGTGTTCACAGAAAATACACAAAACATTACTCACCAGAAACAACTATCCATGTGGGAGAAAAATGTACAGAAGACTCTGTTTGCTTTGTTGGACAGAGTTTAAGCAGCTAATTATTAAAGCTTTTTAAGAAAGAATACGCAACTTACTAAAACTATTCCACTTTTCAGTTAAAATTCTGACAATTCACCATTTGCCTGGATATTAATTTAGTTAACTTGTAAAAATCCTTGATGGGCAGGACCAAGGCTATGAGTTCAGGGGAAACTGGATGTAACAGCTCTCTCTTGCCAGATGGTGGCCAAGACAGGAAACAACACTGTAACGATGCAATTCCAGAGGATGTATATAATCAGAAATTGCCAATCCTGCCTCACAAAACAAAAAGACAAAGCTTCATAACATGCAATCCTATTTGAGATTCCCTGCTGTGAAAGCACAATTTGTCTACACCAACGATATTCAATTGATTACTTTGGGAAGCGCTTGGGTTAGGGTGTGATTGGCACTATACCACTCTTCCACTAATGCATATTCCATTCCACTCTAAAAAACAATCCCTCTACAGTAAGGTCAAGAAATAAATAAGCCGACTCATCTATGAAATCAAGCATATGCCTATTTTTCTCAACTTCAGTAATTCTAACAATTCTATTATTTAATGTATCAGATACAGTGTGCTGAAGTTATTTTCTTCTCTAAGAACTAGAACACTATCGGTGTTTCAGTAAGTTCTTACTCATACAGCATCTACAAAGACTGTAATCTGTTTCAGCAGTGAAAAAATGTTTTACAAATACAGTGAGCATAGCTTTCAAATACAATCCACAACAGTCACTCTGTCTCAGCCCCCCCCAGCTGGGTTTTAAAATTATTTTTAGCCTATTAATCATAACTGAGGAAAAAGAAATTATTTCAAATAAACAAATGAAAACTTGGCTTTGTAAGGGGTTTCTTTCTTTCCTATTGTAAGCCAGAAAGAGACTGCTAGTTCAGCAGGTGTGAAATTCCAGTTTAAGTACAAGCTACTCTAATTTCATAGTTGAATCACAGAGTTGCCACAGAGTCCCCATTGAGCAAATTTCACATTTGCATGCATTCAAGGTCATTACTGAAGGTGATCGAAATGAGACTCGACACCTCCATTTATTTATTGTCAGAGAGTGGGTCTGAAATTTGCACTGACTCTAATCATTCTGATTCCACGTCTAAGTCAAGGTTATTGCAGTCTTGTCTTGCCTTCTCAAAGAAGAATTTCCACTTCTAAAACACTACCTTCCAATAATTCGCATCTTTGATCAGATTTCAAGCTCAATAATTCTGACACAGATACTACACAATCTGCTTGTACAACGCTTCATCAATTCATATTATTACCTCTCATTGGATTAAAACAGCATTTTTTTCTTTCCTTTGCCATATTCCTGAACACTCATGGATGCACCTCAACATCTTAAATAGAAGACAGTTTAAAATATATACATACCTGTATCTGTGTTTAAAAACACAACCTCCTATTTCTATGCATATATTTATACATATATGCACATGGTGTATATATAATATATCTTCATAAAAAGGTAAACATGCATATATAGACACTCATATAACAAGAGGTAATTTAGACTCTCTATCCAGATAGAAAATACAATGTGTGATGACTAACAGAAATTTGAATAATGGTTACAGTAGACACTATAATGAGAATGAAAACCTCAATATTTTGAAGTGTGCTGAAAATCTTACTGATTCATTACTTATAATGAAAAATAATTCTACTCAGTAACTGTTTTTGAAAGTAAAGTCTTGAACTTCTGGAAAACTTGTTCTTGGAAAAAAAATCAGCATATTTAGTCTCAGTTTGGATAGTGTCAAAACAAGTAAATTTCATAGGTCTATGAGCAGTTCATACAAATAGGAATGGTTTATCTCCATTACAGGGATGAAAAAATGTACGCATAGAAAAATTACAATACTTGCCCAAAATAACACATTGACCCAGAAGTGTTGAGAAGCCAGTGCAGATTTCTTTGTACAATTCCTTACTCTAAACATTATGCAAGTAGATCTACTCTTCCTTTCAGAAGAGCACGGTCAAGTCCCAGGAGTCATTAATTTCATTTCTTCTCTAGTACCCTGACACAACTCCTGAAGTCTATTACAGGTTTGTTGACTTGCTTTAACCGCATGTTTTGCAGTCTTTGAGCCTGAAATTGGAACACATTTAATTTAGTTTATTATCATATGTAGCTATTACAAAATAGATCTATGATGTCAGATTAATTGATGAAGTCAAACCACCCTGTTTTTTAGGGTCCAGCTACAGTTTCTTGGATTAGCGCCCATGGTTAGATAATCCCTAAAAAGACTAGAGAGGCAACTGCTATCAATTGATTTCCTTTCACTCATTAAAAAGCTTTCTGTTGAGCTGAAAAATAAGCAGTGAATTGGTAAGTGTGAAATCAATTAGTTTTTACTCTTTGCTGGCCAAAGATAAATACTTGTAATAGACCTGGAAGTTACAGCACATGGCTAACTTTTGATCCTTGTACTCTCTGTACAGCACTGTATGTCAAAGTTATCAATCAGAATTTGTCAAATTCACAGATCCACTTCTCTTCCCTAAGAAAATTAAGTTTAAATGTCACTATAAGGAAGCATAAGGAAGAACATCAATAAATAATCATTTGGTCACTGCACTTATATAAACTCATTTTCCATGGAGCATTTGCTGAGCTTAATATAGTGTATTCTTAATGTTACCCGTGTAAGATATTTTCTACGCACAAAGAAATATATAAACACTGTGGCACCTAACTTTTTCATTTACTACTATGTTTATTCTCACATGTATATGCTTCAGGAAGTATTACTATCTAACTTTACAGAACAACTGAAAGTAACATAGCAGTATTAAACGAACTGAATTAAGGCTACACAAAGACCATGAAAAGAACACGCATCTCATCACTGAGTGTTTTACCCATGAGCATTTACTGATACTTCCTTTGGGAGACATTATCTATGCATCAAAGAATTGTTCAGTAATATTTGCCAGTAACAGGGGAAACATTTCTTCAGTACAACGGTTTTTAAACTTGTTCCTAAAGAAATATTTTTATTTATTTGCCATTAATATGACATTTAAAGCAAATTAATCATTTCACACCTAAAAAATTTAGAATAATGTCAATAAAATAAACTTAGATAAAATTTTCCGATCTTTTTTGTTTTCAGTCTATTCAAACTAAAGATCTGATTTCTTAGACTTAACTATTCCAAGAAAACCTATTTCTCCTGACTGTAGAGCTGCACAAATGTTTTGCAGAAAGAGTGGCTACAAGGGGCAGAGGAACATCCCAACTATCCTATGGTTCCTTTTCAGCTCTCCTTCAGCAATACCACTTGACCAAAAGGGTTCAGAAATGTTAAATATGGTACTCTTTAGGGCTTCTAGGAAAACTTTATCAGATGCAGGGTCATATCTTAACATGACATATATTGATAGCCCTGATATACTAACACCAAAATATTTTATTGAAGTTTAATTTTAACGAAATTGTTTAATAAAAAAATATTAAAATAATTTCCCCAGAATCATTTAGGTTGGAAAAGACCTTGGAGATCATCAAGTCCAACCATTAACACAGGATTGCCAAGCCCATGACTAAACCATGCCACCAAGCACTGCATCTACATGTTTTTTAAATACCTCCAGGGATGGTGCTTCCACCACTTCCCTGTGCAGCCTGGTCCAATGCTTGACCACCTTTTCAGTGAAGAAATTCTTCCTAATATCAAAAAGAAATGTCTCTGGTATCACCTGCAGCCATTTCCTCTTGTCCTATGGCTTGTTACCTGGGAGAAAAGGCCTGCCCCCACCTGCCTACGGCCCCTGTCAGGCAGATGTAGAGAGCAATGAGGTCCCACCCCAAGTGCCCCCCAAGACTAAACAACCCCAGTTCCCCCAGCTGCTCCTCATAAGACTTGTGCACCAGATCCTTCACCAGCTCCGTTGCCCTTCTCTGGACGCGCTCCAGCACTTCAATGTCCCTCTTGTGAGGGGCCCCAAACTGAACACAGTATCCAAGGTGCGGGCCCAGTGTTAAGTACAGGGGGACAATCCCTTCCCCAGTCCTGCTGGCCACACTATTTTGGGTACAAGCCAGGCTGCTGTTGGCCTCCTTGGCCCCCTGGGCACACTGCTGGCTCATGCCCAGCCGGCTGTCAACCAGCACCCCCAGGCCCTTTCCCACCAGGCAGCTTCCCAGCCACTCTGCCCCCAGCCTGTAGCGCTGCGTGGGGTGGTTGTGACCCAAGTGCAGGACCCGGCACTGAGCTTTGTGCCCTCATCCCGTCAATGCAGCCTGTCCAGATCCCTCTGCAGAGCCTGCCTGCCTTCCAGCAGATCAACATTCCCACCCAGTTTGGTGTCATCTGCAAACTTATTGAGGGTGTACTGATTTTATTTTTTTTAAATTAATATATAAGAAAAAACCCAATAAAATAAAAAGAATGTAAACTCACTAGCATTATTGACATGTTAGAATGACTCGTACTGAAACTGTATAAAATACATTTGAAATTGACAATGTTTATTTGAAACTTTTTTAATTCAGAAAGCTAAACAGTTGAGGTTTTATTTTTTTTTTTAGCAACACCAGACAAAAAAGAAATAATAGTTTCATAATTAAATATTGGCTGATGGTTTTGCTGCCTCTAGATATTATGGGACTAATTTACTTAAGAAGGTAGTGGAAATCTTTCTGGTGCAATGTTGTCTTTTCCTGGTTACCTACCATTGACAGCATGGCAGATGACACTGACACACAGAACTGTTAAATCCCACCTTTAATAAGAAATCTAAAATGTTATGCATTAGCATTTTGCACCTATGGAGATTAGCAAATATGTAAATGGTTCACCACTTGCTGTGGTAATGACTTTTGTCAAAAAACACTTCCAGAAATCCATGATGCCCACATGAGCACAGAGGTGGTGCTCACACCTGGTATCAGCTTTTACAGATTAGGTAGCTAACATTAACATTGATCTCTAAAAGGTGCTATCTAGTTTCTTGATGAACTACAGGTATTCCTAAGTTTCGTATTTCTTCTTTTAAGAATCATCATTATAAAAACACAGTATCTTTCTAGAAAACAAGATTTTTGTGTGGCTACAATAGTGAATTAAACACACCTATGAGGTCCTTTGACGTGGTGGAACCCCTGTCTGTACCAGCAAACTGTCCCTCTTGCCAAAGGATGGACAGCTGCAGGGATAGTTCTCTGGCCAACACTAACCATGCAGCCACGCCTGGGGACCTCCTGGGCTTCCTGCTAGAGGCCAGTTCAGGTGTTTACCAGTGCAAACTGCCAGGTTTTGGTGGCTCACAAGAGCCTTTAATTTAGGAGGATAGGCACAACCTGATATGTGTCATTTCCAGTGCTACCATTATCTCAAATTTTTCAGATGAGACAAGTGTTTTGTACCTCCATTTCAGGACGTCTAGTTTGTAAAAACCTAAACTGAGCTTTGACTTCAGAAACTCAGAGCATTCTCCCATTGAAATACAATGTACTGAACGATTTCTCAGGGTAGCATTCTCCTATCAGTCCTGAGTATCATTCTTGAAACTGTTACACAGCTAGTATATGCTAATAAAATGGGAAGAGCTGTGGGAAGTGTCCTAAATTTAACTTTAAAATGCAATAATGGTCTTACATTCCTGCTTAAAGAGTTGTTGAACTTTACGGGAGTGCAAAGCACTCAACAGGTTGCAATAGCTTCAGAAGACTTTGGATTACAACCCCCAGGCAGTTAGTAGATTATATTAAAATCTGACAGTAGTGCAACTAACAGTTACATAATATATTTTGTCTTTTTCTATAATAAAAACCCCTAAGAATAGTAAAAGAACTAAATCAAACACAAGCCATACAAAATCCTAAAACGCCCAGATGTTTCAATTGCCTTTCATAAAATATCAGCTGAGAACTTGCCCCTGAACGATACGTGACATTCTGAATGACACTATATCCTGTTGTAAAGACACAAAAAAGAAAACTGGATCACAAACACTGTTCTTCTTTGTAAGATACATTGTGGATAATGATAAACTATTTCCTGAAGTCCTGACAACTTATTTTCTGAGACTGAAATAGATTTGTGTTCTTTTCCCATTGATTTTATGACAGAAAGGTGAGCAATATATCTGATACACATTGATAGTTAACGATTAGAAGGGAAATGTATCTCTTGAACACAAACGTCAGTTTCATCTTGTCTACCTGTTGCTCCAAGGCTTTTTTGTTAGTTTGATTTTGTAGAAGGAATAATTTTAACGAGTTCTAGGCTACATTTTTTTAAAATGCAATATATAGGAGCCTCCCAAGGAAACATTTCTTAAAAAAAAATACACAAAAATAAATTCAAGCTATCTCAGCATGCCAGTGAGGAAATGGTACCTTTGCAACTGGATTTACAGAATTCTGCTTTGTTTATAGGCTCGTTTTCTTACAGACATATAAAGCCAGTGTCTACTTGCTTATCTTTCCTCCTTTACCTTGAAGAAGATGTTACGCAGACTTTCCCCAAGAGCTCGCCCGAGGGTAACTCAGCACAGCCGCAGCCAGGGCTAAGCACAGTACCTGAGGTATCTCACTGCTGCTTTAGGTACTTCTCTTCACAACATCCTGTGAGGAAGCCCTACTTTTCTCAGATGAAAGTCAGGCAAAGGGCTGACCGAAAAAATGGGCATTTCTCTGCCCAATAAAAATTTTAGGGGCCTATACTAAGATAAGTAGAACCGAGGTGACTGCATTCTGTTCTTTTATTCCAAGACAGGGAGAAATGAAGCCCTTTCTGTATCTGGCCTTGAAGTTCCCTTGGTGTTTGGAACCACACTTCCAAAAATGCCCTGAACTGCCTCCCATGAGGAAGATCATGCAGTTCAGTTAGACGACAGGGGTTTGTTTCATGACAGAATATTTGCTAGGCAGAGACAAGTGCCTCCAAGCTGTGTGGGCTCCCTCCCAGCAAGCCCTGTGGCCACTGGCTTGAGCATCTCATCTGGGCAGGAACTACCTGCAGAATTACCACCGTGGCTTCAGCCCACCCAGAAGGGATTCAGTGCACAAATACATTCCAGGAACAGAGTAATATGAAAAGATATACATTAGTATCTTTTTTAAAGGAATGAAATAGCTTCAAGAGTTTATACACCATATCATATAACAGTGTATAAAGGACTGTTCAAGTACATCCTGACCAACTGCAGTGAGCGACAAAGGTAGTCTGCTGGGCTACACTGTCGTGCTGAGCAAAAACGGTCTACTCCTGTTTGACTACAATGAGTACCTTTGATGTGAAAAAAGGGCCCTTAATACGTATCTTGCAGGTGTCAGAAACTCTGTGCAGGGGTTATAGAGATAAAGATACCAATTAATGTTATTGCCCATATTTTCCTGCTTTTAGTATGTGCAACACGAAGAACACAAAACCTATTTCTTTTATTCTGTGATCTCATGAATATTCTTTTTCGATAAAGATGACTCTGCAGTCTAACACATACGTTTACTTGTCAGTTGGTTATAAACAATGTAAAATTACTAAGGCACATTCTTGGTGTATCTAAAACACATATTGCTTCTTTTTTTTTAAAGCCAGTAAGTCTTGCTTAAAACAAATTAAATACAATTAAAAACAGAAGAGAAGAAATATTTAGTTTAACCAAAGAGCTTTGTCGTTGTTGTTGTTTTTAAGTTTCAGGCAGGGAGAAATACAAATGTGAAATAAACATACTGGCTTTATAATTCTATTCTTAGCAGCCTGCGCTCGATCAGAAGACTTCACAAACTATTAAGTCACCAACCAAAGATCTGCAGGTCCCACTTTAGCAATTACAGCTTATGTAGAAGATGAAGGAAAAAGTCGATTCCCAAGTTGAAAAGCAGGTATTGTTGTGTTTGTTGCTTGCAGCTCATTTCTGCTTTGACTGAAGTAAGAAGTGAAATATCTATTGACTTCAGTTGAACAGAATTAAATGCAAGTGCATGTGTTAATATAAATGCAAAACAGAATTAGTATGGGAATGGGTGACATGAACACAAGGAAGGGAAAACTCAAAGGAATCTGTAGAGTGAGCCCTGGAAAAGTTAAACTTAAAACTTCACGAGTGTCTGAGCTCTCTGAAATATTCAGGAAGGCTGTGCCTCTGAAATGAAATTTGCTTATGATAAAGAGCTATCACTTCAGGTTGTAGCTTGTAGTAATTGTTTCAAGGAATTTGTTTTTCTAAGCATTCAATTTGGCAGGGAAAAAAGGAGGAAAATTCAGGCAATCTGTTAGTTATACACCACCAGCAAAGGTATATATGATATATATATATGACTTGGCTATTTGGAGAACTGGTGTTTTAGAGATATTACTATAAATACATAGTCTCTGGTAAATTTTATATATTTATTACTTCCTAGAATCAGAAGAACAAACCTCTTGGTTTATTATCATAAGCCTGGCACTTTTTAAAGTCTAAGCCCAGAAATTTGCATTTAGCTATGCACCTGGTGGAAGAAATAGCTGTACCATAAATAGGGAGGTTTTATATAGGTCTTGCCTAAAATCCTCTCTTACGTATGAATGGCTCTGCCAAGGTCAATCTAGCTCCTGCCTCCAAAGCAGCCAACGGCCCACGCCAGTCAGGGTGCATTGCTGGGAAAAGTATAGTGCTCCTTCACGAATACGCTTTCCTGATATCCAGGAATAATCATGCCATGGACTTTCAGTGATAAAAGTAACATTTCATATGAAATAGCACTTTTTCTTCCATTACTTTTTCCAGTCAATTTTTGACATGACATCTTGCAATAAGGATTCCCCCAGGGGATTTTATATTACATAATATAATTTATATGTTATATATATAACAAATATCTACACACATATCATACAAAATATTACATAAAAGAAAAAAAAGCTTTTTTGTTTGTTTTGATTATTTTCCCCACAATTTTTACTCCTGTAAATACCACTGAACACTTCCAGTTCTTGAATCTGAAAAGCTAGTGGGCAATCATTCCAAACTCAGTTCCTCTGTTACAATCCATTTCTAAATCTCCACCCTGTCTACCTTTCCCCACCTCTCTCAAGGGCTGGAGGTCTCCGAATCTGATGAGTCAGTCTTTCTGTTCAGTCATACCCACCGTTTTTCTCCAGCATTTTTCCAGCTCCACTACAAGTTTTAGAGATGGTAGAATTAGAATCAACTTCAGACAGTATTCTAAATACTACACTAGAGTACACTAAAGATTTCTATATATGCATGTTAATGTTATTTGCCTTATTCTGTATGCCTTCCTTCATAACACCTAGCATATGATTTGCCTTTTTTTTACTGTTATTGAGCACTGAACTGACATTTTCATAGAACTATGAATCATAACTCCAAGTTCTCATTCTCTCATTTCCATATAATAGTCAGCTAAGAATCCATCATTATATATGTAAAGTTAAAATTGTTTATTTCCCATGTGCATCACTTCAAATTTATCTAGATTACACTTAATCTGCTAGTTTACTGCAGTTACTTATTACAGTAATATATTTCTTCAGTTCATCATAGTTAGTTTTTGTTTCTTTTACCTTGAAAAACCTTGTGTCATCAGCAAATTCTGTCTACTCATACACACACCCCCTTTTTCAGTACTGATGAAAACGCTGAACAACCTAGACATGTGTGACTCTGCTGGTGACCTCCTTCCCCTCTCAAGAGCAGCCTTTTATTCCTACCTTCTGTTTCCTGACTGACTCATCTCTGCTTGGAGGCTAGGATTCTGCCTTTATTTTTCAGCTCTTCAACCCCCACCCCTTCTTTTGCTCAAATCCAATCAATATCAGCATATAATATTCTACCCTGTTGTCCAGTTGCCTTCTACAACAAAAGCAGCAACAGCTGAAATAGGTAACTTCTGGCCAGAAGGAGGGTTGGCACTGCTCACACAGGGATGTATAACAAACTAAACCCTCAAATGAAAATAAGCAGGTTTTTATTGTATGCATTTTGTCACAACTACTGTGGGAGAAAAAAAAAACAACCCACACAACAAACCCCCACATAAAAACCTCAAACTGTTTATACCCATCAGTCACATACAAAGAAAATTTCCATGTCAGAAGTAATGAGCCTAAAAATGACTTGCACAAGCTGCAATCCATCACCGTGTTAAAGATTTGGGGTATTACCCTGTGAAGAGCCATGGGTTGTGTCAATGCAGATCATTCTTTTTCCCCTCTCCCTTAATGCCTTGCCAATTCCTTCAATAGAGTTACAGTCACTGTCAACCTATTCCATCTGTACACCTTTAGAATGTGACTAACTCCAGCTTCAATATATGGTTATTAAAACCACTTTGAATCATTCCACCGCAGAATTCAAGTGTATGTAAATACTTACATAAATATGATACTTTTCATCATAACAGGCTGACAATATAAATTCTACTACAAAATTGATTTCCTCAACTTTGGATTTTAATTGGATAGCCATGGGACTGTCTATTGATATCTATTTACATTAAAGTGCTACGGATAAAAAAAAAAAAAAAAGAGATTATTTTTCTTATTCCCCTGCTCAGATACTGACTCTAACACTAGAATGAAGGTACCTGGGGCTTCCCAGCCAATAATTGCTGCCTGTAAGCAAGTACATAGGTAGTAAGCAAGGGAGTTTGTTTCCTTGCAGAGTAGTCCATTTAATTAGCTTAGACATACTGCAGGTATTAAATTGCTTCCATGGAAGGTTTAAAGCTCTATACAGCTACTCCCGTCTTTGCTTCTTTCTTTTGCTGTCCCCCTCCTTCCCAACTCTCTTGCAAAAAGAATCGGGAGAAAGAGAAATTATTTAGCTTTTTCACTCTGAGATCAGTAGGACTCTAGACCTGTACAATCTACCCTGCTGTCTCCATATGTTAACTCTAACACTAGCAGATTACATGTTATACCAGTCCGCTGATATAAATAAGCCTTGGCCCAGGATGACACATACCTTCCCTATTTATTCAGGTGACTGAAAAAGCACCACCACACAAAACCAAAAAGAACTCTGCTTCCCTTTGAATGGAAGAATACTAATTTTTAAATTTATTTTTAATAAATGTCATGTATCTTTCCAAAATGCATTAAATCCATAGCTTTTTTTTTTTACTCTACTGAGCACTTTAGGTTCTCAGTTACTATAGGTATTTCTGTACAGATATATATATGCACACATATATATATGAATAGGCTTTGGATGCCATTAGTGAAGTACTTTTATAATGTGTTCCCTATTCCACTATTATATCCTCCTTTGCTTGCTATTCAAAAGTCATTAAAAACAAAGTGCTTAACTAATTTGAATTTGACAGTTCATTTCAATTCATCTAATATGACATCTTATATTTACATCTCACATTTGTAGAGAGAAACAGAAATTATGCATCCAAGAAGTTTTATGAATTTTCTAGGTGCTTTATCCACACCAGTAATTTTGAACATGTGGACACATCCCCAAAAGAATATGTAAAAAAATTTCTGCTTCTCAGCTGTTGACTTGCCAATTGCTTAAATAGATGTTGTTAGCAATCTTTCATTGCTCCTTAACTACACAGGCATAAAGCTGGAGCCTGAATCACTACATACACTAAGAGCGCGGACAATGCAGATATACAGCACAAATATTCATATGAAGATTCAACTCCCTCCTAGAGAGGGTCCAGCAGAGGCTACAATGATGAGGGGACTGGAGCATCTCCCCTGTGAGGAAAGGCTGAGACAGCTGGGGCTGTTTAACCTGGAGAAGACCGAGACAGGATCTTACCAACATCTACAAATATCTTAAGGGCAAGTGTCGAGAGGACGGGGCCAGGCTCTTTTCAGCAGTGCCCAGAGACAGGACAAGGGACAATGGGCACAAAATGCAACACAGGCAGCTCCACCTGAATATGAGGAAAAACTTCTTCACTTTGAGGGTGACAGAGCCCTGGCACAGGCTGCCCAGAGAGGCTGTGGAGTCTCCTTCTCTGGGGACATTCAAAGCCCATCTGGATGGATCATGTGAAACCTGCTCTAGGTGACGCTGCTTTAGCAAGGGTTGGACTAGATGATCTCCAGAGAACCCTTCCAACCCTGACCTTCTTCTGTGATTCTCTGTTTGTAAACCGTCATAGGAAACAGAGCTAGTAGCAATGTATGCATTACACATAACTACATGGAATCTGAAATAATTATTTAAAGATCAGTATTAAAAAAAGACTTTAAAATTACTATAATAAAATTTGCAACGTGATGTACAAGCACTTGACAACATGGCAGAAAAACCATAAAAGACATTTCGTTTTCCATTCAATGACACAGCCTCAATCCTGTAAGTAGATTCTAGATTCATCTTTAACTTGAAGTCTCCTTTTAAATCCTAGAATTAAAAGGAACAGATGAAAGAGACTATGCCATCAGCTTTTCCCCACCCCGTACATTACAGTGGCTGCAGTAGGTGAACTGAAGGAAGTAGTATTTCACCCAATTAATTTCACAGCATGAATATACGAAAGTGGGTCATGGTAGCTGAATAGTAATTCCGCATTCTCTTGATTTATTTTAATGAAAAAATAACATGAATTGAAATAGTTCAGCACTTCACAGTATGACCAGCATCCAAACATATTTTACAGGTCTTCTTTTATTAAAAATATGGATTAATCGCTCAAAAAGTAGCATTATCTTTCTGATATATGACAGTCCCACTTTGGAAAGACTGTGTGTGATGACTAATTATATTTTGATAAGCCATGTAACAAGTTGCTGTTTAAATAGTAAAAAAAAAAAATATATCAGTAAAGATATTAAATTGATTCTTCTTGCTACTGTAACTGCTACAGAACATTTTTTCTGACACTACATCCGAACCTACATTATGATGCCTGTAGGCAAAGTCAGGACCCACTAAGGAGGAGGCAAGCCCCTTACAGTGGTGGGAAAATCAGACACAACAGACACAGACTGAAAGAAAAGAGGTCTGGACTGGATATAGGAAAAAAACTTTTCCCCCATAAGGACAGCCAAGCATTGAAGAAGGCTGCGCAGACAGGTTGTGCAAACTCAGTCTTTGGAGATTTCCAAGAAATGACTGGATACAGACACGAAAAGCCTGGTCTGACCTGGTGACGGACCCCGTTTTGAACAGGGGGCTGCACTAGTGACCTCCCAAGGCTGTTCCAACCTGAACTGTTCTACAGTCCTGTAACTGTCCACATCGTCTATAACCTGCTTATATCATCAGGCTCCCATCTAGAGAATAATCTTGGTCTCCTTGCAAAAAACAACCCAGCTCTTGGGCACCCAGGAGGGCTGGCACACATGCACATACACACAACACACACCCTCCACTTTAACGGTACCTGACGCAACCATCATTTCCTCAAAAACATACATTGGACACCATGTTCTGGTTTATGTTACATATGTATTGAAGTACGTAGAACTGAACGTGGGCGGAAATACTTCCTATAAATGTCTTGTCATTTTATTGTGTTTTGATTCTTCTGGGGGGGAAGTGTGAATATTAAGATAAGATGAATAATGCATTAATTTATTTTGGAAGGAGAATTTCCTTTCATATGGTGACTTCACACTGATTCAGCAGACTGAAAGAATATGAGGATAAGACTTTTAAGCTGTATGATGGATAACACAAATATGACAATTCGCCCCCACCTTGAACCGACGTAGTTGGATAGCTTAGTCTACAGACTGGGATCAGCTATTCAACTGTGAGAAATGTGTCAGGATAGTATTAAGAGGAATCATAACAGAACACATTCAGAATTTTCAGATTGGCAATAAAATATATTTTTAAAACAACCACATAGATTACATATCCGTGAAAATTTTAGAAATAGGTATATAAAAGTAATTGATGGTATGGTCTCACATTTTTCACGCATCTCCTTTCCATATCCAAGTCTTTCCTGCTTTTAACTTAAGTGATCAATATCACTTCGTTACTACCTAGCACTTCACTGCTACCTTCTCTCTCAATCAATTTTTTAATACCCTTCCACTGTACTGTTCCACAGTGGGCAAGTGTCCAGACAAAAGACATTTCTTTATTCTTTCCTGCCTTTTCCTTATCCCTCGCTGCATTTACAAGGAAGCAAGGATAAAGACCACTTTCTCCACTGATACATGCAATTACACCTGGCAGCTCCCAAATCCTGAAATAATTTCATTCTACTCCTGCATTCTGTAAGAACAAAAAGCACTCATCCCATAGTTCTGTACCTTTTACAGTGAGCTCTTTTCTGAATTTCGCTTGTGGTTTCAAAGTCTATCAGGATATTTTGACTTACATAATAGTGACTTCTGTGATAAGCTCGAGAAACTGTGTTTGCAAACTTGACCTCACAACAGTGTCCCGCTGAGTCATGCTGTAAAACCCTGAGCTCTCTTGGAAATCAACCTTGATACAATCTCTAAGAAACTTAGCTGGGGGAAATGGAACCTCACATTTAGCGAGGGTCTCCATTGCAGACAGCATATTTCAACATGCCTGACGCTGCATACAGAGTTGTACTCATGCTCGATTCTTATTTTACTCATGTTCTGACCCACAAGTCTTCCTCATTGCTGACTTGGTTCCTTCAAAAATATAGCATATGAAGTCTAGGAAAAATTTTATTTGTTACATAGGATAGATTAAAAGAGGTTAGCTTGTTTATGAACTCCCAACACTTATTTACCACACTGCTGACTTTCAGAAGATTAACCCACCATGAAATCATTTTAATTCCAACATAATTTAACCTCTAGATGTGGAAAATCCTGGAAGACATCTATGACCCTGTATACTAGTGATTCTTTCAGTGATCTGAGAAAAGTGGATCTCTTTTAGTGATCTGCAAACACAATAATCAGAACAGTGATCTTGTGCATCTCTGACCAGTGTACTGGATCAATTCAATTTGTATTATTTCTGAGACCTGCATAAAGAAATTATGTACACTTTTCTCTGATCTCTGTCAGAAGTGATTTTATGTTGTTAAAACAAGGCGATTTTTTATATAGTCAACGGGAGTTTTGTGTAATGCCTACACCTTGTGTTATATTTTTCAAATACAAGTTAATCTAAGCAACGAGCTCTTCAAAGAACAGAAAATGTATAAACCAGAGAAACTGAATATAAAAGGTTGCATCATTGCATGTGAAACAGATCCATAAATTAAGGAGAAGCAGAAATTGTTCTTTTGGAGAAGATAATATAAAAGGTATCATTTTAAACTAGGATGGATGGGGCATTTCACATATTTGGGTACTCTTCTCCAATCAACATCTATCCTCCAAATGGAAAACCGCAAGCAGATGTTGTTTCATTGCCAATAAAAAATATGTGGTAATACATAGACTAGGTACTTTGACAATATTATCTGTTATATGTTCGTGTGCAGATACCACTTATCTTTCCTCTTAATCTGCCAAGAATCCTTGTTAAACTGCTTGTGAACTTCATGAAGAAAAGTAATTGTAGTTCAATATTATAAAAATTTGTTTCAAATTAAAATAAACTCCCTAAAATTCAAAATTTCAAGCAAAAGGAAATTTATTCTTTATCTTGTAGCATTCTAAATTAGAAGCACCCTAACGTATTCTCCTGCAAGGCTGCTATCAGACCATTGTCTGTCTTTCTCTAGAATTTATTTGAAACTGCACTATACAGTCACCATAATTTGTCATTTCAACATGCCTGACGTTGCATACAGAGTTGTACTCATGCTCGATTCTTATTTTACTCATGTTCTGACCCACAAGTCTTCCTCATTGCTGACTTGGTTCCTTCAAAAATATAGCATATGAAGTCTAGGAAAATTTAAGATTTTTAAAAAAGGAAGTATTTTGAAATTATATCTGACTTTCTTGCAACCAAGCAGTTTATCTATTTGTCCTAAGTAATAATCATTTGATAATGGGATGAGCTTCTCTATGCCAGACCCTGGTGCAAAATTCATAGGTCTTCTTTTACATAAAATATAGTAATATCCATAGAGCACCTTTTTTCTGCTTGAGCTGGCCTTATGTTACAGCTGTGTACATTCAACAAATATTAACCCCTAGTTCTTTATAATGTTTTTTAAAAAAACTTCTCTACTCCTCATCACAATAATTAAGAAAGTACACAAATTATTATTCTGAAGTCACATGAATTCAGATCAACTCACTAATAAAACTGTTTTATGAGGAATCCCTTTAGAAGCACACTTTCTTGCACACTTACCTGAATGTACGTTATTGCCTGAGCTAAGGTACACTGACTTCAGAGACATCTGAGAGAGACTCGCTGGCTCTCTGACATGTTTGAATTGCACTATGAGCACTAAAAAGTCTGCCTGAGTGGCACCTGGGAGGTTCATTCATGTCACCAGACATGTCACCCCACTGAGCTGAACCCTTTAGTTAATGTGCTTTTTCCTTTGTTTTTCTCTTAGAAAGTAAATGTATTATACCTGGGCCTCCTTTCTCCTTTTCTCTCGCCTTTGGGCTACAGCTCCAATTCTCATATTAGAGCTGCTCACTGGCCTCGAAATTGCCTCTTTAACAGCTAGTGTGTGCCACAAATGCTGCTGTGAGGATATAAGTTTTAGGACTTCCATCATTTATTCTCTCTCCCCTCTGTTATTGAATTTCTTTAATTAATTTCACAGATGTGTTTAGTAAATGCCTTTCAGCTATTTATCTACCAGTTCTCCCCTCCCCCAGCTAGCAATCCCCAAAATGCATGTATTGTGTGCTCTCTTTGCCCCTGCTAAATTCAGAGAGTAGGGCTCCACAGTATCAGTAATCTGCTCTTCCCTTCAATGCATGCTACATCAAAGATTTGGACACAGCTATTTCTAAGAACAGAAACCTCTTCTCTTTCAAAATCTACTCAGCCCATAATAAAAATTAAATATTACTTGATTGACTTTGTTTCTGTCTTATGCAGCGCCATTAATAACAGCTTAGCAGAAGCAGTATTCAGTACCCCAAAACAAAAACTCAAACTCCAAAATCATTACAGAAAAATAACAATGCAGATAAAAATGGCAGGTTGACTGTAATTAAAACTGTCCATCTCCTTTTCATTATCAGCATGTAAACTGGGATCATTGCTCCCTAATTTAAATAAGTTTAAACTTTGCTGACTCAGTTGTGCAATACAATTTTCAGAAATCATTAGAGTAATTTGGCACTTCTTATCCGTAGGTATGGATACTCATCGCTACAGCAAACAACTACACTGAATTACAGCCCTAACATGGAGATTACATCTGAACCATGCTGGGGCAATGACACCTGTATATGCAAATTAAAGATGCTTTTAATAATAGAGAAATGAAATCATTCATGCAGAAGTCTGCGTAATAAACAGTACCAAAACTAGAACAATAATAAAATGTATATTCTTACTCTGCTTGCAACATTGAGTGATAAATACATCTATAACTCACAAAGTATGTAAAAATGCAGGAGCAATAAAACACTAACATCAACATGTTGAGTCATTAATCAGAAGATAAGATCAATTTATGACTAGCAATTAATTGTAAAGGATTGTGACCACTCTTGGTCCCACGGTAATTGCAGGGGTAAGTCCCTGAATATTTTTTAGACTCCAAAGGATACCAAATACCTATAAAAACAAGTATGGAAAATATCAGATTTCTAAATTCTATTTCACTTCAGTAAGCCACTCTGGATTTTTCAAATATCACATTTGATATTTCATGTGATAAACCAAGAGCAATTTAAAGAAGATCTAAACATCTTCAAGTCTGGTTGGGAGTGCAGGAGAAAATTTTAAAAAGCATGGCATCATTAAGCAATGCTGTTGGAGTAAAATACCTATACATAAAATTATGCACATGCTATCTGCATGTCCTATAAATTAGGGAATTGGGATATGCTTACAAAGTTGAATATGAAGGTTTACTTTCATGTTTATGAACTAACATTTGAATTTCAAGCAGCATGCAAAACTAGGTAATTCCTGTGTATTCTTTCTCAATTTAAATTTAAATTGGTTCAATTAAACAGTTTTAAAGCAGTTGTTACTTCTAATTATTGTAAACCTCATTTTTTCATACCTGTTTTTGAAGTCCTTCCCTGAAGCAGCAGTTTTGATATAACCAAGCACACGCAAACCTATATTTACGCATATTTTTTACAACCTTAACACACTACTGTGATTAAAAAAATCCTGCAGCACAAACCAGAATTTAAAATGTCACTTGAAAATGAAAGATTCTGATTATCTTTTCTAACCACCATATAGGAAAAAAAAATTATTACCTTTGCTAATGCATATAGTCTAAAAGCAAAGGTTGGTTCTTCTGCAGTGTTCTGTTCCCCTGCCCTCTGCCAAGGATGCTCTAACAAGCTGTGTATTGCACATGCACCACATTAAAACAATTCCTTAAAACAACACTGATTCTGAGAGAAACTATCATCTCCTGCTCTCCAGTCTTAGTTATAAAGATGCAATCAGTTGCGCAGGTGCCCTGTAAACTACGCATATTACTGATTTGGTTTACTTTGCAACACCACAAATAGTTATGCACAACTGAAGTTCATGCAGAAGCAAGTATATGGGACAAAAAAATGTTACAATATATGGAACCATACCCTCAGGAAGAGCTTAATTGCTTTGGTAGAAGCAATCAAAGTATGCAAGCTTGACTTGAAGAAGGTTGACTTTTCATACACATTTTTGTTTTACTTATTTATTACTATATTATAGTATTTTGTAACAGAAAATGCCAAGCAACTTTCAAAATAGATGTTGATTTCAAGTTCAAAAATAATTGATTATTTTATTGGCTTTCTGCAAAAATAGGAAATTCTACATGAGTTTTTGGTGGGGTTCCTTTATTTGAAGAGCAAATCATAAAGTGAAACTCAACATTTGGGAAAGTTTACAGAAAACCTTAATTTCTTCCCATTCTTTTCTTCTATATATGTAATACTGTAAAGTTTATTCACACGGTAGAACACCTCTTTCCGTGCATGGGCTGAACATTGGTCACAATACCTAGCTGCAATATTTAATTTTGTCATCATCTTTAAAAGTGTGAACCAACATTTTGCTTATTATTCAAGGCAAAGCCTGGTAGTAAATTACTTCTTCTGATGGTTCCTATGTTGTTCCCTTAAACTACATCCTTAAGCAGTTATTTATTTATATGTATTTATTATTATTATTTTTAATCCCAAGAGGAGAAAAGTAATCACAAAAAGAAATAGTTTGCAATTTAATCAAACACTCTTTCATTACATACACATTCTGGGATAAAAATAGAGTAAGGCAATTCTGAATTGTCCTCAAAGCCTGACGGCTGAAGAAGCTCAGGGATCTGAGGAGTGTGAAAAAATTGCTATATCCATACTAGAGCAAGTGATGTCAAGGCTGCTTCACAGTGTTGTTCTATTTCTCACATAGCATACACGCTTCCTGTCTCAATAGAAAATGAGAATACAGTTATTAGCCTGAAGAGTGGAGCTGCATTATTTGTTAAGAAGGCTTATAAGTATCTAGATGAGAAAAGAAAAAAAGAAGAAAAAAAGCAAGCCCTCAATACTTTTGATCCAATATCAGATCCTCACCAGGTATCATTATTGGTTCCTTCTTTAGTCACTGGAGAGGCACGGGTAGCCAAGGAGTCATTCGGCCCAGTTCAGCCTTGGCTGCAGCAGGGCCCAACCTCAGGTGTCTCCACTTAACATAAGCTGCAATGAATCCAGACCCTCGCAACTACACCCGAATTCATTTCCTTGGGCTTTACATGGTTGAGCTTTTATATTTCCTGAGACTGGTTAGCTTTCAGGCACCGTGCCTGAGGTTCAAGCTCTAGGCATAACTCTTTTTCCCCTCCTGAGACCTGAGATGCTCTGGCCCAGCTGCTGAAGCTTGTGACTCACACTTCAAGCTTTTGGGCAGGCTCACTCCGGAATCCCTTCCAAGCGCATGCAAGGATGCTGAAGACTTCATAAAGGCTTTCAAAATCCCTCATTTCTGACAGCACAATGTCCAGACAATGTCATGAAATATGTGTTCCCATAGCCTCGCTTACTTTTGAACATACTAAGGAATGCCTAATACTTCCCCTCTTCATGCATGCTACAGCTACAAACCTTCTGCATCATTGGGAGCTGCTGTCAGAATAGGTTGGGAAAAGTACGTTTTCTATAATGTATCATCCTGAGGCCTCTCATCAGCTTGACAATGGAAAAAGTTTCACATTTAAAAACTGATGAAGACTTCTATGTTGCACGTAAATTTTTTTTAGTGGGTCTAGCAGTCCATTCTCAGCCTGTCCTGCGCTTCAGGCAAGCACCAAGCACCTTTATCCTAGGCTTTGGTTTTCCTGGAAAGAAAACATGAACATGTGGACTACAAGGCAGCCACAGTACAGTTTGTCTTGATCCCTGATTTGGATAATTATAGGTGGGACAGGTGCAAGTTAAACAACAGCATATCCACCATTTAGTCTAGAGGCAGCCCAGCTGTCAGAAGAGAATTAACAGACACCAAAGATGGGATTTATCTGACCGAAAGCATATCCACACTTTTTAGTAAAGGGAGAGAACAGGGAACTACGGAGGACAACCCCCAAAATGCACCTAGGACACATCAACTATACTCTGAATTGCCTCTCTTTATTGAGTATAAAGTATGAGTGCCTAAGTGATCAGCTCAGATGTAAGTATCTACATCAGGTATAGGCATCGCTGATGCTAATTAGATGGTAAAGAACAAAATGTCAGCACAGAGATGGAAAATCTGCCTATTTGATGAGTCCAGGCAACATGATGCAACCTTGCACAGTGCTATAAAACACAGTAAGAGAATATCTATATAAAGCAAACTAGGATTTCTTGTGTCAAGATGTTGTTAAAAATATTATTTATTTTGTTTGCAAATATTTGTGTATTTAAATTTGTTGATAAAAGTTACAGTGCTGTTAGGCTTCTGTTTCTGAACAGTTACATCCAGAGTTCTGCATACAGCAGTACTTAAACTTAATTATTGGTAAACCCCTATTGATTCTGCCCCCAAAATCCTGTAAACAAAACAAAACACACAAAGAAATCAAGCCTATGAATCAGTAGATATGCTAGAATATAAAAGAGTGTAAAAGAATTTTCAATTGTATTATCTTAACATCATCACAGTACACTATACTCTCAAAAGTATCTGAACTTCATACCTATAAAATATAATCTTCTCCATGTAAGGTAATATTTCTTCCACTATACAGATGGAAAGAACTGGGGACTACCATCTGCAATATCCAGAGTTTCCACCAATACTGTACAGATAAACTGAGACATGCTAAGTCTGATTTTTTAAGCATATTTTACACCTTAATGATCTTTTGTGGTGAAAAATGTGATTATGTTTAATTCTAACGGTGAATGCTTAGGCCTGCTGGAAGCCAAGTTAGACAACTCATGAAATGAGCTGTGGACTACTAATGTCCACCTGTTGGCAGCATGTTTGAAGACTCGTGCGCAACAGCACTGAAGAAACCTGTGGCAGATGCATGGAAGGACACCAGTTCTCTGTGGCTGCGCATTAAACGAGACAGGCAACATAAAACCAGCAGTTCTTTACAATACCACCCTGACCACAATTCAGAAGCGCTATGCGCTCAAGGTGGGGGCTATTATAAAAAAAGATGTTGTTCCATAAGGGGTAAATCTAACAAAGCACGGCCGCCTCTTCTCTTACATTCTCCTACCATGATAATCCCAGATCTTTATGACGTAACCTCTGAAATCCTTTCAGCAGTGGATTCATTTCTCCTCCAGTTCCTCCTCACGCTTCTGCATTTCTTTTCCCTTTCTTCTTCCTTCTCTGCCCTCCATGCCCCCTGGTTATATACCCAAACCCCTACACGTACCGGGTTCATTCTGAGCCACGCCATGTGCTGATGAGCAATAGATGCCTGCGGATACCAGACTGCATCTTTCTCTACATAGCCCAATTCTTGCAGGAATTTCACATCTCTCTGGATTCTCTTTTGTTACATCCCAAGAAACAGGTCAATGGATTCTAAGACTAGCGAAGGAAGGGGGATTAAAAAAAAATGAAAGAGTGGCTGAAGTTAACATGCAGACATACACTACTATCAGATAAGCTAAATCACATTAAAAAGACAACAATACTACATGTGCAAGAGCAGTTCTAGTATACCACAGAATGTACAGAACACAGTAGCACATTTGCAACAATAGTTTTGACAGTATGGACATAGAGCTGCTAGCATGAAATGCCATCTCATGTTATACAAAATAGGTTGATAATATGAAGCAAACAGGCTATGAGCGTGGAAGTCCTCAACTGACAGAAGAAAATATTCATTCATTTATCTTAAATACTGGTGATGAATTTTTGATAAAATAACAACTGAATTTTGTGGCTCTAATGTTCTCTTTTTATAATTCATTGTTTGGCATTTCCTTGGCTAACCCTCTTTCCACCCTTCATTGTGAGGAACTACACAGCCTCAGAATCACCGTATGCAGCCCAGGGGTGCTTCCCAATGCCCAAACAGCACCTGGTAGGTCCCCAGAGTCATCCCAGTATGAATGGCAACACAGCAACTCCTTCTTTTGAGGAGTTTCACTCTACATAACCTTGTAGTTGGAAGGAGGTCGAGAGAAAGATCTCCTCATATGATATAACAGAAAAGCACAAGGCAGTGAAGGAAGAGACCCAGACTCCTCACATTTGTTTTCAGCTTCTTAGCACTGCTGCATCTACAGCAACAGTCATTCTGCACCACTGCCTCTCTGTTCTCCTTCCTCTTCTTATCCCACTCTGTTTTTCCACCTATCAGGTTAAATTCCACAGCATAATCTTTTTATTTTCCTAATTCCTTAATGCAAACATCCTCTGACTCTTTCCACACATTGTTTTCACCTCACTGGTTCTTCAGTTCGGTAGGTCTCTCCTGAAAAGTTATTTGGGACCACCCTAAGAGAACAAAGGATTTGGTAATCTTCCTCATCACTTTACCAAAGTCCAACTGCTGTTCTTCAGGAGCAATGATCACAGGGAAAGTCTTCTTCATTCTTCCTAATGTAAGAACACTGAAAGATTGCTTTGCAAATTCCATCAATATGTCAAACAACATCAGACGCTGAATATGAGATTTCATGGGCTTATGCAACTGCAGCACATTTGAAGAAGAGCTGACAAAAAGATGTCAGGCAAGTCCTATTTCCAATTTCAATTCTTTCTCCAAAATGTTAACTATATATCAATAAGAGCACAAGAGGGTCCTTTTATCTGATCTTTTCTTGAAAAAAAAAAAAAAAAACCAAAACACAAAACCACCATAAACTATTTCTCCTATATTACACAAACATATGAATTTGGTTCACCTGGAAAATCGCAATCCAAATTATTAAGCTAGTCAAAAGGTAGGTCCTAATAATGGGAACTATTAATCATATAGTCAATTTCTTTGCTTTATCACTACCGAAAATTGAAATAAGCTTTCCAAGTGATGGAGAGCTTTTCTATATGATTGGAACTGAACAGGAAAAAATGAAATTAAAAGATAATTGCAGAAGTATAAAAATTTCATGGTAGCCCCGCCTATTTTAGCTGCTTACATAAATAGGCTAAAAAAAAAAGTTAATCCTTCTGTACACAAAAGTAAGATTAAAGCAAACACAGAGAAACATCAATGAGGTAGGAATGAAGAATTCTGCAGAGAAAAGGGTGCAAACCAGTCGTCTACAGCTGGGGAATGAAACATTATGTACTTCTAGGAGACTGAACGAAGACAGATATTGAAGATTAAAATGGGAAGTAAGACAGTCTTCAACAGAAGATGACTCTGATCACTTAACTATTCACTTTGATAGAAGTCAATTCATTAACAAGTTTTAAGGTGACTGCAAGCATCCTGTGGCTTTTAAATGGAATTTGTTACTTTGGCACTGCGGTGTTACAATATTGCTTATGCTTTGTTATTTACGTGAATACCTACCTATGCCATCAACTATCAGGATAAGTTTTTTATACAATTGGCCTAGAATGGAGCAGTTTTGCTCTAGTCCTTCCTTCGGTTTCAAGAATTGTGGAAAAATGTGCTTTTATGAATTGTAAATGTTATTACTGTAGCCATCCATATATATCACACGTGCTTTCAGTCTTTTTTTGAAAAAAGGAGAAACAAGTTGGTTTACTTCTAGTATCAACATTTTGTCAGTCTTTCTGAATTAGCAAAATGGACTGTTCTGCAAATGCTGACCAAGGGATTTCACTTATTTCTTGCAAGGTGACTGTAACATAGATTGATTGCAATTTCTGCAGTAATAGAAAGGTTAAATATTTTGAACTAGAGCTCAAAGCCAGACTTGACACTGACTGAATAGCTTCATAAGCTACAACTGACCTCAGACCATCCTTTTTCTCACTGTACTTAATTCCTTTGAAATACTAGATGATTCAGACTTTCCTGCTAAAGCACGCACAACTTTTTCCTATCATGTTTAAAAAACCCTCTGCACAGCCTTTCAAAAACCATGGGAGACAAAACCCCTTAATAATGGAATATTTCTAAAAAAACCCCAAAAAACCACAAAAACCCAAACCAAACAGGAATTAGAAGCCAATTTCACTTACAAGCTATATTATAACTTTTAAAATGTCTACAATAGGATAAACCACCATGAAGTCTCACAAGAAAAGCAGCACTATGAAATAAAGACAGCAGACAGTGAAGGAACAGCGGACTGCAATGTAAAATTGAGGTCCCAGGCTAGCTTTAAATAAAGTAGCTCAGGTCCCAGAAGTAATCTAGCTGTGACACCAGGGGGCTCAATTCGGGTAATCTGTGTGAATGCCAGAATAAGCCAAATTTAACATTTTGACCTGTCTAGTAGAATTTTCAAGGACAGAGAAGTTTTGGAAAAGATCTATTTTAAAGAAATGGGAACTAAACTAGGTAGGACTAATCATTGTCCTCTTCCTAGTCCTAAGTTTCATGCCTTTTAGTTCAGATTCAGATTTGTGCATATATTTTGAAAATTTAGGACACAGTACCATCAAACAGCAGTTGTGATCTATCAAACTGCCATGATTAAGTTATGAGACCAATCCAAACAACCTTGTTCAACCCAAATGCTAAAATAAAGTTAATGCATAAGAAGTTTTTTCTCCTGCAACAGCTCCACCTTAAAAACAGAAACCCTATATCAGAAGCATGCCATCAAAGTGCTAAAACTTAAAAAACAGATGTTAGCTTCTTTGTGTGAAGGTGGCTGAAGTAAACCTCAAGTCTGCAGTAAAGCTATTCACATATATATGAGATTCTAAACAAATTAAAATCTGAAAGATAAACTTGTGAGATAAGAAACTGATAAAAGCATATGAAATTGTAAAATATAGGAACTAAACTAACAGAAACAGAAAACAATGAGTCTAGGTACCAAAGAGGCAAATGAACATGTGCGACCAAGAGATGATTGAGCTCCTACTTAACCATCTATAAACTGTTTCTCTATGTTCCTCAGTGGAAGATGTAGTTGTAAATATCCACAAGCTCTAATCTCTCTGCTAACTTCAATTCTGATTTAGTACAATGTTTAGTCCTGATTTTATAGCCAGATAAAATCCAGCTTACCAGCTACCATCCCTAAGCAAACATACTTAAGAGACATGGCAAAAGGAGATGGTGGAAAATTATTAACAGAAGTGGTCATGAGCACCACATCTTTCAAAACTGGGATGCCTGTCAAGTCTTACCGGCCAAAACAGCAAAGATTTGCACCTGTACATGTGCACCAAATTTCAAGTATTAAGCTATCCTAGTCATTTTAGAGTAACATGTTTAAAGCAAGACATGCTTAGACATTAAATAATTTCAAAAAACACAAGTGATCAATTCTGTGTTAGTTCAGTGCCATATTTTTGGGCAAGTGTTAGTGAATATAAGAAAGTATGTTTCCTGAAATGGTACTGTACCATGAATAGAACCTTTAATTTTACACCTATACATTGAAGTGCCAAGACGGACATAAAGTGAACTGGAAATTGTCTAATCTTACTGTGAGTAGGAAGTACTGTAAGTGAATAAAATCCTGAAGGGCATGGCTGATCCATTTTGCAAAGACAGGAGAGAGGAAGGAAGGGGAAAAAAGCATCCTTTTGTTGTGTACCATTAACTGCCTTTTTATTTTCATATATTAAAAGTGTGACCTTAGAGGTGTCAAATGTGTGTCAAAATGAAGTAGGCTTAAAAACCCAGTCGTTTATGATCTGATTTAAAAACAAGTTCTAAATAATATCATTAAATTTTACCCTTAGGGTATTGTTGAAAAGAAAAAAAAAAAAAGACAAAGCAAAACCACCCCCAAAATATAATTAAAGAAATGTCTAAACACGGAAACTTAACAGTAAATGGCTAACCAGATGTGCTTCACAGCACTTGTAAGGGTTCTTTTATCTTCACTGTAGCCTGTTAACAACGCCTTGAGCAAAACCTGTTTGTAAAGGATAGGCGTTTCTTTGTTTTCATACAAGAGAGGAAGGAGAGTTGACTGGTTTAGCAGTAGCACGCATCGAATATGTGGCACATTATTTTGACAATTAGTGTTCAACAATTAATGTAGGAAAAAATATTTAAATTGCATTAACAAAACCAGAAAGTCACTGAAAGTAATGGTACCTGCAGCCTTATACTCTATAATCTACCAAATCTAAAATATCAACTACTATGAATATGGGCCATATATAAGTTTCACTCTGGATCAGAATAATAGGTGCTAATTTTTTCTGACAGCAACTAGTCAGTTACACATTGCTGTACTGATAACACCATCATGGATATAGTAAAAATACTTACAATAACGTTACCGTCAACATAACTCAACGGTTAGGTTGAGAAAAATCCTTAAAATACAAGATTTGTTTCCCTTCACCGGTTCCACTTTAATGTTAAATTCAGATTAGACAAAAGGCAGTAATTTCCTGTTTAGTTTGTGCAAAAAGAAGGTGGCAGTCTCTGACAAAAGGATATTTTTTTCTGCATATGCAGATAGAGGTGCATATAAATCACCCTTTGTCAAGGGAGGAATTGTGCAAATATGTTCAACACTTATTAAAATATTTAATAAAGCATCTCTAGACACTCTATTTCACAGCATCGAAAATAAATTAGCAAGCGTAGATACGCCTACAGTAAGCCCTTGAGTAGTCAAAAGTGTGAAAACACCCTTGTAAATTGTTAGATTCTTTCACCGATAGGACGGAAATTAGTTTTATAATTGATGTTAAAGACATGAAATTGTTTTGAAGCTCTAACAGATTCATCACCTAAATAAATATTAGATTCAATAGAGACACTGTTATTTTGTGCTCTACTTTTGTAACCAAATATTGTTCTCAGCATAATTGATGAATTATGTAAAGAAACATCTATTCTTGTTAATTTTAATACAGGTAGGACAGCTTCTGGTGAAAATTCTATTTATATTACCTACAAATATATACACAGCATTTATGCCAGTTTCTCCATTAACCATATGAAACATGAACTTTATAGAAGAATTCAAGCACATGCATTCTTAGATTATTGTATGTAAATGCCTGTACAGTAACATTGCTATCAACTTTGGAGTGTCATAGAGCTATGTAAATCAGGAAAGCTTTTCAGTACAAATTTATAATGCCCATGATAGATATTCAAGACCTGATTATGTCATCCTCATAGTGTATTTTTGTCTCTAAGAAGTGCAGAGCTTTGAGTAAGAGTACTTGTGAAGCAAGAAATGAAGAGTTACCAGCAATTTTACCAATAAAGCTGCAGAATCTGGTCTACACAGTAACAAAATTCTTAGCAGCAGCCAATCAAGCCCATATCAGAAAAACCTGGTCCCTCCTAATTATATATACTCAGACCTTTTTATGTTACTGATTGTTGTCATCACTGAACTTTTTTCTTCTTGTTTATCTTTTCATATATATTAGTGGACAGCCTTCCCAAAACCTTACTTTTCAGATCAGTTTTGGTGAATGCTGTGTCACTGCATCCGAAACAAGTAGAGTATTTGTATGTTTTAAGGAAAATCACAGGCAGAGGCTTCCAAAGGGAATAAATAAATAAGGAAACACCTCTGGGATTACATCCTTGAAAAGTAAGAGAAAAGAAAGGGAAACAAAGCAAAGTGTGCCTTCTTACACACACAGAGAAATGGCTTATAAAGGCGCCTACCTGCAGGCACAATAATAGCAGCTGTAGTATCTAACCTCTATCAGTCATAATCTAGAACAGTGCCACTTTCTATTAACCAAGCAATAGAGGAACTAAAATTACTTATACTGGTCTACGCAAGTCACTCTGGTTGCTCCACTGCATTTTGATGACTTAATTAGGAAGATGGTGCAGCACATGTGGTTTTCCAGCCAGGTTCATCACAAAGGCCACATCATCAAAGCAGAAGAGTTGTGTCTTCTACAGCTAGATTAAAAATAGGGATTTCTTCATTAAGTGTCTTGCAGCTGACTGTGCCTCTTGGTTTGTCTCCATCTATTCAGACAATTAAATAAAGCGTCATGCTTTATTTATTTCTTTTAAAAGGCTAATAAAGAAGCCGTGAATTGAAGTACAGCTGGCAATCTTTATATTTATTAAGACCTCAGTGTACACAGTGACAATCTCTGGAAGCAAGGCACCTGCCAGGATTTCCCTCCCCCCACCCCCACCCCTTTTTAATATACGTCCTCTTTCCAGGCACAACAGCTCTACTTATAGGAATTAGAAACCTTCATCATCCTCCCAAGCAGGGAGAGAAGTTGAAAAAACAAAAATTATCAAAAAAAAAAAAAAAAACAGACAAAAGAAAAAAAACACAAAAAGGAAAACCAAAAACCTAAGGTCACACCATAAATACAACAAATATGAAACAATCTGAGTACTTTGAAAATGTGTTGACGTCAATCAAAGTAAAAAAAAGATGGGCTGATGACAAAACTGTAAAAATCAGCTGGCATATATCTGACAGAGTCCGAACAAACGTAGTCACAATATTCCAAATGAAGAAAAAAACAGCTATGTATTTTTTTACTTCTCTCAGCAGGGATGGATGACTACATAAATTACATGATCATTATGTAGTTAAATTAACTGAAAACAGTATACAAGATTTACTACACAGTTTCAATTTTCTGATAACAAGAAATGATTCTGTCTTGTGTTATTAAGTAATCTAGTTTTTACAGTCATAATGTAAATTACACATGGTAGTATCATACCACAGAAACATCATAATGTTTCCTTGATAATAAACACATTGTATCATAACATACCATGATTTAGCATTAGTTCATGAATATCAGGATACAGGAATACAAATTAGTGGAAAATATTTAAAAATATTTTGCAAGGATGACATTTTCAGAGAAAGCTGAATACTCCATGGGGGAAGATGACTTTTCACTCTTAAGAGTTACTGGTAATTTTATGTCATTACATACTTACAAATGCGTATACACATGCATCCAAATACACAGCGGTCAAATTAGAGGATCTTGGCACTGCTTCCTCTCTACAACAGCTTAAAGCATAGCCTATGCACATTGCAGGGACAGGAGAGAAGGAGAAGGCTGTGTTTGTGTTCACGTCTGGCTCCAGAAGAGCACAGATACCAGTTTTTCTCTTTTTTAATTTTTATTTCATTTAGTCTGCCTAGAGCCCTCTCTTTGCAGGGGCTAGACAAAATGTGGATGGTGTTTGGTTTGGTTTTTCCCCCCACCCCCCGCCCTTCTTTTAGATCTGGATTGAAGAATATTTTCTGTCTGTTTCAAGTTAATTGGATGTGGATGACAGGAGCACATCTTTCCACATGTTCCTTGACCCCAGGAAGGTCTAAACTGCCTGTCTACTCGCTGAGATTTTGACCTTGAATACCACAACCTACAAGCTTCATGGCACTTAGAACTGGAAACAATATATTAAATCATCATTCCTTGCTACACATCACTTACAGATGCATTTGTCACAGTTATATTAAATTAGAATCACAAAAAAAAGAATTTATGGCCAAGACTGACATTTCATAAAGCCTGTGAAAACAAAATTACTGGAAAACATGTACCAAAAAACGTTATTTCTTGCCACTACAGTTTGTCAACAGAACAGTTCTTCCAAGACGATCCTTTCTACAGTAGAAGTTATACGATGGAAAGTTAAGAACATGACAGAGATGAATCTGTGGTCCTGGTTGGTAAGTTGAATTTGAGCTGGTAGTGTGCCCTTGACACAGGGAAGGACACCAGCACAGTGGGATGCCTTAGTGAGAGCACAGCCTGCAGGTCAAGGGGGGATTAATTCCCTCCAATTGTCATTCATGAGTCTGCACATGGAAGAGTGCATCTAGTTCTGGGCTACTCACACCAAGACAGACACAGAAAAAACAGCAGGGAGATCAGAGGAGACCCTCTGAGATAGTTAGGTGGCTGGAAGAGACTAAAGAAGGTGGTTTGATTTAACATACAGAAATCTACAGTAGCGGTCTAATTACAGTCTTCAACCACCTTACAGTTTTGCAGAAGTGAGAGGCAGATTTTCCTACAAATGCACAGTGAAAGGGCAAGATGCAAGGGTCACAAATTGCAATACAAAAAGTTCCAGTGGGCTCTAAATGGAAGTAAAAATTCACCTTGAGAGTGGTCCAAGTGGTTATGACATTTCCATCCCTGGAGGTGCTCAGAACACAGCTGGACACAGCCCAGTGTAACCTGGTTTAACTACGAGAATATCAGTGCTTCGAGCAAAGGCAAAAAGTCAGACTAAATGACCTCCAAGTGCCTTCTAGACTAACGTTTTCCATGATTCTATGAGAGTTCCTACATCAGAGCTATGGACTTCCAGTCTTATATTTATACATATGTCTTTAATCAAAAATAGCTAAAGGTTATCTTCATTTGAGCTCAGATTCAAGGAAACAATAAATGGAATTTGCATGGAATTTTGGGACTTGCATTTAAAAATTTGACCCTGTTAAATCACGTCCTTCCGTCTTTAGAGTTAACATCCCTCTGGGACTCCAAGGTCTGTTGCTGAGAAGGTGTAGCTTTACATAAGTTTTGAGAGTTTTGGCTTCTATATTTTGTCTCATTTCCCCTGTGACCTACAAACTAGGCTTTCCTGTTCAGGTGCTCTGAAATGCTTACAGGCTCATCACAAAATAGTTATGAACATCACTTAAAACAAACCAAAATTTTAACAAACAGAACTGCCACCTTTTAAAAAGATTAGCTCAGCTGTTGGATCACTTGCTTAGAAAGGGTGAAAACTACCCTCAAGTACCTCCCAATTGAAGGAATTTAAATCCACATCCCCTGTTCTGAGGGGTGTCAAGGGAGTCTGGTCACTTCCTTAGCTAAGTGAGTCTTTGCTCTTCCTTTACAGCTTCACAATCAGGGTCTTACATGAAATTTGAGCATCCAAATCTCTTTGCCTCAGCCTGTGCCAAAAGACAGTCAATAGTTACACACTTCGGGTTGGGTTTGGCTGAACATTTCTTTTTTAAACATTATTCTCAGAAAAAAAACCCAACAAAACAGCACAACCAAAGCACCAGCTAAATTCTTCACCTGAACTAGTCAATATCCAGATCATAGATTTATTTGGGATATTTGATTGATTGTACTTAAAAAGTCCAGATGAATGAGTGAGTACACATTATACAAGACATTGATCTTTATGAAGCAGCAAATGAAGATGTTTCAGTGCTAAGAACCATTTTTTCCAGGTAAATTCACAGGTTGCAGGGGAACCAGAAGAATATGGAATTTCTTGTCAGAATGTATCAATCACTCATATAAACCCAAAGTATCACATTCAGACAACAAATTCAGTAGTTTGACAAGCAGGTGATGAAGAAAACTACAAGTCTTGTTTTCACTAGTCAGCTTACAGAGTCCCGAGTACTGAATAGTTAACAGTGATTAAAAAAACAAGCAGCAAACAAAAAAACCCCACACCAATTTACTTATGCAACTGAACTATGATTAACTTGACAAGAACTGGGATGTAAGAGTTTTCAGTTGCCAGATACAATTGCTTACAGCTTAACATGTTAGAGGCAGTGAAAAAAGACAATTTGAATTTATGAAAGTTTCGTTATGATTAACAACTGTCTCCTGTTGAAAGAGGCAAACATGCTAGTATAGTGAATGTATTTCCTGTAGTGTTTCATTAGTAACCCAAGAAGCATTGGGGAAAAGGAAATTTAAAATATTCTTGTCTAGCCCAGAAGAGATCAGATCCTGGGCTGCTTCTCTTCAGGACTTCAGTAAGCTTTTATGATTATCAGAGACGGTTGTTTCATGGTGGTTTTGGGATTTTTTTTTGGACTTACACTAGCAAAACGTATTTCTCAGATGTACATTTTACTATGTATGGTTTATATATCCTACGCTTTATTATATATCTGCATCTCCTAAAGGAAACCTATTTCCTGGAGAAACAATGCGCTTCACAGATTTAAAAATAAAAAAAAAAAGTATCAGAAAAGCAAACTTTTTTTACTTGAAAATTATGGAAATTGTCAGGCTTGCTAATGCGACGTCAGTCTTTGCACAAGTACTGAGAAACAGTACTTGTAGACCATGGATGTCTCTATCAAAATTTCTCAAAAATCTGGGATCAAAAGAGGTTTTCTCCTCGTACTTCTCTCCCCAAGATCTACAGAAAATTCTGTTACAAAAAACTGTTAATAATCTGACAGGAACATTCAAAATTTGTCACTCCATGGTTTTACAAGGCTTTCTTCATCCAGATATCTTTGTAAAGCTCAAGGATCCCACATATTGGGCATCTATTCTAGTTTGGATGGAGGGCATTTCCATAATACTCGCTGATAAAGGACCCGACCCCAAACTCAACCAAATCCATGAGGAATGCTCCTACTGTCTTTATTAACAGGCTACAAATCTGAAAGCTTGTACTCGCTTCTATTGATTTAAAAAAAAAAAAAAGAAAGAATTCTCAGTCTAATTACTAAAATCTTTTGCTGCATGTTGGATTTATAGTTCTGTGATTTTTTGACAAGGTAACTTTAAAACTCTTCAATGACTTAACTAATGCTATATTATATTTAGATGCATATGTTTAGCTCTATGTTTTCAGTTAATGCCATGTTTTCTTCGACCAGTGCACTTTAAAATCAACTCTCAAGTCCTCCAGCTTTTAAATATGCAGAGCAACTGGAAAGAAAAATCCTATCTTTCCCAGATAATGTTCAACCCCTGATTAAATAAAGATGTGCCAAGGCAGAGATACTTTGTGCCTCGGGAGACAGCCATAGTGGAATTGCGAGTGTATTTTATATGTGAATTAGAGGTAAGATGTAATGACATGAGATGAAAGGCCCAGCCCTGATTTTAATAAAGGGGGGAGAGAGTACTTCCCTGTGGACCCCATATGCAAAAGACTGAGACTCAACAAGAATATATGAAAAGATTCAGCAAAAACTACAGTAAATGTCTCGAAGTTCTAAGACCACCTAAATTAAAATTCATCACATTTTACTGGAGTTGAGAATTCCAGTTCTAAGGGTAAGCTTTAACACCCTTCTGATAGTTGTCATGTGAAATTAAAGCTATGTCATCAATAAGCTGGAACAATTTTTCAATTTTTAGGTAAGACAGAACTGGAGAGTTTGAAACCATAAAAATTAATTTTTAAAGGTTACTAATAACATGATCTAATAATAATTTCATTGAAACTGTTACTTTGAAAGCATGGGTTTTATTGAAATAAAATAACAATTTTGTAGTACTGCAATCACAGACGTTTTAGCTGCTTAGTGCTTTTAGCAGTCCTCAGAAAAAGCTGTTACTTATTGCTCTATTGATATTTTTAATGGATAGAGCAGAATTCCAAAGAACCACGATTTCTTTTTTTCCCTCCATTAAATGGAGGAAAAAGTTTGAGATTTTGCACAGCTCTTTCTTCCTGTGCATAAAAAAAATAAAATGAGAGACATGCCTTTGTAAGGAAAAGACATGAAAAGAGAAAAACGAATGGGATGAACTGCTTAAAGGAAAAAAAAAATAATAATCCTGCTTTATTTGATCTTTTGTGATAATCGCACTCCTGGCACCCTGCCAGTAGAGGCTGAGCATGCTGATGTCTGGCCAAGCACAGTAATCTCTTGGTTCAAGTCTGAGGTCTGTGATGAAAATTACAAAGCAGGGGCAAAATCAAAATGCCACCTGTGATTTTATCCTGAAATTAATTTGATGGAAAACGTAATAAAATGCAAACAGCCTTTTTAGCAGAGTCTAAAAAAAACTGACTAAATTGAATCCAATGCAAGTGGATGGAGGTAGCCATCATGCAAAGATATTTGGATCTGCAGGCATTCCTTTTAAAAAGAGAGGTAGATGTCTGTGTGACAGGTAAATTACTTTGAAATTATGTTTGACGTCTGAGGTCAAACTTCTAAAACGATAATTTTAACTTACACCTTCCTTTATTCTGTAGTCTTTTTGCATCTCCTACATAATACGTTTGAAACCAACAAAGGCGGGGGGGGGGGGGGGGGGGGGGCGGGGGAGGAGAAAGAAATACGAATTCATGTCCTTAACTTCCTTTCCATGAACCTTATAGATCAACAAACCCTTGAAGGAAAGAAAAAAACCAACACCTTTTCCTTGTTCTTTTCATTCAGTAGTCTACATTTGAACTAGTTGCCCACAGATATATGGAGAACAGTTGTATAGCCACAAAATTCTGCATACATGATGTACTCAACTTAGAAATCAAGCCAGTAGAGTCTTCTATGTTATTATTCAGATTCAAAGCAGAAAAAAAAAAAAAAACCCACCAGAAATCAGTATGTCACTTCTTTTTTTTTTTATGGTCATCGAGTTTTCCTACATGCTACTACAAGGTTGTATGTTATTAGCAGTATTGATCAAAGTTAGTTTGGGTTTTCCCTAACAAATATCGAAGACAACTCAGAATGACTCAGAAGCTGTTTTTACAGATTTATTCTTCGAAAAACCCAACACAACACCACAGATTTTGTTTCCTGTATGTTACTGCAATAAAAGTGCACTGTTCATTGGATTGATACAGGTTACCTATTGGACCACCACCTTCTCTTTAAAGTTGGTTAGTATCTTGCCATATTTACACACACTTCCTACTCTTTGCACTAGTAAGGCTTGCCATATGCAAACATCAGGACAATCCCTGATCTCCAGGCCTTCACTGAAAACACCGCATTTCACCTATTTCACAGTTGCTGCTATTTTTCTTCTTCAGGAAGGTTCTCTATAGATTTCCTATTCTCTTTGATAGTCAAGTCTCTTCCTCCTGCATTCTGTATTTCTTCTCTCCACCAATACTGCTAATCAAAGGAATGCTTTAATAGCCACCTTAACCTTCTCGTACTTGTATTTTTAGGCCACTCTTTTTCTGTATTTTAATTTGCAATTGAAAAAAGCAACTCATTGCAACACAGACAACACAGTACATATTAAATTTTGTGTTTTATATATGCAGATATGCTCATAAATTTCTTACCTACACACACACACACACATTAATACATGGAGAGAGAACATCAGGAATATACATGCATATATTCACATGGACGACATAAAAAATGATCCGTAAAAACTTTTACAATTATATTTAAATAAAAGGTACCTACCTGGAATGAGCTGACCCAGTAACTGATTGCATCTGGAAAGGCTGAATACAGCTACTATGACGAGAAAAGGATAATGTTTCCATTTCATGATGCGTCCTTCCTTGCATTACACCAGCTCAGCAGCGCTAACGTAAATGTCACCTGCAATACACAACAGAAATAAAACAGACAAATTAATGATAAATTTAAGGTACTTCCAAATATTTTTGCCCAGTGCAGCTCTTTGAAGTATGCTGGTTTCAATAGTTTTAGCTATTAAAATAATGCTAAATTTTCTAGGAAATTGCAAACCACAAACAGAATATAAATGAACCCGAAGTGTTTTAAAGGGAGACATGAGGAACCCCATAGTGCACTTTTATATTTTAATGTGATGCTTGTTGCTTGGTCAATTTATTAAAGAATTTGCTCAGTTCAGCAATATAATTCAGTATAGATTTAATCCATTTCAGTTCAAGGACATACTGAAACACCTGCCTATGCTGAAAATGCTTCAACACTATTCAGTTTTCTATATAAGCAAGGTTTAAACTTTAGTTCACTTCTTATGACATGGTTTTTTGCTGAATGAGGATTAAGGATAATTTTGCCCAGTAATAACAGGAACAGTTACAGCAACTTTCTGGTGAGTTTCTGTATTCTTAAGACCAGAAAAATTTCATCTGACCGGTAGAATAATGGAATCTTATGAAGGAAAATATCTTTTTAATCAAAATGCGACTTTTAGACTCATTTTTCTGATCACTACAACTGTAGGTTGAAAATTATTTACAATTCCACCACTGCTGAAAAATAATCTCTGCCTATCCTACTCATTTCTTACACTTCAGATACGTTAGTGTTTAGTACAGACTTTGTCAGAACTCCTCAGGCCTTGCTTACAGCATACCGACCTGTGCAAAATGTCTTCCTGCTACAGGTTCAAAAAAATGTACAGTGTTTTTTAGTTAACCATAGGTTTCTAAAAACAGTAAGATGTTTTTCAAACAATCTAATTAAATATGCACAATCTGTAAATCAACAGGTTTAGAGTTTGGGGGTTTTCTCTTCTTCTTTGTTTTGCATTGTTTTTTTTAAAAAGGGCCTCTAACTCAATAGAAACCAAAATGCACGTGACTGCAATGTCCCATATATTGCACAGTATCTGGGATTCATGTTATGTTCTTGTCAACAAAAGAGACAGTATTTTAAGAGTCTGTCAAGTTACTAGATGTGCACAATTGCCTGACCCTAACCAACAATTAGAGACTGCTGAACACAACCGTAAATTTGAAGCAGGCTGACGCGTGAAGCTCTACTCTACAAATGAGTACATCAGACTTTGATAACATTACAACTGCACTTCTCATTTCTCTCTCCTCATACTCGTTCCCCGTGTAGTTAAGAATGTATACTCAAGAGATGAACAGTTTGGATTACGATTCCTGTATTAGCTAAATGCCAACAGACAGAATCTTAACAGTGAAAAAACTTACGGTGCCATCAGTCACTTCAAGTCTGCTGGGACAGAGATTTTTTAGCTGTAAACCTAATATATACTTGATGACTACAGATAGAAGAGTTGCATTGTTAGTGGGAGTATTCAGTATCATCTGATACTTGCGGATGTTAAAAAAAGTTAAATATGAGTAGATTCAATCACCTACACATGGTGCATTTTACATTTGCTTCTTGTGTTACACCTGCACTTCTATTATCTTAGTAACCAGAAATATTAATACTCCATTTCCTACAACTGCTATTACCTGAATCTGACAAAGTATTTCCTTTCATTTTTCTCACTTCAAGTGCACTGCACACAAAAACCCAGTTCCTTCCATTCCCATTCTTCTAATTTTCCCGATCACTTGTATGGCTGCTCTTCTGTTGCAAACAGCTTGACAGCTCTTAACGGCAGAGTTAACGGCAATTAATGGCCAAGGTGTTACACGCTGCTCTAAATGCTATTTGTAATATAACTACAAGACCAAAATGAGGATTTGTAACTTTGGGCCTTTAGAATATCGATCTCTTTCTCTGTACAGTAACACAGGCTTGCTTTAGAAAACTATTTACCACTTTGGCTTCACATTCCCATAGCTTCCTCATCTTTGCTTTCTGTCTGAAAATACAAGATTGAATGCTGTTTCTAATGCAAAGCTGATGAGGCAGCCCATTGAATTTTGTTCCCCAAAGAAAGAAAAGTAACTTATTCAGTTAAGGATTTACTTCATCATCATAATGTGAGGTCCTCACATAACATAAGTCAACATGAAAGACTAGTTTCATTATACACGTAACAAAATTATTCAAGGACTCTGATTTAATAAGAGCCTAAGTCTTCCAATCCAGCGGCAGGACACAGCTCCTACTGATCTCCACAGGTGTTAATATCACACATTCTGGAGGCAGAATATTATTTGTGAACCAGATTGTACTGGGTTTACATGGCAAGGTGCTGGTTGAGGTGGTACTGCAGGGTGAGCTCTTAGAGCAGAGGCCAGGGGTTGCCTGTGCCAGACACAAATGGCTCCAGCAGACCCTGTGCAGGGCAAAGCTGAGCCGGTCAGCCAGGCTGGTGGTGCCTCTGGGAAAGTCTGTGTAAGAAAGGGGGAAATGCCAGATAAGCAGAGGAACAGGGAAAAAGAAAAGAAAAAAAAAGGTCAAAACCAGGAGAGAGAACACCAAGGTGAAAGCAGAACAGGGAGAGGGCCATGCTGGAGCAGATATCCACACAGCAGCCCATGGGGGGGGGGGGGGGGGGGGGGGGCAGGCTGCAGCAGGTGGATGTGCCCTGAAGGAAGCTGCAGCCCATGGAGAGCCTGTGCCAGAGCACCTTTATCCTGAAGGACCACAGCCCAAGGGAAGTATCAACATTGGAGAAGGGGAAAAATGTCAGGAGGAAGAAGCAGAGGCAGAGAGGAGCTGTTATGGCCTGACCACAACCTTCCATTCTGCAACCCCCCGCACCACTCCGGGGCGGGTGGTGGGCAGAGGTAGAGGCGTTGGGAATGAATGAGTAAAGTTGAGCCTAGGAAAAACGGGGAGGGGAGGTAACTTTTTAATTCTTGCCTGTCTTTCTCACCATCCAAGTCTATTTTAATCAGCAATAAATTTTGCTCTTTAGCCAAGGTTAACCCACCACAACCATAAAGGTGGGGGTGGGGGGTCGGGAAGAGATAAATCCTGTGAACATACTTTGTGGCATTTGCCCTATCTTTGACAGCATCCCATGTATAAATCCAAAGTTTTTTCTTTTCCATGCCTCTCACTTCCTTTTACTTACTTGGTAGACTAAGGCTTCTCTGTAATCCCTTTGTATGAGACAGAGCCCCACAGGGAGCTCAGACCATGACTGCCTGGCTGTTAAAATGTTTTCTGCCCTCTAATTCTACATGTGGTTTATGTTTGAAATATGATATTTAATTCTAAAATCTGAAATTATTTCAGTGTTATGAAAAACATTATTCTTACAGAAAATTTCAGTGATGATGGCTTTAACGAAGCCAAATAAATTTAATATGAAAACAATTCTGAATAGAAGGTTAATCCACTATATTCAGAGTATAGCGCTTTCTTCTGAAATAGTAGCCCTGATCACAGAAAAGACAAAGTAGAAAAAGATGTCATCAGAATGGAAAATGGTTTTCAGATAGAAGTCGAGTTCAGCAGAAGAGAAATAAGAACTTTCTTATCATAGTCTATTGCCACATTCTCACAATTCAAGTACTACACTATTGTGGAAGAAACTCAAAGAAATGTATCACAACCCAAAGCATCCAGCTGGCAATTTAAAATGCTGCTTCCCTTAGAACACAGTAAAAGCCTGTGAAATATCTGCCACATATTCTTCTATTCATACACAAACTTCTCAGTGTCATAACACTTTTTTGATTATAATAACTGAGCTAACTGTTTCTGTGTTTGGTCTTTCTCTGCAATTAGTCCTTCAGTGTCTGAAATAGAAAACTAATATTGCAAATAAGGACTGACACTAATTAGATGTTGCCAGTGACAGAAGAAGGATGAACTTGCCATATAAACTTCAGCTGGCCTGAGACCTCACTTAACTCCGTATCAAATGACTGCAGATCTACACCAAAACGTGCAGGAAAAGATTCAGGTCCAATGTGTTGCCCCACAGTGCACAATGAAGATAAACACTGGTTCCTCTATGACATTATAATCATTAAATAATCAATGGCAAATTAAACTGCACAAACCCAGAGGGGAAAGAAGCACTATGGTAAATGCAGGGAAAGGGTCTAATCAATTATTTTCTTGCACTTCCCAAGTATAGTGCTATTTATTACTATAGCCAGTGCAGCATCCAGCAGCAGAAGCAAAGACAAGACAAAAACCAATGCTGGATTTATTTATCTATTCATTTATTTGTTTACAATTTGATTAATATTGTTGCTTCTTTCAGAAATAGTAACCAGCTTGGTAAGACTAAATTTGACAGTGTGTTGAGTCGTAAAAAAAGGACACAAAAGCCAGCTAATTAAGATTCTCACTTGTAAATATAACTTCCCTTTATAAAATCTATGCACTTTGGAAAATATTATGCTAAATAAAATTGTTTACCTACAGGATGAGACAGAATTTTGATTTGCCAGGTAACCAAACTAGAAAAATTTCACTGCAAGGAGAAAAAAAAAATAGAAAAACCTTCCTTTTGAAGCAATGTTACCTCAATTTGAATGCAGAACATTTCCAAAGCTTGTCATGCATTGTTAGGCCTGCTGATATTGGATAGGCCTTCCCGTACCTTCAATCCTTTCGTTTACAAAGTCCTAATGTCCATCAGTTGGACACCCAGTTATCCAGTCATCTCTGTTTAGACTGACACTACTTCTGGATTTATTCTTCTTGTGCATTATAATCAGTAAAGTTATATACCATTGAAATTAAGAACATCCCTCTACTATGTTAAACATCCTGTCTTTGTTAAACTAAATTTGGGGTTCCAGGAGGATGGGAAAGGAAGCACTGCCATATATTGCCTCAACTGTTTCCACTTAAGAGCAAGAATGACAATGGGTTGATGAACTAGGGGGAAAAAATTCAGGCCAGCTCCCTTTCTGTTATAAAGTAAATCAACTCTACTAAGATCAAAGTAGCTAAAAAAAAAAAAAAAAAAAAAAAAAAGCTATTTAAACTAAAGTAGTTATCAGTATAAAGTATCTATGGACCTGGACTGTGATCCTTTCAGTGACAGTTTCAGCAGGCATTCATGAAGCTCCCCTTATTTAATCTTTTAGTATTCCAGAACATTTGGTTTTTTAGAACCAACTGTTTGTTAGGTCAGTTGTAACAATTCTGATGCAAGACATATTATTTACTTATTTTAAGCTGTGGTTTGTTTTGGTTTCTTTTTGATGCAGTGAGAAAACCAAGAGTAAAATAATAATATTAGTAATAGATTGAATATGCTCAATTTATATTTCTAGGCTGGCAGGTGGCAAACTTATATGTAAAACTATCTCACCTAGATGTTAACTGACGTGATTCTCTGTATAGCATACTTATTGCCCAAGCAGTACCATAGGAATAGTTCACCCAATATAACTCAAAGAAAAAAAGAAAAAAAGCTTTGGCCACATTCATCCACTTGTACTGAAAGACTGCAGCAGAAACCCAAACAGCAGTATCAGCCTGACAGACGGGCAAGCGGCATCAGCTGTAGCCTAAACCCTAAATACCCTCTACTATGCTGCCTACACATGACAGCTCGGCATGAGGAGCCAAACTTAGGGCAAAAGAAACATTTTTTTTGCCACCAGTCTCAGTCTCATAAACAATCTCTATGACAAGTTCTGCTAATTGCTTCATGTGGCTATATATATAGCCTGGCTGTATAAACTGAGATTAATTTTGAATAAGGGACAACTTTAACAAAGACATTTTCCTCAGGGAGGAGTACATAAGTGAGACAGCGAGCGACAGAACACGATTCTCGTGTAAAGGAAGCAATACGTTCATAATGCAATTAACGTGCAATGCAAGGTATGAAGTGGAGTGTAAAGAGAAATAAAAAAAAAAAAACAAACCCAAACAAAAAACCTAAACAAACAACAAAAAGCCAACCCTAACACCATTAACTGTAACACAATGATTTCCAAAAGTGCTGTGAACTGGGGGCACTGGAGAAAGCTGACAGGCTCCCGCCCCTGCCCGTGCACCAGACTGCTGGTGTCTCTCTCTCGGAGCCAAATGAGGTTGCTGAGCCCTCGCTGCTCCCTGCTGTCCCTGCCTGCTGTCCCTGGAGCCACACGGAGACACCGCCTGAGCATGCAGGACTGCGGGCAGGGAAACCAAAGCCCACCTGGAGGTCAGGCTGGTGAGGCATATGAAGGACAGCAAAGAGGGACTTCTACAAGTAGATCAGCAGCAAAAGAAAGACCAGGGAAAATGAGGTGGGTGACCTTGGGACAAAGGGCATGAAAAAGGCTGAGGTATTTGATGCTTTATCTCAGTTTTTGTTGGAAAGACCAGCCTTCAGGAATCCCAGGCCTCTGAAACCAGAGAGGCAGTCTGGACTAAGGAAGGCTTGCCCTCAGTGGGGGAGGATCAGGTTAGGGAGCACTTAAAGTACCCAGACACATACACCATGTATGTACACATACAGACACATACAAGGGGAGCTGGCCAACGTCACTGCAAGGCCACTCTGACTAGCTTTGACTATCAGGAGAGGTTCCTGAGGACTGGGAGAAAGCGTCACCCATATCTTCAGGATGAAGGATCCAGAGAAGGGCAGCTCTGTCAGCTTCATCTCGATCCCTGAGAAGGTGATGTACGAACCTATTCTGGAGAACATCTCCACAGGCGTGGAAGGACAAGAAGATGACTGGGAGTAGCCACCATGGTTTATGAAGAGGAAACCTTGTTTATCCAACCTGAAAGCCTTCTATGATGAGATGACTGGCTTAGTGAATAAGGGGAGATCAGTGGATGTTGTTTATCTCTACTTTAAGTGGCCTTTGACACTGTCTTCCATAAGACCCTTTAAGGAAACTGATTAAGTAAAACCTAGAGAAGCAAAAGGTGAAGTGGACTAAAAACTCACTGAACTGCCAAGGCTTAAAAGATTGTTATCAGTGTCACAGAGTCCAGCTGGGGAGCAGTCCTTTGTGGTATGCCCCAGAGGTTGCTACTGGGTCCAATACTGTTTAACATCTTTACTAGTGACCTGGACAGTGAGACTGAGCACACCCTCAGCAAGTTTGCAGTTTACACGAAACTCAGAGGAGTGACTGATACACCAGGTGGTTGTGCCACTATCCAGAGGGATGTCTGCAGGCTGGGCAGTCTCATGAAGTTCAAAGGAATATCCCCAGTTCTGCACCTGGTGAAGAATAAACCAAGGCACCAGTACACCCCAGAGGCCAAGTGGCTGGAAAACAGCTCTGCCAAGAAGGACCCGGGGTTCCTGCTGGACAAGAAGTTGAGTCAGCAAGGTGTCCTTGCAGTGAAGAAGGCCAAAGGTATCCTGGGCTGCTCTGGGAAGAATGCTGATGGCAGATGGAGGGAGGTGGTCCTTCCCCTCTCCTCAGCACTGGTGAGGCTGCACCTGGAGGGCTGGGTTCAGTGTTGGGCTCCCCAGTACAAGACCGAGCATGCAGCAAATTCAGCAAAGGGGCACAAAGATGATTTAGGGGTGGTAGTATCCATCATGTGGGGAAGAGACTGGGACTGTTCAGTGAGGAGTAGAGAAGGCTCAGGCAGATCTGATCCATGTGGATAAATACCTACTGGGAGGCAATGAAAATGAGGGAGTCAGGCTTTTGTTACCGGTGTCCAATGACAGGGCAAAAGGCACAAACCGAAACACAGGGAATTCCACTTAAAGATAAGAAAAAAACCTTTCTAATGTAAGGGTGATTGGACAGTGGAATAGATAGCCCTGATAAACGTGGAGGCTCCATCCTCATATGCTAAAGCTGACAAGACACAGTCCTGGGTAACCTGCCCTGGCTGACCCTGCTCTGAGTAGGGCACTGGACTAAAAGATCTCCTCCCTGCCTCAGCTGTGCGCGACACCAAAATCGGCAATCCATATACTGTTTCAGGAAATACAGTATTATAAAGTATTTAGCACAGAATGAGGGAAAGCTACCTCTCACAGAAAACTACTTACAAAATGCTGGAAAGCTGTAGTGTTAGAGTGACTAGAAAGCCAGCAGCATCAAATGGTCCTGGAATAGAGGCTGGTTGGATGGAAACAGTATGCTGGCTTGTCTTTTAGGGCTTAAAAGATTTTAAATAAATAAATAATAATAATAAAAAAGATAGAAATACTAGGAAAATCACTTACCCTGTGAAAAGTCCTAAACGCACAGTCAAACATGGAAAGTTGAAGAGGTTCGTGATGACATTTTTGGAGGAATAACCTTATGATCCCACAGGTAAGCAGAACATACAGACAGGCTAACGCTTAAATATGCTATGCAACATCGTAAGCCATTGCCTGTCATCACAGTGCTTGTGTTCATGCTGATTATTCCCCTGGAAAGCAAAAATCAATTCTAACTTGCAAACTATTATTTTGCACAGACCTGCTATTGCAAGTTTTGTTCAGTCACTCTCAGGGGAGCAATCAGGGGCCGAAGGTAATTGGTATCAGTCACCAGTGGATTCATTGGACAAAACCTTCCTCAAATCCAGAAGGTGACATCATTCTGTTAATTAGCTTATTTTTTTATTATTTTTTTTCCCCATTGAAACTGCTGATATAGCTAAAAGCTGTGAGAAGAGAGGGGAGAAGTGAAGATATTTATGTCATAACTCTCAAGAAGCCATACAAGACAGTCAGAAGGAAAGATCTGAAGGCCTCAGCTAAAAGCTTTCCAGTGCAGGACACTCTCCGTGTGTGGGCACATGCACAAGCGCTTGGGCAACAGGAATAGGAATGTAGCTTTAGAGACATTTCTAATCTACTAAAATTTACTTGTGCTTCACGCCTAGAGGACAGTGACACTTTGGGTCTTTCTTCCCAGTTGTAGCCAGGCTGCCTGGCAGCATTCTCACAGGTAGAACACCAAATTTCTCTATAAAGAAGCCTGCCAAAGGAGCAGAACTACAGTCTCCAGGAGCTTCAGCTCACTCACTCCACATAACTCTAAAACACAAGACTTTCAAAACATCTGTTTGGGACTGTTTGGTGTTGGTTTGGTTTGGGGTTTTTTAAATGCAATTTCATATTTTTCAAAATTGTATCACCGTTAATCAACCTGGGCCTCCATTTTTGGGGACCATCTCTTAACAAGAGCAAGCAAGGAAATGTGAAGCAAAACCTATAGTAACAGCATTATGGAAAACCCTATGGGAAAATTAATCGAATTCAGAGCTGGATTTGGATGTGGCACTATAGACAAAATGAGGTATAAAGCAGGGAGGGGAAGGAAAAAACCCTGACAATTCTTGGTTAGTAGCTGGATCGCTGACTAAGGCAGGATGTCTGCAAAGAACTTGCACATAGTCATTAGAATAGAAATTGTAACAAAATTCATAGATTATCTATGAGGTTACTATCATTTAAATGTCTTGCCCTGTTTTAGTGAGATGATTCTTTTCTGACTGTGTCTCAACAACATGAGTTTGGAAACCAAACTTCAACATGATTCTGAAGCCAAATCACAAGACTGCCAAGCATCAGATACTAGTCTATGCCTACTCAGAAGAAAGCAACATGTATGATATAAAATTTTCTCATTGTTTCTCAAGTCTGGAAAACAGCATGGCAAAAGTAAAAAGGAAATTCCCCTTTAGAGATGCTTCTACTTGTGAATGTCAGGAAGAAATAATAATAATAAAAAAAGTGGTACTCTACTCCTATTATATCAGATCCTTAATTCTTGCATCACTTATGTGCAAAAGGAGTTTATACAAATGAAAGGTGGAAGTATCTTCTGTTCAGACATAAATAGGTTCCTTCAAAAAGGTTTAAACTTGTTAAAAGCAATGCTGTCTCTCTGAAATAGTAAGAATATGCTTGCACTCTAATCTAAATTTATGACAAATTGAGTAGCAGTGGAATGAGTTCTGTGTTTTCCAATAGACAAATTGTAAGAGCTGGCTAAATTTAAAAAGTTTTGCTTTTTGAAAATACAACCAAGCAATGATCTAAAATCAAGAACCATCTCATATCTTACATAACCAACGTATTATCTCTTTTTGCCCTTTGGCATATCAAATCAATGACTCGTGTCTCAACTACTACGTCTTTCGAGGGAATGTCTGGATAAAACTGAATACTGTATCTGTTGCAGATTTCCCAATACGAAATACCATGTTTCTCAATTTCTAGAGCAACATACTCATCACTTTTTGAATATGCAAAAGGATATCATTAGTAATGCCTTGATGTAATTAGTAATTTCTTGACGCATAAGAAAAATTGTCAATGTTCAAACACTATTAAGTAGTGTAAGTTTGGAGAAGTAAAGTATTTGCCGTCAAAAGGACTTCCAGTCAGTCACATGGAAGAGAAACATTAGATAGAAAGAAAATCCAGTGCCTGAAAGGTTAAAAAAAAAAATAATCCTTTGAATGTATTTTGACTCCTCTCTTATACCTGATCTAAAAAAGCAAGGGTTTTTCAAAGGCATTTAGCTTTAAACATTAGCAGTATCTTTGAATGTCCTCAGCAGTACCAGAAAAGAGGGATTCAATTTTCAAAGATAATTGTGTCAGATAACTGTCTCATCCCTTTTCAGAAACAATCTGATAAATACCTAATTACCAGCCAAGTGATTTCAGAGCCACACAGCTGGGTCTGAGAAAAGGCTACAGGGAATGACAAGGTCCCCTAAAGCCATCGAGAGCAAGAGGCGGTTGGTTTGTGAATTACTTCATTTATTCAGCTGATAAAATGCATAGAAAGTCTCCAGAGAAAACAAAATATTCATAAAATGTTGAAATAGTAAACAGAATCAATATTTAACCAGAGAAGTAAAACGTTTTCAAATAAAACAGGACTGCATACTGCAGAACAATTACATTCCAAAATCCACAGCAGTAAATATTTGAGCCTTTAACACCACTCATTCTTCCAGAAAGCATTTGTACACTACTCAGTCTAACCTCATCTTGTGTTGATATATAATGCTGTATAATAAGAAATTGGCTTTACAGTATTTTATATTGCATTCTTGATGCAAACTTAGAGCAGCCTGATCTTAAACAATTATAGTTTTAATTGTCAAAAAGGAAAGAATTTATAAATTGTCAGCAGTGTTGAAGATCTACCTCAGCCTTCTTGGAAAAAACTGGTAATCCAGCAATTCTTTCTAAAAATACAGAGTAATTTCACTTTAAAGTTATCTTCACCAGTTAAAAGAAACCCACAGGTATATGTAGCATCTCAGATTTCAGTGAATCTTTTTAAACTATAAATTGTAAAAGCCAATCCTGTAATCTTGCTGAATTCCTTGTGCTTGGCGAATTGTTGGCCCCTACTACACATCCTAAATGTTAATGGAGTGGGGAGCATAAAGTACCAACATAATGATGCAGAGTTCAGAATCACAGATGGGAAGCAGAAGATCACTGATAATGCTTCAACAATACTAAATTGACCAAGCTATATATTCCTCAGGCTTTACGAAATACAGCTTTGCTTTGTGAAAAATGCAGCAGATTTGGGGTGGTAATCTCAAAAGTACACATTTCTGACCAAACCCTGCTCCTAGATTGGAGCATATTGATTGGAATTTTGCAAATGCAATGAAATAGGGATGAAATCTATACAATTCTGTAAATCCCACTCACATAATTTAAAAATAAGGACACAAAGAATGTTACACATACATAGCAGAGAGAGGAGTCAACAGCTGTTGAGTCTAAATCTTTGTCCCCCCATTGCAAACTAAGCTGGTTGCCTTTACTCTGGCACGGAACGGTAGTGATCATGTAACCAAGAACAGAGGGACAGTTTTAAAACTTCTTTTCAGCTTCTCAGCTAGCAAGTGACAGCATTTCTGTATGTGTCATTATTTACCTTGCACATAAACATGAATTAAAGCTGGCTGAGAAGAGCTGACATTCTGCCAGCATTTAGGTTCCAGCAGTCAGGTGTACATACTCAGTGGGGAAGGCAGGAAGAAGTCCTGGGGTTTTGCTTGTCTGAAGATTAAGATTTGACTTCAGATCACAGCTTTGGTGTAACCAGTGTTGTGAAAGCATGTTTAAATATGGCAGTAAAATTCCCAGATAAATTCTCTCCAGCTACAATGTAGCAAAAAGAGACCTGAATGCTAGTCACCCAATGCAAAGAAAAGCCCAGACTCCCGTGCATGGTGAAAGCTTTATGTTCATCTAGCCTCCAAGATTCTTAGACTTCTGTCTATCACGACAGAGGCAGTAAATGCCCCTCATAAATTTAGAACTCTGTGAAATAAAAAGGGAACACTAGACAATGTCTCAGAGCACAAAGCAAAACAGGGGATGCTTCCCACTGCAAAGCTATGAAACAATAAGCATTTTGGGACTGCAGCCTCTGGAGGCAAAAGGCTTGCCAGAATTGTTTTCCTCCTGAGATTCAACTTTGAGGGAAAGAAAAACAGCTTGGCTTTTGCCCTTAATAAGAACGAGAGCAATTAGAAAGGATTTGCAGATCCTACCCCACCAAAAAGCCTTCTCAGAGACAGAAATTCACATCAGGATGCAAAGAATATTCAGCTCTGCCCTACAGCACATTCATCCTTCTGGGGTCACCAGTAAAGGTGAAGCTTAAACAATATAAAGACTTTCAACCTTGTCCGCTTCTTGGTTAAATAGACTTGTTTGAAATGCTAACTCCTTGGGGGAAAGGAAGAAGATGCCAGCTTTCATGAAGCTACTGGAAGAGTGGCAGAATCCCTTTGAAACCGAGACTGATCTGATAAGGTCGTTATGGTTGTTAATAGCAACTTACTCCTCTGCTTCCTTGGAGGAGGCTGTGCCATTCAGCTGCAGTTTGGGGCAGGGAGCAGCCAAGCCATCACTGCAGGGGGATGTTTGGGACTGGCTGTGCCTCTGGAATGCCCCATCCTGTCCATATCCCAGCAGGCATAAGAGTTTCTCCTGCAAGCAAGAGGAGTACTATTGCCTCCTATCCTTTCTGGGACCAAAGGCAGTAGCTTTTTTGCTACATTTCATACTTAAAGCAGACTTTGCCGCCTCAGCGTTGATTTTGCTCCCACTAGCTTTTAAACCAGGAGTCCAGCACGAAGAGAAACACAACGATTTAAAGTAATTGCATTTCTACAGCTCCTGAGACTGTAAATCTTAGGGTCAAAGGCAAAAATCATGTCGCCACTCCCAGCCCCAAGAGGGATGCAGGGAGGACATAACCCTTACCCCGTCCACCTGGCTAACCGGCCCACGCAGAACCGTGCACCAGCTCCAGGGTGATTTAGGGATTGATTTAGTCTATGTGCTATCCACAACCTGTGAAAATTTGAGGTACCATCAGCAAGCTCCTCCCAGAGCATGATGAGCTCCTGTTCCTCCAAGTAGGAGGGAAGAAAGAATCTGAGGCAAGACCTGACAACTCATTTTTAATCTATCTATGGAACTGAAGTCTCAGACTAAATGTATTTTAAAACTGTACTAAACTTTATCAAGAGAAGGATATGCAAAAGAAGAGTTCCTCTAAACCTAAACACTAATTTGAAAATGTAGATCACTCCTAAAAAGAATATTGTCCCCTCCCCATCCACCTGCTCCTTCCTCCTTGGTTTCTCCTTTTAAGGAAATCCCTTGCAGCATATTTTTAACCATTTCACCAGTTCTGGAATATAATTTAAGGTCTGAAGTTATCTATTATAGAGCTAACAGTAGCAGAGAACTCAACTGATAGATTGAATATTTTGAGCCTGGAAAACTTCCTATGCGATGATGTTCCCAAACCATTAATCCCGTCTATTAGAAACAGAGAAGCTTTTAGTGTCCATTAGTAAATGAAGTACAGTAAACAAGAGTGAGCATTCTAAGTTTTGTTTCCATTTTAAGTTTTGTTTTCCATTATAGAAAAATAATAAGGCTATAGCTCCTAAAAATGTCCTGACCAGGAAAGCATAACAGATACGGAAAAGAGAACAAGGGTTTTATGTCTCAGAAAGGCTATCCTAACTTAGAAATTCTGATGCAAAATTCAAAACATGAAACCCCCACATGTGTTTCAATAACAAATACTAGGGTTTCTGCAACCCAGGCAGCACAGTAAACCAAAGCCTGGCAATAATTTTCATTTGTATTTTCTCCTATTAATGCAATGAACTTTCCTGAGAGAACATTCAGATCAAACAAAAGGGATTTTGTTTTGTCAGAACATCTAATATACTAAAAGTTCAGATTAACTGGCTAGTATTTTGACAGGTCCCCAGTCTCTAGTACGGATCCTCACACATTTTGTAACTGTCAGATGCACAATCAGATGCTCATACATGTATCACAGTCCTTGTAACTACAACAGACACCAGCTATAAACATATTTTAAAAGTTATGGATGTGCCTGACATAACTAGTGTGACCTTTCCTAATAGAGGAACTGCTGTATAATCACTCTCAGGTGGGCAAGAAAATAAAACATCTTGTATCACTGAATTCAGTCACATCAGCAGGAATTTGAAAACGTGGACTAAACTGCTATCTCCTAAACCTTCAGAGACTGACACTTAAATATTCCTGAGCCAGACAGAGACGACTGGAGATTTATAGAGGTGGACAACTGATTTCCTAGCAATAAACCATAATGACCAAACTAACTTGTAATGGATGACTAATTAGGCAGGGGTAGGGGGGAAAAAAAAAAAAAAAAAAAGGCTGAATTCACAGGAATTGTGTATTCACGACAATACTCAGCTGTATTTCTGCATATTTCATTTCAACCGTTCCCTCAATCTGGGACTACTAGCAGACTAGCTACCATCCAGACATTGTGACAGTGTAACATTAACAAGGCTAAGAGCGATTCAAGAGAAACGGTTCTGTCTTTGACTTTAGAAAAAGGTTTTATTTTCTTTCACTGAAGCAGCTGCCTCTTTGGAAATACCTGAAATAAAGTGGCATTCATTTTTTAACAAGCCCTATACTATCAGAAATAAGACACCAGTGGAGCAAGACAACATCATATACTTTCTCTCTGAACTGGAAACCGAAACAAATAGTTTTAATGAGACGTTAAAGAATATTACGCATATCTGGCTTGTGCTACTGGCACTTCTGAAAGGCAATAGTGTTTTCTCTAGGACTCATAAGGCAGCATTAACTTAGCTTATTGAAAGGAAGACACTGTAAAAGACTGACTCAAGATACTACTACCTCACTTACCCCTTTTTAAAATAATAATTTAGTTCTAATATTGCCATTACGTTCCCTTTCCACCCCCGTCCTTTCCCCTCCTTTCCTTTCAGATAAGTCTGGAGACTTCGATCCACAAGATGGGTTCTTGGCAGCACTCTAACACCACAACCAGTGAGAAGAAAGCAGTGGATTAGATGTTCATATGGCTGCAATGTACATTTACTCACATTTCGAGCATGTGATTTATCATATAGTGAGATGAACTACTCAGTATAATTTAAGAAGTTCATAACATGCCTCAAAGTCACATTCCTTGCACACATTAAACTGCTCTTCTCCAGATCTTTTCATGTTAGTGAGAGGGAAGTAAATTCATTGTAAATCCTTGCTCTCATCTGTGCCAACCCGAATCACAACGCACTTCCCATTCATTTCCTGAAAAATGAATACTTAATTTGTTTTCAATCTGCCTTGGAGATGTCCATTATGTACAGGCAGACAAAAAGCAGATTTGTTGGGTAACACAAAAAGCATGCTCTATAGAGTAAAAAATGTCCCTAAACTTTTTAACTGGAAAAAAGTAACAGCTAATAATATTTTCGCAGGGAAACAAGTATGCACTAGCATACTTGTATGTTCTTATAGTATAAGACCATACCTTGCACAGCAAGCACTAAAATCAAAACCTCTAACAATATATGATCATAATTCATAAACTAGTAATTAATACCAATAAAGCCTCTTTTGCATAACCACAAAGTAATTCAAGAATTTCAGTATCTGAAACAAAATATTTTAATTATTACTTGATACTCTTCCCATTTCTTTTGTGTCACCCTGTGTGCACACTTTTGCTAATATCTCTCATGGACACCAGCATCCTAACACTTGGGCAAACTTTGCTTACTGAGCCATTACTGAGGTCATTGCTGTGGGATGATCTGTTTGTAAGCACAAAATCTACAACCATCCTGGTCATTGCACAACAGTTTATACCTTTTATTTCTAAATAGTTCCTTCCAAGTACAAGTGTAAAAATTAAAATAATGCTGATAATGCTGTTTTTCCCTCTCAGTTGAGACGATGCTGCTATGAGAAACTGTTTCTCGGTTCCTCAAGGTGTCTTCTAGTCCCACACAGACTCTGCTTATGCAAAGCCCTTGAACAGCTCAAGAGTCATGAACTGAAGTGCTGGCAGATGACAAATAAAAATCACATTTCCATAAAATGAACACTATCCCTTCCAGCATTTAAACTTCTTGCCTGAAATTGCCTTTGATGAAACAAGGAAGTTAAACTTTAAAAAGTCAAGGAGAAAGAGCATGCTAATGTGTGCTGTTAGGCAGTGGACCAACAAAGATGGACAGTGGGACATGCTGTAGTGTATGTTTTGGAAGACAGCACCTTCATCAGTACTCTGGGAAAAAAATTACCTTTATGAATGTCTACAGAAAATAACTGCTCCCCTCGCATGGTACAATCAGCTTAAAAATATTCTCACAGATAATACAAAATAATTCACAACTGACAATTTGTTGACGTTCTTCAAAGCAATAAATGCTGCTCTACCACTGCAGGCAAGGAAAATTAAGAAAAATACAAATGTAGCGCATGAATAGAAATTACAGGAGTTTTGATTACAGTGAAAAATAAGAAAATCCAAAGCTTCTGAAAAGCAGTTTGAAAACCAACAGTCCTTGGTAAGAAAAACGCTGTTCTTAAAATGGCATTCAGCAAATCAAATCCCTCTGCAAAAAAACCTTCCCGTTTAAATATTTTAGCAAGTTACTGCACTAATCTAAAATAGCATCGATCACATTTATGTAAAAATTACATAATTACAACTACATCTTCACAGTTTTTAAGCAGGTTTACTCTGTACTTGGCAAAGCATTTAAGTTTTCTATAATATAGAATACATCATATAGAAAACATACGTCTGAAATGGAACAAACTGAATTGTATGCTCAGTGTAACACAGCAGATTCAGAACACAATATCAGAAGAAGAGAAATAAGAAAATAGTGCAGGAATGACACAATAGTTTCACTGCTCTTCCATTTAGTGCAACCTGTCAGTCTAAGTCTAAACCACTAAATTTCACATATGAAAGTCAATCTGATCTGCTGGGCAAACATTCAGGCAATTCATTTTAATGGATTGCTGTCTTGACTCAAACATAAATCAAACCCAGTGTTATAATAATAGTAGATATGAGAAGAACTTCTTCTGGTAGCAGATCTATCTTCAAGTCATTAAACCTGCAATAAACGCACCCTTTATTAAAAATACCTAGTCATCATCAATGGCTTTTGGGTTTGGTTTTTTGGGGGTTTTCCTTTCTTTTTGGCGATTCTCATACAGGCTTACTAAAACTGTTTACTAAACAATACATACTAAACAGCTTTATTGACAAATCACAGATTAATCTCTTCACTCCTGAACTTTCTTCTTCAGCCTAATCTCCTGCCTCAGCTACCTCTCCGATACCTCACCTAGGTGGCATGCTGTTTGCTTAACATGGACAAAACTGACCTCTTTGTCTTCAACCCCAACCACTGCATCACCAGCATCCCCCCTGTCACTCAAGCCTGTAATAAAAATGTCACTTGTTTCATCTCTCCCTAGCCTTCCTAATCCAGATCATAAATAAATCTTTCTGCTGCTTCTTCTACACATTAAAGATAATTTTCTTCCTTTTTTGCCTGCACAGCTAAACGCTCACTTAAGCTCTTGGTTCTCATTTTGATTCATTTATTCTCAAACTCCATTACATCGTATCAACCATTCCCTTTCAGCCCATTCTAAATGCAGTTTTTAGTTTTATCTCCATTTAGGTTTTATCACAATGGGTCAAAATTCCAAAAGCATAAAACAGCCTAAAACCCAAAGATCCTTGAATCCATTTAAGATTCTAAATGGATATGGGTCATTTTTGTAAGCACTCATGCAGCTAAAGATGCAGATTATTATTAGACACATGAACATCTACAATAGCTTCTCTCTCTGACAATGGCACATCAGCCCCTAGGTATCATGGAAATTGGACAATTTTACCCACTCACCCACTCTTGTAAACCTTTTGCCACCTTCTCGTGTTTCATGAGGCATTTTTTTCATATAATTTCTTAACTCTGTCCTTTTTTGCCTCCTCTTCTCTCTTAGCATTCTGAATTCTACTTTGTCTGCTACCATCTATTTTATCTGTAGCTTTGCCAATTCCTCCCATAAATGTCTAAAATTTCATTTCACTTCATGCCTTTGGCATAAAACATCCTCTGTGAACTTTGTTCTTAACGGTACAGCAAACTCTACGAAGCAGTTCACTAATGACAGCTAAATTTAAGATGCTTGATGCTACAATAGTAACAAAGCAATTAACTATTCCTACAAAGCATGTGTGTGTGTGTATAAACAACATATATCTGATTGCATATTGTCACTTTTCTTACAATGATTTTATGTTCCAATCTGTGTCATCTGTGTGTCTTACAATGAGATTGAGTCTTCATTGGGAAAAAGAAATCATTTCTCAATATACATATTAAACCCATAACTCTAAGAATTCAGGCACAGAGGCAATGTAGAAAATTATCAAACACCTAATACCACAATTTTAAAGCCAACCATACATAAATATATACAATATTTCATTCTTTCCGGATTATTTCTGCCTTGCACTCCCCTTTCTCATCTATCACAGTATAGTTTTGTTGATCCAACTGTCTCAAATCTAAGCTTTGAAGAGTATATGAAAAAAAAAAGAAAGGGCTAAACTAGAGAAAAATGTTTTTGTGCTGTCCGCCAGAGACAATGTGTGTCTATCTTGTGGTGTACCCTAAGGCAGCAGTAAATTAACAGCCGTGGTTCACAACTGATTCAAAGGGAACTACCTGTTGATACTGCATCAGCCTGTTCTGAAATAAACTTAATGCTCTTAATGTCACAGAGGGGAATTTATGGACTGGGAAAAACACCTGTCCCTGTGCCATTCTGAAACAGCAAGTGGTGAGAGGAGGAGCGGTCAGTGGGCCATGGCCCTCAGCCAGCATCCACCCACCTCGAAGCCAGGGCACGCGGAAGGGTGAGAGGATTCCCGGCCTACAACAGTGTGGTTTAGAGGCTTTGTTAAATACGAAGTTTTGTCTTTAGAGTCCAAATGAACGCAAACCACGCATGACATCAAAATAACAAAATTTCTCCTCTGTTCAGTGGACTGGGCTGTCCTGTTCCCTATGTCCCTAAATAGCACCATTGCTAGGGCTCGTCTTCAACGTGTCAAAGTTTCCGTCCCTGTAAAAAAGACCATCCATCCACCTAGCTGTTTGTTCAGTTCTGGTGGTATAATTCCTGTAGGCATGCATCAAGCTAGCCACTTTCTTTTTTATTAGATAAGTTTTTCATTCAGCCTATGGTTTAGCTTCATAAATGCTATAGGGAGCATGAAGGACATAGCAAGAGTAAGCAGCCGTGACTATAGAAGAGGAAGGGAGGAATTGCCTCTGCTGGCATTTGTTCCAAACTAAATGACTATGTGACCATGGCTTTAGACCATGACCCAAAACACAACTTGATAACTTGTCAGAGATTCTTAATAGTAAATCTCTACATTCTGGATGGATTTTTAAGGTATATATGTGAAGGAGCACAGCACAACAAAACAAAAACCCCAGGGAGAAGGTATTCAACAGCCGTTGCAGGTAAGCTTTATACATAATGAAATCACTTAAGAAAAATTGCGGAGTTCTTTTCTATCCACTGCAGAAAATACATGTTATTTAATTTACATATTCATGTCACAGCTCTTAAATAAACCAATATTTACTTATTTTAATCAAAATAGCAAAGCCTGTTATTTAATAAGCCCTGTTGGTTTTTTTCCTACTGGAGTATTTTTGATAAACACTACATGTGACAACAAAAACTATCATATCTATTGTATAAAAAGAAGCCTTTGTTAAAGCCTATATAAAAGCATTCATAAAATACTTGGAATTTTTCCTTAAAAGAGGTACTAAAACTTCCCCCTTTAATTCATTAGCTTTCATTCAACTTTGATTGCTGCTATAAAATGCTATTTCTTTTTTATGATACCATGATCAGGTTTTTTGGCTTACCGTAAAGGAAGTGAACATCAATCATTTGTATTATTCTATCATGATCAGTGCTCAGAAGGGAATGCTCAAGTAATTTTATTAAATCATGCATTACCTACAGCCTGCAGTCAAAGAAAAACAAACCACTGAATCCAAAGCTCTAGTTATCAAAGAAATATGAATAGCCCTTTTCAATATGTATTATTAAGCATTCTGCACAAAAAACCTCTAGTACTGAAGCCAAAAATGACTGACATTAGATACGTTTAGGGATGAAGCACTAAGAAATTTCTGGCAGAAGTGTTAATTCAGCACATTTTCCATGATGGAATAAAATGGCCAGCACATGTATTAATCATCTGGTATTATCTTTTGTATAATGGCATGTACTTCTCTCCCTTTAATTGTTGCTAGCTGAAATGGCATTTGAGCTGAGTAGAGACTTGAGGATTAAAGTCACTACAATATACAACCAGAACCGCTTCGCTAGGTCTTCTGCTGAGTATATTTTGGCCATGACTCTCAAGGCTCCACTTCTCCTAAAAGTTACAGTCAAGAGACCCAGACAGTAAAGGACACTGAAATGACGGACAATAAGAAGCATACCCTAGTTTCTCATGAAAGAGTATTTGTGACCAATAAAATGCGTTTTCCTTATGTCTCATGGCAGAAGGAGTAACCATAAGCATGAGTAACAATAAGCATGATAACACTTCCACATGAGAGTATCACTACTGACAACTCACTCATAGTTCCTCATGCTCGACTTCATACTTTCTTACATCTGTCCAGAATTTTGGAGAGAACTTCCCTCACATTCCTCCCTTTATGTCTGAGTGAATGCAGTTCCCACCAATGCTGTTGGATACTCAGCCCTGGATAAGACTTACTCACTTTGTTCTGTAGCATAACAAAGAGCACAACAAATACTGCCAGTAACAACACTTATTTCTGCTGGGTTCCAAACTTTGGCTGCAAAAGTCTGTGGGAGTAATAGCATGGACTTTTCTGCACATTCCTTGGACATGCATTTCTGTTAAATTTAATCATCTTCTACCTGTCAAAAGTTAAAATGGAGACACAGAAGTATGCCTCAACATTGAAAACATGTTATTGAAGAGACAGAAGGGGTTAAAAGCAGGGAGAAGAAAGGGGTTAGGCTATATCTCTAGACAAGCCCAAACAGTATAATTAAATGCATTTATCCTCTTGCCTGCAAAGAGGATAATTTTATGGAATTTATGAAAATGCCAGTTGGCTCGGAGTGGCTTGCATCCATACAGTTCTTTGCAACCTCTGCTTAGAGTTGTCTGGCTGCACTCGTGAGAGAAAATGCACATAGCATTCGAAGCAATCTGTGGCTCAGTACTTACACCACAGATACTCACCCATAGGCATCTTTAGTACATTTGCATAAAGGACATCTATAACTGCTCACCAACCCTGGCTTTTGTCCAAGGATGCTCGTGCCATATCACCCAGGGGCCGGGGGTGATATGGTACCACGGAGTGAAGATGACCCAGGCCAAGGAGTGATGCAACCTGAACCACCAAGGCAGTAAGAGTGGTTAGGGGTGTACTGAATCCATGTGTCAGACCTGTACAGATCTGTAATACAAACTACAGTAACAGTGCAATAGGATTGATACATGTTGTCCCATTGTGCCAGATCTATTTGTTGTCCATAAGATATGTCAAATACTGAATCAGCCTCTACACTACGTTATTCTGGTTCTACACATCCTGAACTGAAAAGGGAACAAAGAAGGTGCTGAGTTTTGTTTTAACATGGGTATTTTGATAATGAAATGAAGACCTACGAGCAACATTTACCTTCCGAGAAGATTTTAAATGTTTTACAAATGATTTGAGACAAAATTCAAGTAACAAGGATAGCCCTTGTGAGCTGATGCCAGTTTGGTATTTTGAAACATTAGTGACCTGCAAGCCTAACAAGATTATAGGGTCCCTGAAGTTAAGAGTAGAACTGGGAACACAGACTCCAGCCCCTGAAAAACATGCTTTTTGGTTTGGGTTTTTTTTTTTTTTTTTTGGGTGGGTTTTTTTTGGTTTTGTTTTTGGTTTTCCTTTGTGTTTTTGTGTGTGTATGTGTGGTTTTTTGGGGTTGGTGGGGGGAGAAGAGGCTGCAGCAATTCACTCTAGCAAAAAAAAAAAATAAAAAAATCTAAAAGTTCCCTAGAAAAGGTAAGCCTGTTTTCCAGCTGTAGTTGGCATTGACAATACTAAATTTCTTGCAGACTCTGTCAGGAATCAATTTTTTTTTTTCCCCTCACCATGTTCACATACACACTCCTCCCTTCCCTTAGTGAAACAGTTAATCCTTACTGAGACTGGATAACTGTCTGGTGGGAAGGGTAGCAAATGAAAACCAAATTACCAAAAATCTCGAAATATTTTTTAAGATTCTACAACTAGTCACAAAGCAAGCATAGCTGCATTTTAAAGATGCAACTCCAAAGACAGCATTGGTAAGAGCTTCTCTTACGTATTTGTATATTTATTTCTTAACTCTCCATAACTCAGTAAAGTGAAACAAAAATAAATAAATGAATATCATAAATAATCAGAAATTATTAAATACTTAATCTTTTGTAATGTTATCTCTTGGACATTTGTAGGGAAAGGTTCCAAGGCACACCTCGCATCATCACTGGATCAGAATAGAAAAAAAATGCCGTTGTTCCAGGCCTGCGCAGATTTCCCTCTTATTTATTTGCTCAGAGTTCACCGTGTGTAAGGGTAAGATTGCCAGGCAGCTAAGAGCTGAGACAGTTAAGGGGCAAAAGTCCATGCATGCAACCACAACTGTGCCACACTTCAGGGCTGGTGGGGATGTCCCGACCCAAGGGCTCCAGCCCACGCGGTTGCATTTACTCTTCCAGGGAGCACCACCCACTCACCTCTGCTGGGCTTTGTGTTGGTATATGCATTGCTGTGCTTAGCACAGGAATAAAATAAGACTCAAAAAAGTAGTTATAAAGATCTGGACCCCCTGTCCTCACAGAAAGACTTAGCCCACCCACCACTGTTGGACACAACCTTCTTGGGTTTTTCTTGAAGGAGTTTGAGTCAGATGGACCTTCTCTCTTTCCCTGCCTCTGCCCTCCTCCAGTTTATTATGTGGGCATGGCAATATTTTGGCAAAACTGGTAGAGCCTTGCTAGTATAGTACTGGGCAGCAGAAATATGCAAACCTGTCTCTCCTGCCTACTGAATTATGAAAGTCTGCCTCAGGATTCTGTCAAGATCTTTATATTAATATCCATGAAATAGAACAAAGTATCACTAATATGAACTTTGAAGTTAGTCCTGCCCTCAGCAGGAGGTTGAACTAGTGCCAAATACTGTCATTTAAACATACTTCATCTTATGTGTGTATATGTTCCAACTGCGAAGACATGGGAAAACAATCTCCCTTTATCCACAGGTGCAGCTCATTAATCCCAATTCTCCGCTTGTCACCTGACCAAAAAGAAGATATTTGCTATCATTTACATTTCAAGTTCTACTGTCCAAGAAACAAACAAACAAACAAAAAATCCATATGCTTTACCGTATCTGAAAAAGGATTATCATCTTCCTAGTCAGGCATTCTACATGATAGCATTAATACACATAATTCTGCTGAAGCCATTTATATCACTCCATATTGCTTTAACTGAGCTTGCCTAAAGATCTGGTACTGTACACACAATTCTTAAGTGATCTTAGACCTATAACCTATCACATAAATTTCAGTATTTTAATAGGGATAGTTGGAATTTGAAAAAACTTACAGTTAAGTTGAAACGCCACAGCCTATTGAGCTAAAAAAGTTGTTGAAATGCTTTTAGGAAATATAATCATCTTACTTTGAGCTTCCTTATTTTGACTTAGTTTAAATATGCAGTCATAAATTACTATTCTAGAGCTAGGATTGTATCCTGTATATATATGTATGGAGTTGTTGCTGCTTAGTTCATGGGAAAATAGCTAGGGAGTACAAGGACTGTTTCATATTTGTTCCTTAAAGAATAAAGTATACTAATGAGTTGAAAAATTAACATCTTAAGCATAGGAGAGAGACAGCTTCCACAAAGGGTCTGAGATGCTAGAAAGCTGTAGTAATTGTAGTCTCATCACTTGTCATATTACTAAAAATAACTATTGTCACATAGAAATTATTTTTACTGTAATATCAGTAGATCTTGTTTTATAGTATGGCTCTCTTGCTAGATGGCCAATAGGTCACAGATCTAGGAATGTCCCTGCATCCATTTAGAATATCTGTACATAAAGTTCATGCATCATGCCTCAGTAAAAGGCAAATCTTTCAACCTGCTCTTATTTCTCTTTTTAATCATGTTTTACAAAAGCCAACAAAACAGCACCAGCAGCAACACCACCACCACCCAAAACCCCTAAACAAAACCACACAGCACCACAAAAAAATACCACAACACTCCACCTGTATGGACTGAATACAAATATCCACAAAATTTGCTGGATCTCCCTCTTTATCAGTTTGCATTTATACAGCTATTTATACTTTCATTTGCATCTCTCTGTTCCCAATAGTAACTTCGGCACTAGAGAGTTTTCTATTAAAGGCAAACAGCACTGATTGATTGCTGCCTGGCTTCCCCCACCGCTCTCCATTCCAAGCCATTCACAATGGGCTCATTGCTTCCTTCCATCACCTTAGCCTGAATGCCTGAAGCAATGTATCCGTATCTAAGCTTCAGATCAGATTTTCAAGGAGCAAAGGACCTAATTAAATCAACTGGAAACGGAGTTTAATCAATAGCAAGCTATAAACTCACATCTTTGTTTTATCTGTAAGTACATAAATTAGAAAAGTTGAATGCAGGAAAATAGATTGAGAGAAGCACTATCCAATCTACACTACCCAATGCTGCCATTAAATTACCCCTCAAACTGTTAAGAATAGATTGAATTTCAATCAGGAAATGCAATATTCATTGTGTGCTTTAATTGAGGCAGGTGAAAACCGTATTTTTTTTTTTTTTTTCATTTTTCAGCTTTTCAGCCTGCAATTTCTGCTCTTTTAACAAACCTTTCCTTCAACTATTCAAGGTACAAAATTCTTTTCAATTTCCAGTATATCCTAGACGGTAGTTTTAGCTGCATACTGCATTCTCTGCCTTTGCCCATTCAGTCTGGAATGCAACATAATAGATACACATTCTTCTCAAATATGCCTTCATTATTCACAGTTTTCACCGTTTTATTTATTTTTTTTTTTTTAAATACTGTGTGTGCTGTGTTATCTCAATGAGCTCCACAGCACATTGGCTTTTCTGTACTGTTAGAAGGGTCTTTGACAATCCAAACAGCACTGATAACCAGAAGTACCACTTTCATTTCCTCTTTGCAGGAAAGTTGTCAGGTTTTCTCCTCTGTTCACACTGGCTTGCCATCTAAGCCTTTATAAGCCACAGGGTGCATTACTATTTTGCATAACATCATCTTTGTGGGCTTCTCTTCTACACTACACAGAGCTGAACGAGTGGGCACCCATTACAATGCCACACTTACGTACACCCCTGTTCAACACTGTGCCATACTGAACCTCAGGCATGTTTGGTCTCAAACAATTTCTTAAAGAATGCATTTTTTAAAGTACAGAGTCCATTTTGCTAATAGGTTTATACAGAGGGCATAACACAACACCGAATTTCCAGTCTGTTCCTCTGTACCTGCTTTGCTCATTTCAATTTGATTGCAAAGAACCAGACATCTATCCTTCTCAAACATGCCTTCTTTTATCTTTGTGCTGATACCTTCATATGCAAAATAAAGAGAGGATTCTGAATTTCTAAAACACCACACAGCATTTATCAAAAGAACTCTCTATCCTGGATCTGCAACTGGCTTTCCACACACATATATGCAGATTAACTTCTTGGTATTTCTCCTATCTTGCTTTGTGTAATCAGAATTATCCACAAACCCCGTGTGAACAGATACATCTGAATGTAGTTTTCACTTTTGTTAAAAAAAAAATGTTAAACTGGCACGGAAATGGCAGTAAAAATACACCTTAATAGGTGAATATTACCTATGAATAGAAACATATTTTTTTTTCCCCAGTCATAGCTGTCTATACCAAAATTAATAAATTGGACTCCTTTTCCCCCCCCCCCGTTTCCTTCAAAATAAGATTTATGCAATCATATGCCATATACTCTGAATCCAAGACGATAACAAGTATTGAATCTGTTCATAAGCTGCAACCAGATTTGAGAGGTGGAGTCTCAGAAATGAACTGCATTTCCACCTGGTGGAACAGGGCACCCCAACAGAGATCCCCACTCGTGTTTTTACTGAAGGGCAGCCAGCAGCAGGAGCAACCCTCGAACACCCCCCCTGCACAAGCCAGCCAGGTAACGAAAACATCCGAGCTCAGGGCAACCCCTGACTCCCTCGTGCTGTCGGAAGGGCAGGCAGGGAAGGCTGGGAGACTAAAAATATTTTGGAGGGATGAGGCTACATTTGGAGGTGGAGTTGTCATGACTGAGCTGCGACAGGAGAAATAAATTCTAAAAGACCATGCTTGATTTCCCTGCAAAAAACCCTAAAGAACATATTTGCCAAGGAAAAAAGGCAAGTAAAGTAACGTTACCCAAGTTACAGTAAAATACAATTCAGTAATTCCATCGGTTGGCTATATATCACAGACTATGTGATGGTGCATGGCAGGAACCAAGATTGGATCTTGAAAATGTAATCAACAGTAAAAACAGAGACACTTTAAATAAGCAGTTTTAAAATCAGGGTTTGTTTGTCAGCTTCGTCTCTCATCTTCAGGTAGAAGTGCCTGTGGAAAGGAGACTCTCTGCTACTTACTGATCATCAGCTATTTTCATTTTGGGTCGGTCCTGTGTGCCACTAACCCATTGTAAGAAACTGATTCTTACATACCTACACTGAAAACCTAGCTTGTGTATTCAGTTTGAAAGCTGCAATTATTTTTTCGGTAAGTAATTCTCTAGTCTCTTGATCCAGACAGTAACGGAGAACCTTCCAAGCACATCCCTAAAAAACAAGTTAACTAAACAGCCAAAGTGTTAAATCCAGAGAAAAAGGTGTTTGAGGAGCAGAGTTAGTCTAAAATTCTCATTATATTCAGATAAACATACTACTTTGAAATGAGTATTTCATGATGGTAGTTCAAAAAAATGCCAAAACAGATTATGACTGTTCACATTTATATAAACATAGTTGCTAGTTTAGAAACGTGGTTAATGAAAGGTGGTGCGTAGCTAAATTCAGTCTGGTTTATGGTTGCTAATTTCTGTGTTCTGTTAATCTAGTGGCTGCATTTTTTTCTTTTAATGAAGTTGTTTGTGTCTGTTGTTAACTACTGTTAAATGACCAGCTTTCTACCACATCTGGCTTCTAACTACACATGAACAGCAGCTGCTCAGATGTGCTCTACCACTTGAGACAGGAGATGTTCTTGTCCCTTGCAAACATATCAGCCCTATGCATCATTTATGTTTGCTAACAGCCAAAAACTCTTCAAAATTACATTTCCCTATTCCTAGCAGCTGGGTTGGGTTTGCATTAACCTGATGAGCCTTTACAAGATGCACCAAAGTGCAAAATGAATCTACGAGGATGAAAATGTAACTCCTCCTGGAGTGCCACTCTGAACCTGAGCAGGCACCGAGCGCTTAGGAGGCCTGTGGAGGTCAAAAGGATGTGCAGGTGCCTGGCAGTGCCAATAACAAGGCTTGTGGCTGTGGGTCATTAAGAAACTGCGCAAGTAGACTAATTTGAAACAAATCTGAAGCCTTAAAATAAATCTTAGCCCATTTAATATCTATGATTGCTGTGGTTTCAGGAATGGAACAGACACACTCAAGCTCCCAAATCCTTCAAATAAGACAAATGACAAAGACGACATGAACAGGTGACCTTGTATTTTAAAAACTAATCCTGCCTAAAGAAGTTTTAATTTTATATTTCCAAATCAAAGACCAGAAAATGGACCAGAACTGTAACACTGATGACACACATGGAATTAGTTCCTTGGTTTGTTTTTCCCTGTTCAGGGTAATATTTGACTCTGATATTTATGCAGAACTCTGTTGTTCATTATGAAAAAATGAAAAAAAGAAAATTATCTATGCAGCATACTAGTATTTTCTCACAGCCCAGACTTATCTTGCTGAGGGTTTTTTTTGTTGTTCTTGGTTTGGTTTGGTTTTTGTCTGTTTGTGTTTGGGGTTTTTTTTAAATCTTCCAGAATCTAGTCCAAGGATTTTTTGTGCCTTCAAATAAGTTCTGACATTTTCTGCCTATTAAAATCAAAGCTTATAAATCCTAATGTAGTTGTTCTTCTATGGCCAACTAATACATATAATATAGACACACATTTATTTTACTATTTGAAACAATGCAAAGTAAAAATGCAGTAACTTGTTACTATGATCACTGTATTTATACAATTACTACAGCTATTTAAGAGTGTTGTTATTAACTTTCATGAGTACACACAAAGGTGTAACTTAAGAATTTCAGAAGGTACAGCTTAGAATAGATACCATCACCTCAGGGTTATGAATTCTAAGGAAGGGGTTTTTTTCCAAAATGTTTAATTCTTTAATCAATTTTTCTTTAATCAATTTGGAATTACTGCATTTACTCATTAAGAGCTTCCAGTAAAGCTTATTTAAAGAAAGGGTCTGTGTTTTCTGATGCTGAGCATCTTCGCTATCCTCAATCAATTATGCACGGAACTCAACCTGCGAATGGCAGGGGTAGGTGGTACCTCTCCCTGTCTCACAGGGGCTTTCAAATATCCTTCAACTTTGTCCTACAGAACATTATTTTAAGAGTGGGAGAATTCAAGTGTTCTTTACTTTCAGGCTTCTAATATTCCACTTCAGTGTCTGTAAGGTTAAAACGAATGATTAATATCCCTGTGCAAATTATGATTGTCTGTAGGATGTCAACATTTGGAGATCTAGATGCCAGGGCAACTACATAGTGATGATTTTTCCATTTCTCACAGATTATAGAACAGCTGTCAGATGGTAGCTACTCAAGCTAACTATTAAGCTAGTCTGCATTTGAACTGATGACCTAGGAGTGAAATATTCTCTCTCTCAAATATTCTCTCTCTCATGATATTTCCTTCATTAACAAGACCCCTGAGCCTTTTGCTTTCCACTGGTTTTTGGGTTTGGTCAGAGGGTCTTGTTTGGGCGGTTTTTTGTTTGTATGGGTTTTTTGGGAGGGGTTGTCTGTTTTTTTTTTAAGTCAATAGCATGTGTTTTCTTGATTATTCAGTAAGATAGCACCAGCTGGTGCATCTCTTTCAGACACCCATGACCAGGGACATAACAATTGCTGGCTACCTAGATACTTAATGACAACATGGAAAATTTAAAAGGCAATAAAAAGTATTTGCATTCTACCACATAGCTGAGATATATATGGTAAATAATTTTAAAACTAAAAGTCAAAATGAAGACAAGATTGTAAAGCATAATGCTACATTTTATGGGTACACACTTGCACCACACACACCTGGAGTTTGCTAGTGCTGAGACTGGACAAGAAAAAGTTGAGTTCATCCTGACAGAAAAGCAGTAAGTCCAAAGAAATTGTATATCAATGTATCTGCCAAAATGTCATGGTGAATGAACTCCTCCTCCTACAAGTATCACATGTTTTCTTGCTTTCCAAGTCCTGTAACATTAATAACAAACTGATACCTCTTAAAGACGCAACTCACTCCTGCAGGATTTTACTGAACATACCCTGAGGCAATGGATGTTGTAGAACTATAAAAATCACAGAAGGATATACTAGAAAGTGGGAAAAAAAACCCACAACAAGCCCCACCATCAAAAGACAGGAAACTGTCAAAGTGACTATATATTTATACACTAGAGAGGCAGAAAACTAGAAACAATATAAAAGAGGAATAGGTAGTAACCACTTAATCCTCAAAGCAATGAAAAGTGGATGACAGCCAAATATCGAGGAGCAAGACACATGAAAATACACTATTATTAAAAAAAAAAAAAAAAAAAGAGAGAGAGAAAGAGAGGAAAAAAAAGGAAAAGAAAAGATATCTAGCATTTAGCAGCCCCAAATCACAACTATGTTTTCATGCCTTCCTTCTTAACATAATGGACAAGTAGGAAAGCGGTAACGTGAAAATGGAAAACTTTCACAGCAGTTAGCTGTATTTAAAAGACAGCATAGCTAGTTCCATAGATATACAAGACTAAACAGGCATTAACAGAAGAATAGTAGCACAATAATCAGTTAGAAGTTCTAAAACATACTTCTGCCGAATTGTTTTACAAAATCAACTGAAATAAAGAACCAGTTAGCGGCCTCTGTTATTTTTATAATCAGTTGTTATTTTTTAAAAGAAGACTAAAAAGTTCATAACCAACATATAACTACATATATAACTATATACTCACATGATTCAGCAAAAGGTCTGTCCCAAGGCACACAAACCAGCCATGTTTTTCAGTAAACTAGGCAATTAAAATTAAATCTGGTTTCTCTTACTAGTGAAGCTTCTATCTTATGTTTTAATGCTTAATTAAAATGGGAATTCTAAAGTGCTTGGATGCTTCTGCAAGCTAGGGGTTAAATTACTCTCTCCTCTGCTTGAACCATAACCAAAAAGCATTTTATGAGTGCAATAATGCACTTCAATAAAAGGAGCTCACAATGGATACTCACTTTTCTCTGGGGAATAAAGAAAACTTGTATTCTCTTTCTGCCTCACAACACATTGGCAGTCTAAGGTATCCTTTGTAGTCACACAGCTTGCCGTATATTACTGGGTGTATTTCACTGATATAGATGCAGGAAGCAGCTAAGTATAGCCCCTCACCTAAACTATAACTATTTTAATCTCCCAAACTGTTACCCTCCTTACTCGTGCAGAAACCAAGTTATACTATTTCTTAACTCTGAGTTTCCATTTCAGTTTTGGGAGGAAAAAATGGTGAAATAATCATAGAAATGGACCATAAAGTTACACCCCATATATTTAAATTTTCATATTGATACTACAATAGCAATTCTATTACCATAATAATAGGTATATGAATATAAATAAATGCTTCACTTCATTTGTGTCAGCATTTGCAGAAAATAATATGACAGAGAGCAGGGCTCCAGGGATTCATTTGACATTATTGAACAACCTCTTAGCCTAGGATATACCTTTAGCTGCCCTGCTACAGACAGATTACAGAAAGAAAGATCTACTGCTGGCTTTTGAATTAAAGTCTCAGAGACCGATCTGTGCAACACAAAGAATTCACTAATGGGAATGCAAATAGCGTCACCTTTATAAAACAATACAAAAAAGCCAGGAAATCCTACAAATCCAGCACCCTGATAAACTCTTCCTTAAGGATGTTTCTCAAGAAGAAAGAGCCCTCGTGAAGACTCCTCCTGTATATGCCTCAAGCCCCTAGAGCAACGGCTAAGATTCCTGATATAAAATTTAGATTAAAATTTTGTCATTCCATTTTAAAATTGAAATACGAGAGAGGGTTTTAGCTTCAGAGGACATAAAACTTAACAGTAACAAAATGTACCCTAAACCAGAAGAGTTTCGAGTGCTACATTACTGTATACAACTCTCAGACCTCATTTCTAAAAACTTAATAGCAACCTGCACGCGGAAAGACTGCCAAACTAATTTTAAACAACTATTTTTAATGCAAGTGTACCACATATTATACATCCCGTTTAAAACTTCAAGGAATTCGGGATACTCTGCCACAAAAGGATTTCCAGCATTGTAGTTGGGGGAACATCCTATACTGGCATGAGGAACGATGCTTCAGAAAAGAGCTTGTTACCACTTTAAACTGCAGAAGGAAAAGAAGGGGTGTGGGGTGCAATAAAACATCTCACTGGGGCTCCTTTAAGGATGCACTCCCGCTGGTCCTGTGCGGATTGGATAGCACCTCATACCAGGAGAAAAGTCAGGAAGGTCAGAGTTGTTATTGATAGCAGTAGGCTACTACAGTAAAGACTTAGAAGGGCATTAAAGATGGTTTCAACACTAGCCTTTAGGTTATTCTGCAAAAGAAGGGTCAGTCTAATTTCCACATGCAGTCACTTGGAGACAGAATCAGCCCTGCAGTTCACAAGTCGGGTTTCTTTTTTTGTTCGTTTGTGGGGGATTTATTTTGAAGTGAAATGTAGCCAGTTATCTGCTTTCTGTATTTGTGTCTCATGCACATATGAATGTAAAAAAAACCCCCAGTTTTCATAATGTCACACTGGGGGGCTGGGGGGAGGAATTTAGATTTTTACAATATTAACATCCTGGCCCATAAATGTGTTTAAAATGAGCATGAAAGGAGCCATCCCCAAAAATTTATGGATCGCATGGCATGCCTGCAGCCTTCTAGCTAGAACCACAACACAAAGGTTCTCTGCAAACCTCCCCTAAGTGAATGAAGTTACAGCAGATTCACAGCTCTGAATGGACTCTTTTTTACTTTTAAAAATTATTACTAACTTGATATGAAGAATTCATTTAAAGTCATAATGTAAGAGCTGAGCTTTTACATTGTTCCATCGCTGATCTTTAATAGATTTTTCAGATGTGAATCAATTGGGGATGAGTTTGGTAAGGAATAAAGAGCAGGCTAGGAAGCTACATGACTGTGAAAAATAGCAATACAGGATAGGCACCTGTGAATATATTAGGCCTGACCTCAAACAGGTGGAAATCCACAATGCTTTTGTTTTACACCAGCTGAGAATCTGACCTATTGAGTTTAAGGTGACATTTCCCATCAATCTTTTATTTATTTCACATCCATTGACAGTTTTCAATGTATTGTACAAACCAACGTGAACTACATCTATTAGCTGCTGTATTCAAGAGTCAGCATGCTGACACTAAAAAAAAAACCCGATAAAGTTCCACTCTTTCTTCCCTTTTTTTCCCCTTCTTGTATCATTCATGATTGTCTTTCAGAGCTTGGTAATTCTTGTTTCTGGCACCATTCAGGCTACCTTATCTTTTTCAGTAAATAAAGCAACTGAAAATTGAAGTGGAGAGTGCAGAAAGAAAGTTAAAGGATAAATTGAAGATGATCTAAAGTGGTGAAAAGAAAATTACACATACTGCAATGAAACTGCTTGTGACAGGTTGCTTCAGTAGTTTTGTATCATGTGCTAGAAGCCTGCCCTGCACATCAGAGCAGAGGGGCTGAGATGCACTGCCAGACCAGTTCTCACCTGAGGTCCATCCTTTGTACAGGTGATGGGAGGATGGTGGGAGGCTTAGCCCCTGCCTGCAGTGTTCCTACTCAGGCAGTCAGGCTGGAGTAGAGTTTGTAGTCCCTCAGAAAAGCAAAAGACAAGCAGGAAATGAACTGCATTTTGGTTTTACTTTTATTTCCCAGGAGCACTGCAGATACTGCCTTTTATTTGAGGTAAATAATGAAATAACTATCTCATATGCAGAGAGATCTCGTATGTGGAATACAGCAGTACAGAAAGAAGAGAGTAACAAGGAAAAGAGCGCAGGATAAGAAAAATGGGAACTTCTGATGAAGAATAGAATTAACATAGTAAGAGAAACAGTCAGCTTCTGCAGTAGGTACAACCAGTACCCATTTAGTCGACAACCAATTCAAACTAAACTGACTGGGCAGCACATGGCTTTGCAGCAGCACAGTGCTGCATACTGGGAGGCTGAAGCTGACATCTTAGAGAAATCCTTGGAATCGAAAGCATTCTTACTAACAAACTAGTAACAAAGAGCAAAAGAACCAGTAGGTAATCCTTGCATGATGCCACTGGAGATGACTACATGCAGTTAGTTTGACAGCGCACCTACATTTTGATGCACTTAAGGCTGCAGAATACGAAAATACTGCAGAATGCGGTGGAGGGAAGCAGGATATTTCGGCAGCTGTGAAGGAAGCAGTTTGGATATAGCATTTTGGAGGCAGTAACAAATAATACACAGTAGCTGACTGATCACTGAGAATGCACTCTCATGTAAAGAGGAGTCTCGGCTAGTAAGCAAAGCTGATCAGAGGATAAAACAAATCTCACTTTGCTATAGCTCTTGGACTTCCAACATCTGTTAGAAATAAATCAACACCACTTTCTGATGAAGCTTATCCTCTTGTCCTCAATAGCACTCAAAATACGGTCTTGGGGTATAGGAAAATGAAGCACAAGTTCCTGCATCTTCCACATCCCAATCTGCGAGCTCCAGCCACAACTTTTCAGATTGCTGACATATTATAATTTTGTCATTCAAATTGAATCTATACATATCCTCAGTAATCACTTTAATTTCAATAAAATATATTGTATGAGTATTTTTATTGAAGCAGATTCCTCTTCCTAAAAGCATTAATTCATTTCAGTTCGCAGCTGTATTTAATCACTCTTGAAAATGCTGTTTTCTTTCTACTAAAAACAAACAGCAACAAAAAAAACAACCCACAAGAAAAATAACACAAATGCTTATCAGTGCCTGCATCTTGGAAAAATAATTCCACAGGCACGAAATTTTCAAATAAGGCTACAGAGCCTGAAACTCCATCTCCTGCATTTCTTTGAGCAGAAGAGTGGCCTTTAACTAACCTTAATGTAAGTGTCTATAACCAATAAAGAAATACAGGTACCTCCAGGTATGTGACTCACCTTAAACACCTATTTTAGACAGAAGTCAACCTCTGGACATGCTCATTGCTTCCCTCTGGCTCTTTGGTCAAGCTGTTAAAGCTTACAGTGCAAGTCTAACCTGATGGTGACTCACTGGGGATGGCAGAGTCCTTCCCACTGTGGACACCTGGTTAACATTTCGGTATGATTTAAAACTGGAAGGAAATAGAACTGTTCTTCCCAACACTTCTAATAGGTATATCTGACACGCAGCCTGCAAGGGAGTCCATCAGAAAACTGTTAAACCAGATTGTTTTCTCCTCCCTTCTCTGCATATCGAAGGGTTTGCTCATTCTCAGTCTTGGGAGATTGTCACTCATCTGTGACTTCACTCTCCATCTGTATTGCCGTATGCTGAGCGATAAGGTCCTATCAAAATCCTATCCGTAATTTTAACAAACTGTTATGTAGCAGCTTAGGCAAAAAGAGATAAGATTTAACAGCAGTATAAAAAGAATCTCCTAACCCCCCCTCCCAAATAACAACGTAACCACTCTACAAGTACATAAGCATAAAACTAATGTTATGTACAAATTCTGCTTGTTCCAAGCTCTTTGTTCTCAAACACCATGACTTTGGATTGGTTTAGGGCGTTTTTATCAAATTTAATGAAAAGCCTTCTCTATTATATATTCCTATACAGAGAAATAATAGGCTATAAGGTATTCTTTATAGTATCCAAACCCAGACAAAGAAACCTATGAAGTGTCTAAACTATTTCACAACAAAAGGGTTCTCTCTCTCTGTGTCTCGTTACTGTCTCACTTACCCTGGCATCCTAAATGATACAACAATATGGTGGCAAAATTTATGTTGATTCCAAGAACTCCAATGCCTCTAAAATTGCTGAGTCAATATCCTTTGCTCAGGATGCTACTTCTCATGGGTGATGAAGCAAAGAACACCTTAATCTGCACATGTCAAGGAAAGTAAAAATCATGTCAGCCCTCGCAAAACAAAAACTACTGGTGCAGAAGGTCACTAAACACTTCAGGCCAAATGCTGAACTAAGGACCTGATCCTGCAAACTTTTCCTTGACAACACAAAGTCAATGGAGAACATTCAGAACATATGAAAACTAGAGAGGATAAGCCCTTCCTCAGGGCCTTTTGTATGAACAGGGAGTATTATCCTGCAAACGTGTTGTTCCTCTGCATTTTTGAAATTCAGCTGCATATTAAAAACTGTTGGTTATTCCTCTATTAATCTAGGAAGAATTGTGCATGTATATAGGTAGTGGCACATCAGTCCAGCAAGGCATTTAACCACGTGCTCTACAACTATTTCTGCTCAGCAAACTTCTTCACTTCACATTAAAACTTCAAATTCTCTAGGTAATAAACAGCAATGGAAAAAGCCACCAGACACTAAAATGATGTGCTCAGGGTGATAATTTTGATGACTATACAAACAGTAATACTTGAAATCATATTGGCCCACACAGTCAACCAACAGCTATATAATTGCAAAATAAGAGGGGAGAAACAAGTAGAGAAAAAAAACACAAACAACCCCCCCTCCATACACCAGCTAGAATGTGTCAAACCAGGGGTTTCTCTACCTTAGTACCCCGTCTGAGCACATCAGTCAACGAGGACGACAAGGAACAAGGACAGTGCAGGTACACAGAGCTGCTTCTCCAGTGTGACTGCCTTGCTCCTAGCAGTTGCTGGCTGAGGAGGTTCCCAAGCCTGAGGTCATCTCCAATTTTTGGTATAGATTTTTCTTTTCCTGAATTTATTTAATCGATCTTTTAATCCATTTTGGCCATTGCAGCATTTGCATATGCCAATGTGGTCTGCATATTACAAGAAGCAATTCCTTTGCATGTCATAAATGCAGTGCTTGGACAGAAATACCAGATTGCATGATATATGGTTATTTTGGCGCTCCTTATAGACAGATAAACCTTTAGTTGCTGACTCCTGATGCCTGAAGGCTGGTATGGAGGGTGCAGGGAGAAGCTGGCACAGACAGGTCAGGGTGCTGCTCGGTGCAACCAGAGGCATTATGATGCCATTCCTGGCATTTTGTAAAGCTTCATGTGAGCAGCGTGAAACATCTACACTTCACATCTTTTCAAATGCGCTGTTCATCCACTTCTAACAAAAATCTAAAGTCTGCTCCCTTAGCAGATGGATCTAAAGGACAGTACGGTCAGTTTTTGTTAATCACCCTCCTGCTGCTTTCAACGTAAGGGAAGGCTGAAGAGCTTTACATAGATGTCGCCTCAGATCTATAAATGGAGATAGCAAAGCAGGTGTCCCTGCGCCACTCTGTACCCACAGCTGCAGACCAGTAAGCAAGAAAGCATTGGTATTGATTACATTATTTTTGGTTTTCCCATGGGAAGCAACTTCTTCCAAAAAGTATGTGGTCTGTGTTTGTTATCACAAGCTATAGCTCTCCAGATAGATGAAATACTAAAAAAAAAAAGAAAGTAATTTTGCCTTCAATCTGTTTCCTTTCAGTATCCCGTTGAAACGCAGTTTAACCACAATAAGAGAGACATGCTTAAAGGATCATAAAATTGGAGAAGAGGGAAAAATGGAAACTTCCCTGTATTACATAAGTTTAACATAAAGAAATGAAAAGAAAAAACCACAGAAAAGCAATGAAATTAAAACCACAGATGCAAATTTAAAATTAAGAAGCCACTTCCAAGTCTTCAGCTGCAGAGTTCAATAATCACCAAAAAGCTGGCTATAGGCTGCTCTATAGCAGGTGTGTATCCTGGTATTTCTATGGCAGGGTTTTCACTTTTCTGTTTTTCATATGATTTCAAACATGAGGGCTGGCTAATACAAAACAAAAATTGAGAGGGTAAAAAAAAATAAATAAATTACATGGACAGCACAAGTCAACAGGTTGTGGAGTTCTGTAACCAAAAATGCCACATAACATTGTTTGTGAAAAGTTTGCGTTCATATAATCAGAACTAACCTGAATTTGGAAAGAAAAAAACCTAAAAACTATTCTTGGTTTTAATACTTAAAATTGAGTAACTTGCATGAAAGTCTTAAATTGTTATGAAGCATGCTACTACACTTAAGTTCCAGTTTAAATATTTTCAGAAATGGTAAGCACAGATTTGTAAAGAAGCCTTACTAAGCTTCATGAACAGCGAGTAATGAACAGCAAGCCTGATTGTGTCTTCAGACCTGATGAAAATGAGTTAGTTTCTTTAATTAGAACCACAATACATCCTGCAATTTCAGGGTCATCAGGTAGAACACCAATTGGAGATTTTCACTAAATTTTACTTTTTGTTCTTCAAGTAGCAGCACATTTGTACAGTACACAGGACAGATTTCAAAGGCACTGGAAGGGAGAAGGACTCCTCTCTTTTTGCAGGGATTTTCAGAAACAGTTGGTCCAGATTCCCTCCCAAATCCCTTTGTATGCAGATTATCACCCTTTCATTTGCATAAGGAAATCTTTCCTTCAAATCTCACAGTTCTCATGCACAGTAGCGACTCTGGGCTATACCTTTGATTACATTATAAATTAATATTTGTCCTCGGCTTCCAATCATTATGAAAGAGTATTTTGTCAAAAGGCGCGCCGTTGGCAACACTTGAGCATATTCATGAGGCTTAGCAGTGATTACGGTGCTCAGGCACACACAGCAGCAGAGCTTCTCTCTCCCCTGCTTTGTGCGCACTGCACCTTGCATCTTTCCTGGAGATTTTCCGTAGGCTCTAATAGCTCCCAGTAGGCTTCCCCACAGCAGACCTCCACACAGCTGGGAAGCTGACGTTGCTATGGAGCACCACTACCATTACTGGATAAGGGTGCAAAACAGTGCATTACAGCTGACATGCAGCTATGGAAGGCATTAAGTGTCTTTACCGAGCTGTCACTTACAGCCCTGTGGGAGATCAGAGGCAAGTCACGGGTCTGGGAAAATAATATAGTGCATTAGCAATAACTGTGACAGAAAGCTGAAGGGGTTACACAGAATTAGTTATACCACATATGGTTGTACTTGGCAAAGGATGACTGAACTAATATTGACTATATTAAAGCATACGACTCTGCTTTAGCCTTTCAGAAACTTTAAGATATTGCTAGAGTGACAATCTGACAAGGAGATATGACCTCTATTAAATATATACATATATTAGACATTATATGTATAAATAAAATAGACATATACGCATATATGTCAGTAAACTGTTTTTATTTATATGGGAGTATGAGCTAGACTCTCTTTTCAGACATACACATGCTGGTCTTAGTCACTGCCCTGGAAGTTTTGAATGCATACCCCAACAGCACAGCTTATGCCTCACAAGGGTATATGAGTAGGCTAAGTAGTGCTCTTAATTATTTTATATTTCTGACACTCACTTCTACAACTTGGAAAAATTTCCATAGTCAGATACGATAAATTAGGCATCATTATAATCCATTAAGTGTCCCCTAATGCTGTCAACATCTTCAGTTCTTGAAAAGATTATTATATCTTATTATAAAATATGCTTACTCATACATATTTTTAACAACAGATTTGCATGAGTCAGGAAACACAGCCTTTGTTCTTTCTCCTCCAGATAACTCCTCCAGTGTTCAGGGGGACACTCTATCAACAGGCAGGTGGGCATAAAATATCCACCAGTTGTTGCCTGGTGTAAAAGCGAAGTCTGCTCTTGTATTAAAATATAATTCACAGACTTGTGTAACTCCTTCCAGTTAGAGGTCTCATATTCTTTTAACGTAAGTTTGCAAGTCTCTCACTAAATAAAACGCTCCACTGGGATGCAAGTAAATACGCAGCAAACACATGTGAAATCCTGATCTTCATATGACATTCTGTGAATTTACTGACTTATATCATGACCTTAGGATCAAGGCCATTTGCGAGTTACAGTTACACTGCAGTACAGGTTACATTTACTTAACATACTAGATCCAGAGTTGTATCGGGTATGAATTCACTGGCTGGTAGTAATCATTACAGTGGCGCACACACACCTTGAGGTACACTACTACTGATCAAACCAAAATGCTGCCCATCTCCTGTCATTTCTGAGAGCAGCACTGTCCATATCAACTCACTAATGATTACTACTATAGATCACAATACAGTACAATATTAGCTTATCCATTAAGGATTTTATTGTATTTTGGTAATATTTAGATGTTCCTCCTGGATCAGGACCTTTCCCACTGCAACACACGCAGAGGAACCAAGAGTTTTTATTTCCCAAAGATCCCAAGACCTTTTATTTTTTAAAAAAAGACTTGTTTAATTTCATTGTGGCTGGATATTATTTTCTGTCGTTATTCCACAGTGCGTTTCTTGAAAATGCCAAGCAATTCTTTGCTACAGCTTCTGACAAGAATCAAGGAGTTGAGGAGCTTATTTTAAACCTCAGTAAAGTGAGGAGATTTGCTTTTACATGAAATTGTTTCCATTTTATGGGTCAGCTGGATAAACTTTGCAGATCTATAGAAATGTAGCCCAGTTCCATCCACATTCTTCAACTATCAAGTCACACAACGGCGAGTTAAATTATATCTCTATTGTGAAAACAGCAAGTTAAATAAGACTGATTTAAAGCTATGATGAGCTTAATTTGTTCTTCAATTAAGTTATCCTAAGGACAAGCATATGCGGAAGTTTTAAATGAAAAAGTATTTCTAAGTAAATAAACTCAAACATGTAAGTTACGCTTGATCAGTAAAGCCTGGTCCAAACACAGACAGTGGCCAAATCCTTAGCTGAAAATGAATTCTCAAGTTTAAATAAAAGCACAGCAGAGGAGAAATCATAAGGTATTACACATTTAATGGAGAATGAGGAAAGCAAGCTCTTCCCTTCTCTCTACTCCAAGAAAATGACCAGTTCCTTTCAGTGCCCTTACAGTGCTATTTATATTTTCCCCATTCTTTGACTGCATCCTCCTCCATAAAAAAAAAACCAACAACCACAACCGTTAATGAAGCTGTGTGCGTACAATTCATGGAGTGCTGTGTTCCAAACGATGCAGAGTCACCTTGTCAACTATTACATTTTGAACAAAGCTAACTGATTTTAGGTAACAGAACAGCACTTCGATAATATAAATGCTTGATGCTTATACATACCAAATTCGCTTACAAAAAAGGAGAGTTTGGATTAACATTAGCTGTGAAGGTGCTGTTGGTTTGACACCATGATATCGATTCAGTATTCTACAGGGCAGTAAGACAGTAGCATCGGTGTAGTGAACAGGAATACTATTTCCATTAAAATAATTTTTGACAAATCAGTAATTTAAGTACATGCTTTGAAGTTGGTATGTATTGGACTATGAATAATGAATATTTGATATCTATTTTTAAAGGAACTTATTATTTCATACGGGTTTGGCATGAAACAAAAAGAACACATCTTTTGAGACTTTTAAACTGAGACTAAAACGTTTAGAGGAAGAAATCAAAAGTTAGACAGTTGTGAACTTTTCTCCTAAAGTAGCATTGTCTTTCTGTTAAATAAAAGAATTCAAGTTGTTGTGGTTTAACCCCAGCCAGCAATTAAGCACCACTCATTGAAACCAGTACAAAGTCCACTGCTACTAGCCAAACAGATTTTTGTTACATTTTAGGTTTTAATTGCAATGTACCTTTATTGTAGGATCTTCCAAAATAACTCAAACAGTGGTGAAAAAATGACAGATGCCCATTAGCATAACTGACTGCTCAAAAAATAACATTAATGCCTTATTACTTATAACATATTCACCCAAATGTTTCATTAACCTCGTAATGTAATATTAATGAGAAAGATAACTAAAATTTTCTGGACCCAGCAACTGCAAACTGCCAGCTAATCATTACATCCCAGCCCTCCTTTCACTTAGTTTCATCTGCCCAGGTTCCTCACAAATTCCCATTCACAGATCACAAAAGAACAATTTGGGTTACTTCAGGAATTAATTAGACATTTGTATGAAAGCCACTAGAACAACTGCTCCTCCTGCGAGTTCATAAAGCTGTTTAATTTGCTCTTGTATTTTCATTCAGAGAAGCTGGCAACACCACAATAAAACGCAGCATGCAGAGATAGCAAGCCAAATTTCTTACTTAATTGTTCACTTTCATTTACTATGCTCATTTAAAAGAAGCAAGCACTAACACCTTTTAACCTCAGCAGTGACACAGCTGGGGCACTCTTCACACATAATACGGAGTGACTTAGAATAATGCACCCCTTGTCAATCTGTAAAGGGTATTCAGGTTGAGATTTAAAGTCTGCACTTGCCTTAGCAAAAGGATGAAAACCCCTCTCTTGCACAGTTTAGCTTTTATTATGTTTATATCTTAGCAGCTAATTGCCTGAAGAAAGGAAGAGAAACGCTGAACAGGAAGTATTGATGTGTATTAAATGCTGCAGAATAATAAGACAGCATATTTACTGATTTCTTTTCTTTTTCTTAACATCTTAGCTTCTTCACTGAGGAGTTAAATAGCCATTCAAACGATGCTCTTTTGCCAAGGCTGTCTTTATAAAGCTTCTACTGAGCAGAAGTAATAGACAGACTCCTATATGGAACACAGGATAGATCAGATTTCTGCATTCAGCAGAGGTATTCTGCAAGAAACTTGGCCACAGAAATAATGTCACTAAAAAGTCAGTGTGCCCTGCAGGGACCTAATCGAGGGTGGAGATGAAGATAATCCTCCCTCTGAACAGCAGTCCTGGCTAACCATAGCTAAATGTCTGTTTTGTACTACTGCAGTATTTTTTCCTAGTCTCCAGCCGTGGAGTTGGAAAGCACAGGTGCATCCCTTTCACCTTAAACAGGAAAGCCTTTTAAGATTTTTCAAATTCACGATCTGCAAAGGAAAATGTAGCCACTCAGATTTACATGTGATGCGAAAAGTGGCTCTCCAGCATACCAGCACTGATGTCCATCTGCCAGCATGGCAGTTAGCCCACACACAGGGTGGAACGCCAGTTTCAATAGGGCATAGGTGCCAATTAAATAGAAATTTAGAGTGATAGCCTGCAGAAGGCAGAAAATAGCGTATATTCTGCAAAGAGGCATTTCTGATGGTAAATAATGCCAAATGTTTTATTATAAGGGATCATTTATGTTTATGATAGCAGGCATTATGAGTCGGATCTAAATCCCATGAAAGTCATAGTAGCCCTCCAAACACCACAGAAATTATACATATGTAATATGTGTCAAAGCCTGTTCTTACTAACTTGAATAGCAAGACTATTTAATTCATCAGGAGAAGAACCAAGGCCTTAGAGAACACACTTTTTTTCCAATCTATTTACATGACAATGAAAACTCTTTATGCACAGAAAGTACTAATTACATGTGATTGACAAGGTAAAGAGAAAGACTGCAGTACTTACCCTTAAAAAACACACCAAAAAACACCACAAAACACACACAAAAGAGCTTGGCTAGTCATAACTTTGCCTTTCTCCTCCCCTGTGGCAAACAGGTTGCAATTAAATAACATTTATTCCAGCTACCTCCCAAACTATTTCTGAAATAAATACATTACCAAGATAAAGAAAATCTGTAAATTGGCATGTGTTCTTCAGAAAATATACTGTTCAAGGAATAATAATAATAACAATAATAAAGACTTTTTGAGGCATTATTGGTTATTGACAGAAAGAAGCCTCAAATTTCATTCCCATTTCCCTCCTCCTTTGTTCCACTACCTACCTTCCAAGTTCTGCTACTTCAGCCTTTCAGGACACTTTCTCTGCTACAGAACATATTTCCTTGAAATAAAGCAAGATGGAATAAATGCACAACATAAAACCTGATGATTTCTGTGAACTGCAAGAAGTGAGAAGGGAAGAGTTGCGAAGGCAGGAGAAAGGCAGGCAGCAGCAGAGGACCAGCTGGTATCAAACAGGTCAGACCTCACAGCTGTGAAATCCAAATTAAATACTATTGGAAACTGCTGAGTATAGGTAGAAGAGAGACGGCAATGGGGCAGCTAGGTCAGAACCAGAGCAGCTATGGACTGTCAGTTACAGACTGACGTGCTGTACAGTGCCTGCCTTCAGCTCTGCTTCTGGAGCCCTGCAGAGCCAGAGCTGGAAAAGAAGCACATGGCACATGTAACAGGGTTTCTCCTTCCTAGGAATGTGGACATCACCACACTAGGCTTTCAGTGACACAACGATCCCTCCCAATGCAACCTGCTCTTCCTCACTTTTTCGCCGCTTACAGCTTCATGCCTAACACCCTGCACGCCTGATTCACGTCTGTCATCCTCAGATGTTTACAAATGCTGCTGAAAGTTTGCAAGAGATATTGCTGTGTATATAAACAGGCGCTGCCACTTTAAATGGAAATATGTTGCAGAGGTATGCTGTAAGACTATGGGAGTTGAACATTTTGGTATTAATACAGTTTTTATCGCTTGTTTCTGTGAGGTATGTCACACAACCAGCCTTCCCCTTCCCAAGCTTTACTTAAAACTGTGTCTGAACAGGGAAATAGCACTTCATTCCCAATGCCTTTGTTCTTCTGTTGAAATTACTAGCATTTCAAAGTGTCAAATTCAGCTAACAGGCAGATTTCTCCAACTACAACAGCATTTTTTTTTCTTCTCTTTTATTTCTTTTTCACTAAGGAGGTGGGAGTAGATTTGTTATTCAGAGACAGAAAAGTAAGTAAAAACCCCAATCAAAATAAAAATAATTAATGCAATTTCTTCAGAGCACATTTGATAAAATGCTCAACATTAATTTTCATTAATTCATACTGGAGAGGTAGCTAGAGTCTGTGGTACAAGGAACTGCACTTTACAAGCATCTGCCCTGCACTAGTAAAGAGACACAAGAAGGATTTTCCGGAATCCTTGGCATCAAGTGCTTGTAATACCAAGCACCTGTAGGTGCAAGCTTGGATTGGGGTGCTTTTTCTACTCTAATTGTCTCTTAGAGAAGCCTTGAAGCATTAATTTCATATTTGGAAAAAAAAATAGAGCAATTTAATAACTCTGCATTCATTTTCCATTTTCTTTCTCTCCTAGAACAACCTTATCAACCTCCTTCCCACTCTGAAAAATGTTAACGGCCACACACTTTCTATATACTGTATAATACAATCTCATTTACTGAAAACAGTTTGGGGGAGAGTAGCTTCTGTAAGGTTTAGGGGTGAAGGAGTTGCATTCTGCCTGCGAATTCCTGCTAAAGACCTTGGTAAAGTCCCTTTAGCTGAGTTAATCACTGAGAAGCACAGGAGGAGGTATCGCTAACAACAATACAGAACCCAAGGTAATGAATGTTCCATGCAATTTTAAGCACAGAACAAAATTAATCATGCTCTAGACCACACAAGAGCTTCCCAAAAGAGAAACAAGAACAGCAGCTGTCAAACACTGGAGTACAAACCAATGACGGGTACAAAAACCAGCAACTGGTTAGTAACAAAGAACTATAAAGATACAATCCAGTCCTTCAGCGTAGCCTAAACAGCGTGTGTCTTCAAATTTGGTAGTGAATTGTAAAACCAATGGCCCATTATTGGAATTATCTTACAAGTAGGGCTAGCCTTGCATTCCTTGTAATATATAACAGACATGACTTAATAGATTTAAACTGCTATGACCTGAGATGGAAGAAAAACTGTGTTCTGATTTAATAGGATCCTAAATCATTAAAGCTAGTTAAACTATAATGACAGAAAATTTTAGCCGAATCCACAGAGCTAATACACAGCGCAGAGTACTGAATCTTACTAGAGGGTAAGTTTCTGCCTTTACCTTACCGAAATGTAACAAGTTTGGTGAATACACATCAATTTTAGCATTCCCATATTTATAAACCTACTCCCCATGCCCCCCCCCCCCCAAAAAAAAAAAAAACAAACCCACCAAAAAAACCCACTTTATATTGCGGGAAAGTATTTTCTTATATCAAGAACCCTTAGCATTGTGTACGCTGCCTTTAGCAGAGCTCCAGCAAGAAGACCCCCTTCCTGCCATGTGACAGGGTGGGAGCACAGATTCCCTGGTAAAGGCTCACAAGGCTTTCCCTAGAGTTTAAGGAACATCTGCCATGCTTTTCCATAAGTAGATGAGTTAAGAGGGGAATATTAAACGGTATAAAATCAGAGTGCCCTAAATCGGCTGCCTTGAGAACAGACAAAGGGTGATCTCTCCAAAAACATCTAAAGCATGCCAACAGATAACAACAACAACAATAGTAGTAGTAGTAGTAGCAGCAGCAGTAATAATAATAATCATCATCATCATCATCATACAGAGACAGGTTAAAGATAATAATGATTCTTTTTATGTATTAAAGCAATAGAGCCTTTTCTCATCACAAATGAGTAAACTATGATCTCTTAAAACTAATTTGGACAGAAAACTTCATGTGCTGAATGATCCCCAGCCTCAGAGATCTCCAATCTCAGTGTTCGAACTAAAATGGAGCCTTGTTACTTGAAGGGCTACAATCAGAGAAAGATGTTATTGAAGCAACAGACAGACCCATAGATTGTGAGACAAATTTCATGATCTCTCTGGATGTAAGACTCCGAGATAAAGGGTATTTCACAAATTGACTCCAGGTAGTCTAACCCCATAGCCTTACCCCTAGCTTCACAGACTATGCTGGATCATCCTCATTTCTGACTGCATGGCAGCCTGACAGCCCTGTCACCTCTGGTACGGTCTGCAGAAGTGTCAGATAGCTACAGACAAATGCATTAACACTAGCATAATGACTTGCTTGTGCCTGTAGGTCGCAAGTAGAAGAAAATCACACTAGGAATTTGGGAAGAGCTGCTGTGCAGTACCAGGGCATTTCTGAATGCCAGCTGCAATGCAAGCCCTTAAAACCAAGCCCTGCACAGACAAAAATAAACACAGTCTTTGACTGCTTAAAACCCCACCTTCTAAAATACTGTATTTTCTCAGAGAAACCTGAAATAAGTACAGTCTTTCCGAAAACTCAGCCTTATCACCACTTCTTGCGGCCCCTGCTACCCAGCCACTGTAGTATGAAGACGGGACTTATTTATACAAAGTCTCCCTACTGCTGAAGTGCCACCTGAAGAGTCTTTTTTCCACCCATTTAACAATCCCTTAAAGAAAACTGCCTAAGCAGATACCCATCCTGACTCAGGTGAGGCTTGTGCAATGGGTTCACGGTTCCCTTGCTCCTCTCCCCTGCCCTGGGCAGGCGATATACTGCCTTATATATAGAGATATAACTGCACTGAGCTGGGGCTGTTGCCTGCATCCTGCCCACTCCTTTAACTCCTAACCGTAGATACTCTTCTTCACAGCTCTAAAAAGCAAGTAACTCTAGGCATGCCTGTGGTGGTTGCCCCCATCTTGCATCATTGTTATCTAAGCCAAAGGAAAAAAGTTAACTGAGGATCAAGCACTTCACCTTTTGCAGGAAAAGAGATGCCCTTCAGGCTGTAACTCCCAAAACTCATTCTTCGTACCAGAGATCAGGGAGTAAATTAATTAGCTGTTTCCTACTTTGTGAGTCATCACATCATTTTAGAAGGACACAGTGAGCACAAGCAGCTCTCAGAAAGAAGGCGCTAGCCTGGCTGAACCAGATCCAAACCTTGCCAGGGAAATTCCTATTGTTCCCTAAGCTATAAAGAGGAAAATATTCAATCAGGTTATTCATGGTACTGAAAAGAAAAAAAAAAGAAGGAGGGGGGGGAGAAAGTATTTTTTGCAATTAGAAGGAAAGAAGTTTTACCAACAGGCCACATAATGGATCATTAACCAAAACATCCATATTCAGAAGCCCAGCAGATTTACTGAGGCACTGTACAGATCGTACAGATCATTAGCACTAGAGATAATAGCCATTGATTAAAAACTGACACATTGATCATTTGTTCTGGCTTTTGATTTGCCTAAGGCTTCCACCCAGTTTCTTACAGTCTCTTACAGCATTTTATCCCCTAGATCATGAAAATTTTAGTTTCAGCTTCATGAACACACATCCTTAGTCCATCTATTTATGGTATTTATGCAGCATGTCCGTTGATAGGTTCCTGCCCATATAATTTAGTCATAAAATCTTGCCAGGCCCATGACATGATTTGCTTCAAATTATTAAACCACTTTGTTCATTATTTATTATTGCAATATTGTTTGCCCTGTAGAAGCTAAGGTTATGTTAGCATTTCCATTACAAACACAGATACATCAAGGGATTTAAAACTTGATTGTAAAAATCTTGCTTTAGGCTGGGACTTGCAGACAAGGTTTCAGCTGACAGCACGGGTTGTTTTTTTTTTTAAAAAAACACAACCACACCATTTTGTACTGAAAATAAAAACAAAATCCATCTCCTACCAATTTGGCTAAAGCAATATGGAAGAAAATGATTATATTTGCTATCAAATCACTTTCACATACACATTTTCCTAAATTAAGATTTTTATAGCATGCCCTGGGTCATTTTGTTGTATTTCAAAATTATAAGGCAATTCAACTTCGTAAAGCTGGCCACTATATCTTCATAATAGTTTCATATTTTATGTATGTAACTCAGAATTTGTACAAAAACATCATTCCCTGCACATGTGAATGTAACAAATTGCTATTTAAGGACACATAATGGACATTTCTCAACCTCAATACCCATACGGAGGGTTTGAATATAACTTTACAACCAAATTGAAAACCCCAAATTAATATTAACATTTTTCTATACTGAATAATGTATTGCTACTCCATAAAAGGCTGATCCTATTGCCTCTGCCCACCTCATCAGTGTTTATTGGACTAGTGTATATTTTTGAAAAGCGTGACTACTATTTCTTCTGGGAGTGCGTGGTGTGTAGATGTAAAACCCCAATACAAGTATGAAATTACAGTTCTTACCAGCATTAGGATTTAAAAGATTACTTTTTCAAATAAAGACTTCAATGTTGACAGTGCATTTGCTAATAATTCAGATGCACAGAACATCCTATTCTGATGGATTAGAGAGATAGACAATTCACCTTCAAAGAAGCTGGAGGTAATCTTTGCTTCAGGCACAGCAAATTCCAATACAGTTCACTTGCTCTATTAATACATAAGCAGATATATGATAGGGATTAATAGTAAGTCTATATGGATTCCTGTACTAGGCTATCTCAGAAATCTTCAGCAGAATTTCTCCATTTGCTTGCTTATAGAGGTCTATCCATAGGTAGCTCATGGGTTACCTAAATTTAATATTTCAGTATGTCAAATGCATTCAGTTGTAGTGATTTAATAGACCTATCCCTGAGATGGGAAGTTGGAAAAAGTAATCATTTGTTTTAGACTTCCAAGTACTGTTATTATATAAACAAGAGGATTCCTTATTGCACTGATTGCAGTTTGTGGACTATGACTTTGAGATTGAAATGGAGAAAGAGGAATACGTTCGGGCTCCCATTTGATCACACTTCAATGTTGAATTTAATTCCAATGACAGCTATATGATGCAAGCTGATCACTATTTTTACTTATGGGAAAATCAGAGCAAAATTGGAAGCAAAATTTTGAAGTCCATCTTTTTAAAAATATAAATGTTTGCTAGAGATACTGTTCCAGAGATTTTTAGAACAATAAAACACTTTCATCTTGCAACAGAAAAAAGAGACATGAAAGGTCTACATATTTAAGCAAAAAAAAGTATTTGAGTCACATCTCAGAATTTTTTTTTTTTCTCTCAAGGTTAAATCTGTCTATCCTCATATGATTTAACATATTCTGCTTTTTATCACATAGAGTCAATTATGCTTGCATGTGAATAGATTTATCTATGCTTTGAATGGACTATTTTTACAGTTAGGCATAGACATTTTACAGTCACTGCAGATACATTTCTAAACATACCCTTTCTCTGTTCTCCATGGAACATTTATCTAAATTGGTATTTTCTATTAAAATGCTATCTTTTACCTGTAATACACTTCTTCCCAAGTCTTTCCCACACCTCTTCCACTCTGACCGACCTTCTTTTAGCCTTCACAGTCACAAAAGCAGTGGATAAGACGCTGAGAAATGATCCAGTATAGCCCTTTGATCAAAGGCAGCATCAAATACACGTCATGGCATTCCTGACAGATGTGTTCCCAAGCTATTCTTGAGGCGATCATACCACAGATATTCACAGTTTCCCCAAGTGATCTATTTCACTGCTTTGCCATCCCTATCATTGGGAAGACTTGCCAGACATTAGTCTTCCATGTTGTCATGGAGAAGAGTTTACTCATATCTGTCTGCACACACAAGGACTGATGGCATGAATGACTCTGGGTTTTCTCACCTCAGGAGTTAACAGTCTAGTTACCTCCCTCTTTGAAATCTTGTTTCTGAGAGCATCTTACTGCTTTCCTCTGCAAAAAGCCTCTTCCTTGGAGATGTATGTTCAGATGTATCTGGCCCAACAGATTCTCAGGCTCATTCTGAATAGTTTAATTTGATCCTGAAGTGCTGAAAAGCCTTACCCTCCTCCCACAAAGCTCTCCCCTTTCCTTTCTAGGGCAACTCAGTACAAGGCAAGTCCCAAAGAAGAAAACCTGGATGACTATATTAAGTTTCCTACGAATCTTCTTGTCAAGGAGGCCATGAACATGAGAGGGCATGTATTTAGCCTTTTCAAGATGGAAGGAAAAAAAAAACCCCACAAACAAAAAAACAAACCAGGAAAAGTCTGTTTCTTTCCCATGAATTACAGTTCTGTCCAAAAAGATTTTGGAAATATTTAACACAGTTAAAAGCGAATGGCTTTACCAAACCGTGCAGTTCAGTGACACTTACCTATTCGCCTGCCTCGTGGTTCAGCAGCGTTGGTGTGACATCAGTCTATGAAGACAGGGCAGTGATCCAGGCGATGCTGGGTAATAACGTGCATAAAGCACGGCTATTACTGGGGGCACTAAGCGTGTATCATCAAATAACATCAAATTGATTTGCAGGTCACCTTTAAGTAACCAATACACTCTGTTGCTGTCCTCCTACCTTTCCTAGTGAGCTTCCCCTTCCAAGCACTCCCACTGAGTGGGGAGAGGCAGCACATACCAGAGAGAGATCCTCAGTTTGTGTTAACCATGTAACTCCGTGAAAGACAACGAATGGTATCTGTTTCCTTTCGGTGACAAACATGCTCTTACTGTACAGAACACACCTAGAGTTTACCAGACTTTCCCATTTCACTTTTTATTGTCTTCCCTGCCGCTCCTCACCCCCCAGTTTTAAATTGGTTTAAGTATTCTACCACTCAAAAGCTGTTAGAGGGGCATACAGTGACATGCAAGAGTATCATGAATCATAAATACAGCTTACGGTTAGAAACCCCAGTAATTTCAATAATGACAGATTCTTTGGCCCTCTCCCCTGGTCTCTGCCCCTGCCCTGCTGTATTTCAGGGTCAGCACAATGCCGTCTGTGCTCAGCTGCCTCATACGGACAGGGCTCTCCCCTCAGCAGGGAGCAAAGGTAAACTGGTGCTCAGGGCACTTGCTGGCAGCTCTAGAAACTACCACACCTGTGACTTTCCCTGTGCTGTCTTATGCAAGTCAATTCAGTTCCTTCGGAGAAATCCAGCCATGAATACACATGAGGGGGAGGCAGAATCCAAGCTCTGTTATGACTTTCAGAGTGCATCATGAGAACCAGGACCACTAACCAGGTGCTCTAAAAACTCTCATTAAGCATCTTCAAGGAAGTGAGCATTTGGAATTTGAAAATGCATCAATAACTATTTCTGCTTCAACCACACTTGTGCCACACAGCAGAGGTGACAGATATACTACAGTAGATATCGATCCTGGGAATTTAGCTTCCATTCCTTCTCCGGGCTTATCCCCTTTGACTGATTTAGAGGAAGACATTTCCACTATGTTTCTTGTCAACAGGTGACTATGTTATTAAAGGAGTGGTTATTGATTGAAAGCCATGACAACCTGGGCATTCCAGTAAATTTTCACTGAGAAGTCTTTAAATCACTTTGTGAATCTCTTTCAAGCTAGAAATAAATAATTTTAAAAAATGTCTGAAATCATTAGGCAGATTTAAAATTAAGATTCTGAAAAGTTTGTTGCCAGCAACAGAAATCCAGTTCCTACTAAGTTTTTTTTATACGTGTCTGTTTGTTTTAAGTTGTTTTAATGTGTTGTCTGTGCCTGTTAGCTAAGCTATGAAGGGATTGCCTGGAGACTTTGGGAGGAAAATTCACACTTGTTTTGTGAGGCAGCATCTATTTCCCTGTCAGAAGGAACTACCATGGGACCTCCTTCATGCCTCTCAGCACAGCCATGAGATTAAAGTTTTCTCTACAACACCCGGGGGAACACTCCAGAAAGCAGTTTAAAATTTAAACAGATAGTTCAAAAAGAAGCCACACTGCAATGGCAGGGTCCACGCATGTGCTGAAGGGGAAGGGGGTTAACCGGGGGCTACAAAACTCCCCCTTTGGAGTACAGACCATGGATCTTCCTGTGCTGTTCTAGAGATACATGGATGTGATTCAGGGAAGACCCTAATTGATCCCAGAGCTGGATGGCCTTTTGGCCCAGAGGAGACAAGAAATGGACTGCTGAGAGAGGCATAGATGGGCAGAGCATTAAAAAACATTAGGTTTTAAGAACGACTGAAGTTGGGATTACTTACTGATATTGATTACCTGTAAAGCTAGAGGCAGCTAAGAAAATGAAAAATTTCCCATTTCTCAAAACCTCTCTAGAAAGGCACTTCTTTTAAAAGTTTTAATTATCTTCATAGTCCGGAACAGAGCAACCTGAGTAATGGTTGTATTGGTAGGACACAGATTGGGCAGGTAGGTGGGAACTCCTTGGCATGTATTGCCACTGAGATTCTCTCCCATCTAGTCACAGCTTGAGCAGTCACTCCTGGCACCACATAAACACTAATACAATCAAGTACCAGCACTGCCTTTTGGATGGTTTAAAAGCAAACTCCAAATTAACAACTTTTTTTTTTTTTTTTTTTTTAACCACTTGTTGCTAGTGCTGCACAGATCCAAACCAGCAAACCAGATAGGGTCTAGCCTACACAGGTTTCATCAGCTGCTCTACGGTCATACAGTTAGACCAATACAAGCCTTTCTACCTGATACCCTTAATTTCAGTCAGATGAAAGTCATATTGATTTACCTTGTATTGGTAAACTGACAATCATAAGCCACAACAGTTCAAAACCCAATATTTCAGTCATTCAACTAAACTGGTATTTAAGTCTGGTTTAAGTCAATTGATGAACATTATCTTTTTAGACATACTAGATTCCTTATTTGAAACAACAGGAATTGCTGTATTAGTGCCAGAATCAGATTTTTTATTCAAACCCATTTGTATGCCCTCGATTCCCTTTCTGTCTTTTCATTTCTTATATAAACTGTTTGATGCATTCCTCCCTCAGGAATATAAACATATCATATGCCGTGTGTGCACTTGTAAACTCTTTCAAGATACAAGGATAGTAAATTCTGAACAGGATAATTTCTAATGTCTGAATACCTCTACTGAACAAACCATCTATCAAATATATAAGAAGTCCTCCAGAAGGTGAGAATCAAAGTAAGAAATAACAGTATAAAGCTTGCCTTATTCATCTAACAGTCAGATCTTATTACAAATACACCTATTCACTCATAATAATGTGTAAATCGTTTTTACATTCATATTTAATATAGTGCCATAGTCATTACGGTATGCAGATAATGCACAGGGGACCATTTGCAGAGGGATGCAGTACAGGCCACTGCACCAACAGCTATGCCACGAAGCCCCATGGGCTTACAGAAAACAAGCCTAAGTCTTTAACTCTCAGCGTTATCCTTAAACCCAAGAACAGCACTCTTCTAGGCAAACTACCATTATTTCTATTGAAGATAAGCATTGCTCCTCAATCATGCTGTGATGAGAAAATTTCAGTTTGATTGCTTGATGTTTGATGCAGTCAGAAAAGCATATTCAAACTACTCATAGTGACAGATAGAGAATGCTTACACAGAACTGATTTTTAATTCATAATTGGTTGGACTGAATTATCACAAACTTACAAAGAAGCATCTTCAAACCACAAGTGTTTTAGCACATTTTATATCACTAGGGATATCCTGTGCAGCCATCATTTTCGTTCGTAGATCAACACACCAATAATTTCCATCACTTCCATTACTATATGTGAAAGTTGGATAGTAGCATCTTTACAGCTCATTACTTTCTAGATATTTATTCAGCTAATTATCATCATCCTTTAAGTAGACGCAATCCATCATTTTGACAGGTCAAAAGCTTATTTTTTTTCCCCTGCACTGCAAACAAGTTGGATGAAACATTAAGTTTCAACTTCACACAGAGATCTTTGTTTATTTTAAATGAAACGATGACAGAAGCACTTGCCTATAAATACTTACTAGCTGGCGACCACCGATATTTCTGTGACTAACTGCACTTTGTGACTACTTTGCCCCTGCATGCTTTGGTAGGCTCGAAAACCTTGTGAATGTGGCTGGATGACCTTGGCCCCTTGCAAGAAGGTTTTGAGTGGACTCTCAAGCTGCTCTTTCTCCTCACTTGTTCGGATGAGGTGTCCCGGGTTTCTATCACGCTGCCCACACCAGTAACACCAGCAAGGAACACTTCTCCCTAGTAACACAGCTCTGTAAAGACTTCACCACGCTCACCCAACCTCCCAGCTGCCGAGAAGAAGCAGGGAAGCCACCCACCTGCATCAGACACCAGCGGGGGATGATGAGAGGCTGCCACACACGGGTGCCCGCCAGAAGAGGGGGGGGCACCGGCCCCAAGCTGGGGTGGGAGCGCAGGTGGGACCCCGGGGGGGCTGGAGGAGGGAGGAGGAGAGGGGTCTGGTGCCAGCTATGGTGGGTGAGGGGTGTTTGCTTCGGTGCTTAATGGTTTACGCTCGCTTTTTCTCCTCAATACCCGAATCAGTCATTAGAAGTTTGTGTTAATTGGCAACAAATTAAGCAAAATATCCCAGGGCTGAGGCTGTCTTGCCCTGCCAATATGTTAAACAGACTGGAATTAAGCGTTGAAGGAGGAAACCATGACACAAAACCTTCCTCCTTTCTAGACTTCAGCTTGTTATTGTTGGCCCTGTTCGTACCCCATAACCTAAAAGGATGAGTGAATTATAACCTGAGGACTGATACCTTTCTGCATATTTTGCAACAAAAACATTCAGAAACACAAAGGGTGACTGCACACACTCACACCAAACATACCAGTCGGACCCCCCTCCCTCAGCTCATCTCCCAGGGAATGGAGCATGGAATTTGCCCTCGCAGGAGCTGAAGACTAAGAGCGATAAAAGTGGAAAAATAGAAAGATTGAAAAAGGCAGATGGCTGAAAGAAAAAGACAAAACTAATTCTAGAAGTCTTTAATTTTGTTTTCCCTCTGTTTAATTATTTTTCCAGTACTGAGCTAAAATCTGGGTTCTGTTGAATGTGGCGATTTTACAAGTAGGGATTCAAAAGTATTTCCGCTCTGTTTACTCACATAAATTAACAAGAAGTGCTCTTCCAGTTCCAGGTGGCTCTGTCAAGTTGGTTAAAGCCATATTTAGCACAATTGATGTTAAAAGCAAAGACCAAAATACCCCCAACAAATTCACAAGATAGACAAAACGCGCAATGAATCACATGGTTCCAAAGCACCAAAACCAAAAAGCTCCCTGTAATGAATGATACATCTTCAAATACCTTTAGCAATGATAATATAGCCAGAACATAATTTTATCAGTATGTCCTTCACTAAGGCCATTTGAACTTTCAAGGATCTTAATGTAGCCTAAAAATTAGTCAAAGAATCATACTTCTTATGAAATAAGGACACTAACATGTTAACCTCACCACAAATATGCATCCTTAATATTTCATTAAGTCATAGAGAATAACAAAATACAACACTGGTATTTGCCAGATTCCATTGAAAGGTGACTACCCTGCCAGTATTTTATGTTCTTCACTACACATATAAATTTCTGATCCCACTGGAAAAAAAAACCACAAAAAAACCAACAGAAAAACCAGAAGTAGGGCCAAATGGAAAATCACACCAGTGTGTAAGAAAACTTGAGTGTGGTTAATCCACTTTAGGTACTTCATCAAAAACCAGATTCCTGAAACACCAGCACAACTAAATCTTGCCATCTCTTGTCCATTGACACTGAGGTTTTGATATTAAAACCCTCGAGGTACCTAAATGCTGCTGTTTGAGACTGCTCAGTGGCACCGAAATTGGCAGCTTGCTACCTCACCCACCTGCAGTAACGCAGGGCTCACAGAGGTGTGCCAGCACACAGGCTGCCCAGGGTGCTCACCCCAAGGAGCTCACCTAAAGGCACGTTTGCAGGTCAGGTGTTCACACACAAAGGGAAGCTGTCACTCTCCACCATCAGGGTTCTAGCAGAGGCTTGGGACAGTGGTGCTCCTGGTTTGGCAGCTGATAGCTTCCTTGCTGAGGACAGACAGGCCCGCCGACAAAAGTTTCTTTTTCACTTTTTGAAGGAGTTATCACATCTCTCATGAGCCTGGTTTACAACAGGATGGTTTGCCACAAGGACACTCACAGTCTCATCAGCTGAAAGAATTGAACGTACACTTCTACAGGAGCAGCAGGACAAGCAAAAAGGGAAGGAGAGAGATAGGACAAGCCCCTGTATCTAGCTATACAGGCACTCGTTCTGCAACAGAGAGAGGACTGTTAAACAACTCTACAAATACAGGCTCTTTCCCACCACTGCCTGTTACTAAGTACGTGAACCACTAGAGAGAAGCCCAACCGCCTGCTGCCCCTTGTCATCTGCAGAAGCATCCTCGGCTAAAGACAGCAGCTTCCCTGGGCGATGCTCCATCTAAGCCCCCAGCCGCAGTGGAAACCCACCAGGGAAGCCAGGTACTCTATCTAACAGAGTCCATGGTGACTGCCATGCTGCCAGACTGCAGTGGTGACACAGCCCAAACCACCCAGCTGAAAACTACATGGCGTATCTCAGCATGCTACATCTTCCTCTTTTCATACAATGTAACTCTCCCCCTCCCCCAAAAAATCAGCGCAGACACAAATTCTACCAACAGTGCTGCTGAAAAGTTTAAGATAGGAATCATTAGGATGAAGAAATCCTTGCAGGTTGCTTGTTTTGGGTTATTCTGGCTATTACCCATGCTTGTAGCAACTGAGATCAATGGAAACATCTCCCAAGTCCCAAATGTTGCAGAAGTTCCAATCAATCTCTTAAAAGGAGGATTTGATAGGTTTGTGATTCTCTTTCATGTAGAAAATAACAAAAAAGAACGACCCTACATTTGCTGTGCATGCAAGAATAATATAAGACAAGCTCCCCCACCAGCTTTTAATATTAAAACTAGAAGAGTAAGCACAGTATGTTTAAAGCATTTGTTTAAATGTCAATACCCTGTCTGCTTCAGCAGCTATGCAAGTTTTTGTGTCACTTCTCCTGCCAGCTATCGATTGAACAATCATGATTGCTAATGAGGAAGCAAAAGGTATTATTTTTAATTCCACACTGATTTTTAACTCTGTTACTTCATACATGGAATTATCTTTGTTATTTTAAAAATCAGTATGTTCTTTATCATACACTTTGAAAGTTATAAACGTGTACATTACACTGTTTCTCAGTAATTCACATTCATGTCCAAGGGTATTTTTTTCCCCCCCTTCAGAATTCAATTAACCTTAATGAATTTCCCTACCACAAACTGTCAGTCAAGCAGAACATATAATCATTATGAATGAAGTTCTCAGAAAAGGCTAGGCCTAAATATTCAAGGGCAGTCTGCTCAGCCTCATGTAAGCAGGGGTAAGGAAATGAATACATAGCTGAAACCCATAGAAATCGTGTTCTGGAGGCACTGAAAAATGTCAGTATGCAGAATTCTTATTGCCTATTTCTGTGGAACAGTTGCATTCATGCTTTAATAGATATAATAAACACATTTAAGCATTTTGCCCTGCAACAGAGGTATGGTACAGGAAAAGATGACACCAAACTGATGTCCCGGGGTATGGAAGGATAGCAATTTCTCTTTGTATTAAAGTGTTATCTGTACACCCCAGTGGTGTTTCATTTCTAATGAATATTAGCAAAAAGATCCAAGCTATGGCTCCTGTAAGTGATTAATTTATCAAGGTAATGATTTATAGAAACTTCCTGAAAATAACCAAAGTGGGCAAGTAAGTCATTAAGCATCTCCCTTTACTTTAAATATGTAAGTTGGGTTTATTGGGGTTTGTTATGTTGGTAAATACAAGTGAATAATTCTCATATAAATGTGACTATTGCAAAGGATTGGGGGGGGGGGGGGGGGAGTATTTTATAGATTTCACTGTGCGATGTTACTTTTTGATTCTCTCCTCCCTTTAGGGAAGTCACTTCCCAATGATCAAGAGGCTTTTATATGAATATATCAAGGAACCTGTTCTCTCGTGTCAGAAGGATGATGTCTTAACCAGTTATCTCAACTACTGGTGTTAGTGTACCCATACTTTGGTCCCAGATGCCTTTAAAAGACTTTGTAGTGCATGAACAGAATACTTTGCAGGATGAATTGACATGGATGCTCAATAAAGTCATCCAGACAGCGGTTATTTGCTGTAGAGCCCACATGCTTTGGCCTATAGAGGATAAATAAATGCATTTCAGCCTTCATTCCAAGCTTCTGACAGCAGGCTTATGAAAGAAGTTGGAGGAAGAACAGTTACAAAGTGGAATTATCTGACTTATTAGCAGAAACTTCAGTCTCTGTCCACTAATATAATCTATAAAAATATCAGAGACACAAAAAGTAAAATATACTCATCTTGAGCAGTACTAACATGTTCAGTCAAAAAAAAAAAAATACTAACTGGGTAGTAAATGATTCCCTCCAACCGTAAACAACTGTCTTGCACAAGAGCTCTGAAGGTGGCATTGCTAACTCAAAGGTGACACATTCTGTGGAGTAAAATTCCACACAGAGGGATGAAATGCTTATGCTGAAGCTAGATCTAGCCTCTGACATTTCTTTTGGTCAAAATCTTCTTCAATACATAGGCATAGAATAGATGCAGGAGTGTAGTAGAAGAAACAGTACAATGGTCTGTGGTGTGTTTTTCCAGCACACTGCTCCACTGTATTCGCTTTCACCTTTATTTCCTAGCGTCTGGAATGCTGTAAAGTCATGAGCTTCAGGCATGTACAGGAGCACCACAGCTGTAGGGTGTTATTTCCACCTTCGGTACATGGCATTGGTTACCAAAGCCAAGGGCACAGCCCCTCGCATCTTTGCAGGGGATCTTTCAGATGGAGTCGGGCAGCACAGGGTTGAAGAGCTACTGGAAGGAGAGTAAGAGATTACGACTACTGCAGGGATGCCAATACCACCATGGGGCTACATCAGAAAGCTTCCTGGTGCAGCAAGCAGGATGAGAAGGAGCTATGCCTCTGTTTCTCAGCTTCTGATCAGAATGCTTGTCTCCCAGTCTGTCCTGACACGGTGGATTTAGCTCCTGGCATCCATGGCTGTCCTCTGCTAGACATACTTCCCATCTGGAGCTCTATCTTTTATTGGTCTGTTCCCCAAGTTTCTTCGTGCTGCAGATGAGGATTCATCTTGCATTCAACCACTCCAGGCAACTCCAGGGTCCCCCCCAGGACTGTCTTCTGAAGAATGCAGCTCCCAAAATGATTTAATATGGTATGCAGTATACCACTGAAAGCTGTGACTAAAAGCACTTATGCAATTATGAAAATGTTCCTCTTTAAGCAAAACATTTAACACAATACAGTAAAAGAAAGAGCAGTGTCATGAACACCAAAGAAACAGCCAGATAAGTTGTTCATGGAGAGGTGCTTAATTCCTTTATCCAGTTTTGCTTCTCTTCCCTGGAAATAAAAGTCATTGGCAAAGATGGTTCTCCATTACGACCTCCAGGGATTTGACAGAGGACAGGTAAACCAAAGATCCATAAACATCCAGTCAGACTGATTACATTAGAATGAGGGCCAGATCTTTTTAAAAAATAAGTATTTATGCCATGCACATAAAAGATGAATTAAACCCAGAACATTTTAAAGGGCTTATTTTACTACCATAAATTGTTACCAGGAATGCAGAAGCTTTTAGTTTTTCACCTAGTAGAGCTTGGTCAATTTTCTCATCTGTCATAGCCTGTGCTCTGTTAAATTTCCTACAGTTACAGTTTTAGCTTTGGAAAAGAAATAATTTATGAAAACAATTTTCTCCGAATTGCTCAAGAGAAAACAGTGCAAAACGTCTTCAGTGGCGTTTCATTACTTACTCTAACAATTTTAATGCTTCAAAGCACTCTTCTAAAGGTCCTTGACATAGTTAGTTTGGCTTATCTGCAAAACTCTGCACCATATTTTACACAGACATATATACAACTTCGCATCATAGAATCACTTCAGTTGGAAAAGACCTTTAAGATCGTCGAGTCCAATCATTAGCCCAGCACTGCCAGGTCCGTCACTAGACCATGTCCCTGAGCGGCACATCTACACATCTTTAAAATGCCTCCAGGGATGGTGATTCCACCACTTCCCTGGGCAGCCTGGTCCAATGCTTGGTAACCTTCCAGTGAATATTTTTTTCCTAATATCCAATCTAAACCTCCCCTAGTGCAGCCTGAGGCTGTTTCCTCTTGTTCTGTCCCTTGTTACCTGGGAGAAGAGACCGACACCCCCCCCGCCTACAGCCCCTGTCAGGCAGCTGCAGAGAGCAATAAAGTCCCCCTTGAGCCTGCTCCTCTCCAGGCTGAGCACCCCCAGCTCCCTCAGCTGCTCTTCATAAGACTTGTTCTTATCGTATCTGCGACGAACAAATCTGCCTGTGTGCTGTGCTTGATTGAGCTACCTGTTAGTCATACTGGTAACGCATTTTACAATATCATCCTATTTGATAATCATTTAATGTCGATCACTTTCAGTTACTTGTGCTATGGCATTTGCAAGATAACACAGCTTAAAAATGTACTTCCACATTTCTGCATTTTTCTCTATAATTTTTTATTCTATTATCAAGAATATCAGCTATGATTAAAATGGCTGAAAGCTCAAAGGGCTCAAGGCTTGATACCGCAGTCAGATATATCAGCAATAGACCAAAAATTATATACATAAAATTATGTAGAGAAAAGGATGAAAATAACATTTTTCATTTCCTAATGATTCCACCTTGATCACCCTTCATGTACAGCAGTTCCACTACACGAAAGGTGTTCAGCAGATCATGCCCAAAGAAAGACAGTGCTGTTTGCACAGAAACTTCGAACACAAGTGTTTCTGTATCAAAGTATCTATAAATGCAAAAGAAAAAGGCATGGGTAGGATGGGGAACTGCAAGCCCAGCACAAAATTTAAAATCTAGTTACCCAGCAATCAGAGGATGGGTACTGCATGTGCTACCTTAGCCATCCAGCTGGATCTAGCTGGCAATGCCAACAACAGGAGTGCCCGTACGAAGGTGTGGGCTGTAACACACACTAGAGACCAGGAATAAATGCATGAAGACTCTGGGTAAATAGCTCATGTTGAAGCCCAGTTAACTACACTGCTGCCATGATCCATGTACTCTGTGGAAGCTATTGCATACAACAGATGCTATAATCACAAGTATTTTGGCTATATGTCAGTTATTCCGCTCAACATCACTTTTAAGATCTTTAACGACAGCAGTGAAAACACCAGTTACATCTTAAATCTTCTTTAAAAAGCCAAACCAACCAGAAAAGCATGCTGCTTGAAGTCCTCCTATTACGTGTAAACCTTTTGTACTTGTTTAGAAATGAAACTTTTGATATTTTTCTCTGTAAATTATCTGCCTCAGCAATGCAGAACTATCTTGCTGTTCAGACTTAGACACAAACCACAACTAGATGGCAATTCTCCCTCACTTAAGAGTTAGGAATTGCAAAATGTTTCATGAAGTACAATTACGCACTTGTTAAAAAAAGATGTGTTTTATGTATTTAAATAGCAACTCCCTCCCACCAATATCACGTTCAGGGTGAAAGGCCTCATTATTTTTTATTTTGATGGTGATTATTAAATATTGATGTTGACTCTGAGCCAAAAGCATTATTATGGCTTTCAGTTTTAGAGGTTAGCCCTGGAAGCATACTGAAATACAGATTTAAAGGCTTTATCAGTATTCTGCTGTAGCACGACAACTTAATTTACTAAGTTAAAGTAGTGCTGCTGTTAAAATTGCTTCTCTTGATGAGCTTCAATGAATTTATTTATTTTATTTTATTTTTTTGGTCTTACCCAAACTTTTCTCATTCCAGGTTCTGGTGACCTGAAGCATACTGCAGATCCTAACAGATCTTGCCAACATTTTTTTATCCAATTGCACTCACAAGCATATCCATCAAGTAGTCAGAATACAAAGGATTATTCCATTTACTTCACCATTCCCAAATGGCCAGGTTATTCACAAATTTTTATTCCTAGTACAGATTTATGCAGAAAAATATACTAAGAACTCTAAAAGTGCAGCTTGAATTCAGCAGTACTGAAAGCAGCACAGAAGAACACTCAGGATCCAAAGGTATCAGCTACATCTCAAAACTATACCAACAGGATTTGAAAGCCGTTAGGTATTTTGTCATTACACTACCATACTGATTAAAAAGCTACTAAAATCTTGAAAGGCTTAAATTCTGAGGAAAAGAATAAACTGTATATGCATTTGAATGCATAATAATCAGCTACAAGCTATTCTGATTCAATCAATAAACAAATTCTGGTTCTAATTTGATGATTTAATCCTTCAGGAAGCAAGTGACAACAGGAAAATAAATATCTAGAATTTTAGATTTCCTGATTTCTTACTAATCAGAATTTCAGCTTAGCGACTTCAGTGGATTTAAAGTTTCCTGAAACTGAAACTGAATGTATAAAGATGTTGTGGGATATCCACAAGGTCCAAATCTGCACACAAAAGCCCAGCTTTGCATTCACAATGAGCTACTGTGGAGGTGTGTTTTTTCTCAAGTGACATTTCAAAGGTGGGTGATTCTGGTTGTTCTACCTTTTGCTATGTTTTTTTGACTAAAACCTGCTGTAGGAGGGGTGCCATGTAGACAACAGTGCTGGAGAAAATCTTGTACAGCTCCGTACTGAATAATGATTAGAATCTGCTCATGTGTTGTTAACAGGAATTTAATCTGAGGAAGAGACTCAGGCTGGCAACTGTGCCAGTTTTAATTTGCAAGGAGACGGGGTGGAACAGAGGAATCCTAACAAACTCCCCAACCTTGAAAAATATTATTAAATAAAAATGTAAAGCTGGTCTATCCCCAGTGCATGCAAGCTAGAGCTGGTCTTTAGGAGTGGTGTCTTGTGCCTTCAGTGCATTAAAATGTCATTATTCACACTCACCAAAGAATCTTTCTCACTTCCTTTCTTTAAGCCTTTTTGTAAGCTATAATTACAATTAAGCAAAGACATGTTTATTGTCATGAAATGTATGCCAACGGCTCACGCTAATGCAATCCAAACATTAGTATGAAACATTTTTCCAATTACTGCACAGACTCCCTATAGTGTTTCAAGCTGCTTTATGACATTTTAAACTCCGTATATAATACAGTCCTTTAGAAAGCTGCAAAACCTTTCTATTCCTTTCTCATGACCCAAGAAAACCTAAATCTATTAAAAGCACATTTTCATAGCAGCAGGATAAAAATGCTTTTACTACATTTATCTTCAAAATTGGTGGTGTTAAGTAGTGCCAGGGGATAAATAACCATAAAATATAACATTAGTGTACAGGGAACTGTTCTAACTAGGCATGATGGGATGTCTTTCTACCCTTTCATTTCTACTTTCTATTTGTCCCATTAGAGCTATGCAATCATTCATCAGTCACTGTGGCAAGCAATGTTGCTCCACCTTGACTGCTGCCTAAAATGAGACTGAAGAAGTCATAAAGAAGACCAAAACACTTCTGCTGTTTATGGGGGAATATTTTAATAGCTTCACACGTGACTTTTGAAATTCTATTAGAGAAACAATCTTTTATCACTTTAGATAGAACTAGCAAAAAAGTCTGTATAATTAATAACCACACGCAAAAAACAACTTTCAGCTTTGATTTAAAACCCAGATGTTACAATCAGCTTCTTCTAATCTAACTCTGCTGCTGTGTCCTGGCACTTCCAGCAAACTTATGATAACTTACTATACTTAACCTGTCAAAGTGCTTCAGCTTGAAGCAGATGCTATTTTTCCAATCAAAATATTAATAATATTAGCATTGAAGCAATCTGAAAATAAACTTAATTTAACAAAAACAAAAAAACCCCCTCATGATAAATGAAAATACCATAATGGTAAAGCCACATTTTTTTTACTAAGAAAATTGAGAAGAACAATATGGCTTCTGGAAGATAGTAGATGGCTTTTGATAAAAATGCATCTAGTGGTTTTTTACTTATTACACAACATCTACCAGCTAAACAGAGAGGAGTAACTCACAAGAAAATTTGTCACTTTTTTAGACATCTAATCTCGCAGAAATCAACAAGGATGTTACCTTCTCACTGAAGATTATTTTTCAGCAAAAACTGTAATAGAGAAACACCTGGTTTTTGGAGCAAAACTAGAATAACTGCTATATGCCTTACAGAAACCAATACATTAAAATGCCATGTTATAATTCAAACATTGTCCTTTGTTTTTCAAGGGATAGCATGTATCCTTTAAATAACTTTTAAATACTGAAATTGATGTTCAGAAGATAAAGCCGCTTCAGGAAATCTTGCACTGAGTTTCCTGGCAGAACTAAAAATTGCATCTTCAAGTTGTGCATTCCGTCAGGCAGTCATTTAACACAACCTCATTACTTTAAAGTATGTCCTCTCATTGACATCTTAAAGAATTTTTTTTTAAAAAAAAAGAACTAAACAAGCAAACAAAAAAAAAACCTAAACAGTTAAACTCTGAATAAAATGCGGGAAGAACTGAAAAAGTATAGAGTCTTCCTTTCAAAGGACAAGTAATTTCTTGAACTTGTAGCTACTGAGAGCTCTAAACCATCTGGATTTTGTTAATCTAAATTATTTATGAAGTCAAGGAAAAGAAATGTCATACTTCAAACCCATGATGTCTGAAGTATGAAGATCAGTAGACATGCATTTCTAAATCACTCTAGCCAGACCATGAACCTGACTCATAAAATAAGCATTTTATTTCACTGAAATTAATGAGTGATCTTGTGAGAAAATTGCCACCAAAATAAACAGCAGAAGGCAGTGCTGATGAGACTCTCCATTTTCATGTTAAGGTCAGGTATCTGTATCATGTACAGATACAATGTATCTGTAGCTTTGATGACCTCACTGGACACAGTACAGCTTAAAATTGTTCATTTGCTAACTACTTCTGAGTCAAAGCCCAAAATCACAAATGCAATGAGCCTAACAAGGTCAGGGATTTATCTTAAATTCAAAGTGATTATTTTTTTTAACTAGTATGGGCCAGAAACCTTAATTTTTTTATGGAGACAAGTGGATTAGTCATAATGGGAACACCAACGTGCAGATCAGTGGCAGTAAGGAATAAAGGAAATGCAAGAACAAAGGACACCCTAATCTGAAGTATCATTAGCATCCACAAATTCATACAGGCATCTTTTATTGACACTGCATCTGTTGCTGCCGTGGATTTTGTTAAGTGTCTCACAGAAGCTTGGAGATGGCCATTTTGTCATAGGAAGTGCCAGATAAAACTAAGAGAACTGAAATTACGGACAGTCACTTTGCAGCACAGAACGACATACCTTCCACGTTTTCTCTCCAGGCCTGACACCCGTGCTTCACTGAAATTTCTAGCTGTGCAGCTGTAGAAGCTTACCGCATTCCACAGTTCAAATGTTTGGATGGAAAGAAAAGCAAAACATATAACTAAACTTGTTGAAAAGTGTAACAGTTCTCTAGGAAGCTATGAAAATTATGCTGTGTCAAACATAGAATATTATACTCTACAATCTTTGAGTACTCTGTCCTAAAATAAGTGACAGAACAAAAATAAAAGTTCACATCAGCCTTACAGAAGGAGCATTCAATTAATATCATGAGGAGACGAAGACTGTTTCACAAACTTATTTTAAGAGCAGTTATGCCAGCTATTATGCTATTATATACAGCCACAGCAAAATAAAAAATCAAGGTGTCTGATCCAGTTGTGAACAACCACCATCCTCTCAGTCCAGAATTCAGCCAACACACTGACTTTGAATATGAACACTTCCAGTAGCAAAGCTAAATTAGAAACATAAACAGACCTACATTTTTTTACCTTAATCCTGCAATTCATAATTAAGCAATCCACTGAAAGAATTCTTGCTTCCAGCATGCCTAAAGGCAGAGCCATCCATCCCACCAGCCACAGCAGTACGGGAAGCCACGAAACCAACCCGATGGCAACGTCTGAGAAGCACATGAGTTGCATATATTTGAAAGTGTGCTTTAAAATTACAGTGACATGCTATGCTTAACATAAATAAACTCTCAGGGAAAGAAATTTCAGCGCTAGCTGGCTCAGATCACTATAGTTGACTATATGGTAAATTGCCATTCAAACAGGTTTCACTGTATCTTTATTTTATATTCTCCAGATCTAAACGCTGTATGGCTCACAAAGAAAAAAAAACTGCCATAGAGTGTTCAAATCTTTGGCATATCTCCAAAAGGTCTGCTGGTTTAGAGTCTACTCATCCAGGAGGAACTATTCATTACTTTAATTGTGCCTCAGACATTTCTATTAGCACTGTAAATATTCTATACTGGAGAGAAAATGTCAGGACTTTTCCCAGAAAACTATTCCACAGTTTCATAGTCAAAAAGGAAATCTCTGCTACTGCCTTTTCCACATTACTTAATTTTTTATGAATGACAGTAAGGACATAAAATAATGTCTCCACATAAATATTCTGTAATGGATTTTTGACCAGCTGAACTAACACACAGCAGGTTTGTTCCTTAATCGGGGCCCCATAATGATGGTAACCTTTCATCTCGGGGGGTCACTGAACCACAAATGCTCCACTGAGAAGACAAAGCCTTTCAACTGACTTCAGTGAGGATTTAGAGATTGGGCCAACTGATTTAAGGGATGCTATTATCCATACTGGTATCAAATTTTGGTGGTGGGTAGGGGAGTTGTTTGGGACTTTTCTTTGTTGGTATTGAGAAGAATGAATGAAATACTATACTGAAGAAATATGCAGAACCTTTGCAAGCTTAAGAGACTTCAATTTAAAAAAAAAAAAAAAAAATAATGTAACATGATAGCACCTGAATAAAAACAAGACCAACCCAGAAGTTGAAATCCAGTATATTCCATGCACCTTTCCTGACCATACCTCTAACAGTTTCAAATACAGTAGTAAACAAAGTCTTCCCCTACATTTAGCAAAAACCTGAAGTTGCTGGAACACAATTCTTACAATAAGGGGTCCCAAGGCAACTCTTGGTGCTGGATTCTTTTTGATGTGGTTTGAGGTTAAGGAGAGACTATGATTCCCATGATACAAGTCCAAGTTATGCTGCCACAGGAATCAAGTGATTTTAGTCATTGAATAAGAAATATGACCTAATAGGAAGAGCAAAAGATGACATCAACAAGTACATTGCTTATAAACCCCATGAGGACTTACAACCTTCATAAGACAGTGGATTAAACTTCATGTTGCTAATGCAAAACAGAACAGATTCACATTCTGAATATTAAAATTTTGGTTTTAATATTGAATTTTTTTCTCATATACTTTTATCTGTAAATAATTAGATGCTGACTGTACAGATTCATGATGAAAACCACTAGAAATCACAATATTCTAACTGAGCTCTGATCAGCATCTATGTTTGTAGGACCCTCTTCAGTCCTCATTTAACCTGCAACAATTTTCAGTCACATGAACTTGCTAAAGAAAAATTAGCCCTATCTACCAAACATTTAAATCAGGATCAGAGGTCACTGTCAGATGCTGCCTTGTGTTTTCAAACAGTATATATATAACATCTAATGCAGTTATAAAATGTTCTCTTTTATTTCATTCCTAGGTAATTCATGATCATGAAGTACACTATCACAGTCTTGCTACTTACTCCCCAGATCAATTACATGCTGAATGTAAAAGAAATTGATTTCATGGACAAATTACATATCAGCTTTAAAAGTTTCCTAACACTTATTATCTCAGTCAATAGCAATTTGTATTTGTGTAATCTCCAAATTAAAACTTCTTTTTCTTATGTACATGACTCCTCTGCAAGCATTGAGCTTATCTTAAAACAAGTTTAAAAAAAGACAAAAAAAAATGTTTAGCCACTAAAGATTAGTTATTCTTTCTGGAGAAAAACATTATTATACAAATACACAGGTTCTACATATATAAGAATGTTAATTTAAAAATGCATTTTTTCCCTTTCCCTCATTCCTTTATTGCTGCTTCTCTCCCCCTTCTTCCCCCTTTAGGCCATTTGTGAAACTGTCAATGTGTTTCTACCAAATTCACTTTGACAACGTTTATGTTTTTGCAGTCAGTTGCAGCCCAAATTAAGAGAACAGATTTACTCTTAAATTACTTCTGGCTTATGCCAGCCAGAAAGAGTATCTGCACTATTTGATGCAACACAGGTGTGGGTTACCCAACCCTACAAGGCGGTGCCACAGGATATAATTCCAATACATCCTCCTTGCCAAAACTGAGAGGAAAGTGCAAGAAATGTTAAGTCCACTTGATACATTTTTATTACTACTTTTAAAATCTTAACCAGCATTCAACACAAGAATATTTTTTTTTCTATGACTCATGTTTCTTCCATCTTCAATAGATTAGACTCCCTATCTGGGATATGTTTTTGCCATTATATATTTTTTTCTTTTTGTCCAGACACTGTTGTTTGTAGAACATCCTGGTAAGGATGCTTTGTTAAACATATAGGTGAGCAGAAGAATCTGAATACTACAGGACCCCAAATGCTATCATCTATTTGGCGAATTAGCCATTTAGCCGAGTAAGAAAAAATAAGAAAAAAGGATTAAAAAAAGGTAAATGTTTTCATATGTTCTTATTTTTTACAACAAACCAACAAAAAAAAATGCTAGATCCTATAGTTAAAGTAGTAATTCTCTCTTTAGTTAAAACCTCTGCAACATAGTCAAAGTTGAAGGAATTTTTGAAGGAATTTTTCCCCAGTTTCAACTTACTTCTATACTTACCAGTAAGTTTCCCTGTTTTGATGGAAAACTGTCTTTTCAGGAATACAAACACTGACCTTCATTTTCATATTCTAGTACAAAAAAAGTCAGTCCTTAATATCTTTTACTGTAGTTTGTGATTCTTTTCTTTTCCAAAGTGAGTATTACCTAACATTTGACCAATTTGCTGAAGAAGTTACTGTCTAAAACAAAAATATTTCCTGATTTGTTTCAATAATTCAGTGAGAATATGTATTGCACTAAATGCAGCAAATGTTTATTATGGCTACTCGGCTACTAATTTGTTTAGATTACTTTCATAAAGGTATATTTTTCGTAATCCTTGTGAATGTCACAAAAAGAAACAAATACACTTAAGTTCTGGATACAAGATAGAGATGGTAAACATTTAGAAAGCATAATATACTACAGAATAGTTCCTTTAATATATGTGACCATGAAGCGGACTAAAAAAAAAGTCATTTAGCCAAATTACCTTTGATACCTCACTTGGGATTTGGTTTTGTTTTGAGTTGTTTTTTTTTTTTTGTGTTTGGGTTTTCCTAATCTTGTAGTGGTTCTGTAGTTCTAGCAACCTAATCATCCACGATTTGGGCGATGGATGGATGGATGGATGGATGGATGGATGGATGGATGGATGGATGGATGGATGGATGGATGTAAAAGAATTTCACAAATCTTGATCAGATTTCCTGTACTATTTTGTTAGGCAAACTATTATTTTCCCCAATAAACATTAGCCAACTTAGTGACAAGTTATTGGGAGATATACTGACATATATGCACTAACAATTCCAGAAACTTCTCCAACAAAAACTAGTGCATTTTTATCTTATATTACAACTATTTAACATCTTGATTAAATTAAACATGAAATACAGCACACATGTCCTTAATATACATACACTGGTTCTGAGGCTCTGTTTCATAAACCAGCTTTCTCCTGAGATGTATCCATTTAGGTCATGACTATTTAGAGAGTAACTGGGGATTATTCTGAGGTTAATTTGTTCAGTAGAAACCCCCCAGATATTCAGCTTTATAATTTTGGCATGCTTTGTAGCCCAAGTTTTCCTTTCTAAGTGGTCTTATAAAAGGCTGAGACCCAGAAGTTATCATGGCTCCATTTAAACAATTCAAAGTCACAAAATGAAGTTTGTAAGCAGAACACAGACTAGAGAGCTGTAATGAAGGAAACGAATTTCACATCATTTAGAAATCTATGATTTGGATGGGAGAGAGAGATAAAAAAAATCCAGCAGGATAACTTTCTTTCCTCCTACTGTATCAGAGAAGTTTTTTTCTCCTTGGGCTGCCTCCGCCTGCCAGTTCTGCCTGCCAGTGCATTGCTGCTTTATCCCAAGCTCCTTTTCAGCAGCAGTTTCATCCTTCTTGTCTAGTTTTCACTTTCCCTAATAACAGGAACCGGAGAAGCAAACCCAAGAAAAACCAACCCTAAACAAGCATATCTATAAACTGGCTCAGAAAACAAAATATAACAATAGAAAATCCACATAGAAAGTCATAACACTGAAATCCCAAAATACCGATTACAAAGTGATACAACATGGCAAAGAGAAGTCACTAAAGTTTTTTTTATATATATATATTTTATATATATCTATATTTATATATATATTTATTTTTATATATATATTTATATATATAAATAAATAAAATATATTTATCATCCTTAGGAAAGCAAAGTTGTGTAGCAGCAGTGTCTTTTGGAAATTTTTATTTTTGGAAAACATTGTGTTATTTTCATTTTAAATGGTCATCTTATCCTGAACTGGACATCTAAGATGACAGAAGTACGTGATCCTACAGCTTTAATTAGAGAATCAGAGAAAGTCATAAAAAATCATTTTTCCAACTGCTAAGACCCACTAAGTTACCCTTGACATAGATCATACAAGCAGGTTTTTCAGAGTATGGGAGTAGCTGAGTAATTTCATTTTAAGGATATAAGCAATAGTATAATTTATTATACATTTCTGAAAAGTTCATATTTCAATGCTCTTGTGGCAAGCTTTTGAATGTTTGGTGTTGGAGCAGATGGAACACGTTACGGTAAGGCTTTAATTCTCAATCCAAAAGGCATTGCTTTTGCTTCTGGTCAAAGGTGAATCTATTCCCTCTGCTGGCTCTGTCCTGGGGCTCTCCCTAAGCAGGCTCTGTCAACTGTGCTATGCTTCTGCCAAATTATGGGATGATTTTGTCATGTGGGCTAATATTCCCCAGTGATTCCATTTTAATCAAATGCATGAAAGCAAAGCATTGTTGAACAGCACAGTAACAAAACCAACCGCTTTAAAGAGATATGAAAGAAGGATGTTTGCATTTTAAAACTTGTACACACACAAATGTAAAAAGCCTGCCACACCTCAGAAAAGCTCTGCAAAGCAGTTACTACAGGCAGTAACTCACACTCTTAATGAACATTTCTTGTTGTAATGATAGGAAATATTCTTCGTATTGGAATTTATACTTTAGAGCAAGGGACTGAGCTGAGTATGGGTGAATCTTAGGGCTGTTATACATACTCCAACAGTGTTCAGCCAGCTTAGTAGAACTGTACAGTAACTTGAAATATAACATATACAAACTTCAGGATAAGCTTTTACAAGTCAATGCCAGCAGGAAAGATGGGTCAGGCCACAGATGTAAGCTTCTGCTGGGGGATCCAGATACTGAAGGTTTTGCAACATATTAATATTAAACACTAATGAAGATGTTATAACTGGCTATCTCACTGAATATGTGTATATACTTTTGTGCTGTACTATAGAAGTGCCTGCTACAGTTGTGTAGGAATTCGGCCTTATCCTTTACGGAGAATCATAAAATAAAATAAAATAATTAACCCAAAGACTACGTCTAGGTTAGCAGACAGTTTATGGACGGATAGCAGCAACCCTGTAGACAGAAACAGTTGATGCTGACAACGCGTGTCCATAATATACACCTTTCAAGGCTTTTTATTTTAGATTAGCTCTAGTCTGGCCCTATGGATTGAATGCCCATTTGCAGCTGGAGTGCATTAGTTACACTCCTGGCGTGTGCTAAATCTTCCAAATCTGAATCCTAGTTTCATCTGAAAGGAATCAAGTTGAGGCACTGCAAAAGCTCCACATGACGTGAACCAAAGCACAATAAAGAAAGAAAAATATGCACTTCAAAAGCATACTCTTGATTCAAACTGATAAGCTAACAAAGATGCACCCTGAAAATATGTATGCATACTGCAGCCCACACACATATGCACATAAACATACATGTATTACCAAAATAAAAAAGTGATTCTAGCACAAATGGGTGGATATCATTTATCTGTTTTTTTCGTGAGTTCATTTCCTTTTTACTACAAACCTGCATATCAGGATTAATTTGCCCATTATTTTTTTCAAACTTCTGTCTAATTAAATTTTAAAATCTTTTAATGAGCTTTATCATACAAATTTTAATGGAGAAAAAATAGTGTTTCAATAATTGCAAAGTAGTTCAAATTTTTCTTTAGCATGGAATTCTGAATACCGACTTAAATGTTGCACATACATGTAAAACAGATGTTGCACATTAAACAAGCTGGTCTTCTGTAACACCACATAATGTAGCAGGGAAAACTATATTTGCACATTTAGCTTAGTCTTGCCAAATACACCAGTGTAATTGCCTTGACAATACTTTCTCCATGTAAATAACAAGCGTTTTCTTTCTCAGCAACAATGGCAAAATTAGCTTTAAATCATGATTCTTTGATGCTACAAGAACAAACTCGGAGATGAACATGTGCAAATACTGGTGTAGAAATAAGAAAGTACAGATCCACAAAACATTTTAGTATGACTGAAAAGCCTGAGAAACATACTTTTTCATAAATAAGGGTAGGGGGAAAAAAGGACTTACGTATTTAGTCCTTCAAATTCACTACAGTGAAGTTAGAAGACAGAATTTAGGGAGATTAAATGCTTGGTATTCAAGATCTCTAGTTAGTTTAGAAGCCCCTATGCTCAATTACAACCAGCAGATATTTGGATTTATTTTTTTAAAACTCAGGTTTATTGCTTATTTCCCCAAAGACAGTTTCCAATATGCATCTATAGCATTTACTTATTAAAAAGTACTATATTCATAAGTGTGCACTGTTGTTCAGGGTTTCACATAGCACAACTTGTGCACCAACTTCCTTTGCTTTATATTTATGCATGCTGAACAGTGTATGCTCAGTACATACAGGACGGTACAGTGAAGAACAATGTAATTGCACTGGGCTATGGTAGGTACTCCAGAAAATACCTTCTTCCCACCAAAGACTGTAGCATGTAACCCCTTTTTATAGAAAGCAATGTAGTTTATCCCTAAGGAGTTCAGTTGGCTGATGCAGAGTAAGACCGTGTCTTCTTAGGATGTCTTCATTGTGTAAGCATCCCAGAAAAATCAAGACCTACCTTCAAATTCTCTACTACTCTGCTACTTAAAAAAAGAAAAAAAAAATGTATTTCTGTATGTATGTATAGATTGTGTCCACCATAGTAGTATTTTTATACAAATCCCATTTATGTTGCAGTAGCTAAATACTGTAGACACTCAGATGCTCTGATATTTCAGATGTTCAGAATCATCTGATGTTTACAGCAATTAATGACGTGAGATATGTCGATAGGGTGAGCACTAACTTTGAAAAGCTCCTGTCCACAGTACAAGTATACAAGTCTTCAGCTTTTTTTGGGAATGAACACAGTTGGTTTTAATGCAGAGAATGTTTTCCATGGAGTTCCGAATGAAGAATTGGACTGAAAATGCATTTTTTTATATATACCAAAGAAGCATAACAATGACAAAAGCTAACATTTAAAATGCAAAACAGCTAGTGTTGTGTGACACAGTGTGAGATATATCTCAAAGTCTTAAGGTTGACTAATTGAATTGCCATTGATAAGATGTCACTTAAAGAGACATCTCTGCAGTGAAACATGGGTTTGCTGTAAATGACCTGTCATTAGAGCCATGGGTAATGTCCGTGTCCAGACTGAAAAATATTGTAGCTCCCAGCAATATCCTCAGTAGGAGTTAAAACAGCAAGAATAGCAAGAAGTCAGTGTATGCAAGCCACCAGAGAATTATGCCTCAGGTGCTATGTTAATTTACTTGTTGGCATACATTAATTGAAACCAATCAATAAAGCTAGTGGTACAACAGAAGGAATGCAAAAGAAGTAATCAATTGCCACACTTATTCATTTTAAACTTGGAAAACAGGAATAATTTAGTCTAAGATTTTTCATTTCTGTCAATACAGATAATGGGATTATTTATTTATTTTCTCTTCTTTCAGCACTAATTATAATAACTATGATGCCTTTCAACAGTATCTTGTGTAAAACTCAGTATTCTGATTAGCAGCTGTTAACTTCCATATAATGGGAGTGACTTCTTTCAAATGAGAAGATAGAAAATACGTGGGTTTGCGCCTCCAAATAGTGCTAATCATTTTGTCACACTGAAATCAATTATATATTTTAATAATTATAAATTTGCAGTCAATTTTTTTTACATGTATGGTATACTAGCTTTTAATTTTTTTCATTCCCGAAGGTAAACATTTCAAAGTAATTGTCTAATAGGCACATAAAGAGCTGACACTGTTCTTTTGATATTTTTTTTGCATTAAATTTGCTTAATATATTAATTCTATATGCCCACTCTTCACTGGTACAGCTTTTAATTTTTAGTCTAGATTGTTGAGGGTTTTTTTTTTCTCCCCCCCCCCTTTTTTTTAAAAACATCTACCAGAAATCTTTTGTGCTTTCATCAGCTGTTGTCTTATTTACTACAATTATTTCTGTGAGCTCCACTAGTCAGTTCTCAAGACCACAGTGCCTAAAAAGCAAAAAATAGTCACTTCATATGTGGAGAAATGCACTCCCAATTATCACCCTCATTTCATGAAAACTGTTTGTCCTTACTGACCTTCTGTTCCCAGAGAGATCAATGGAAATCAGCGCGCCATTATTCATAACCGCTTTGCACAATGAATGGGCATGTACATCACGGTAAACGTGGTGCCATACATTACCATTATGTTTATGGTGGCATTGAGTGTTACCAAAATTCATCCAGAAATGAACAAAATCTAAACACGTAGCTTCTGTCAAATACAGAACACTTCCTTCAATGTTCGTAGCAGCATTACTTCCCTTCTGATGATGCTCAAAGGTGTGGTTGTTCTCACTAGTATGACTTAATTTTTCATGGTCTGTTAAACTCCAGGCGATAGAGCTAAATTCAACCTCAAGACAAAGACCGAGATCTGCAAATGTTGTCCTTTGGCACAACTTCACTAAAACCATGTAGCTGTACAGATTCCTACCAGGTATGATGCTGGCAAGCTGACTTTGTAACATTGTTTTCTCCAGTTTTGGGGAGGTGTGGGTAAGACATGAAAGATGCTTTACAGAAGAAAAAAAAAAAGGGCAAATTTGTACATACAGATTACTGAGCAGGATGCTTCTCAGGAGATCGTCTACACCTGGCAGATTTTTCCCACACTGGCATATGTTGTGCTTGTAAGCGAACTGAACCATCCACTTGCAATTTCTGTGTACATATATTCATCTACAGACTCTTGCTTGATTTGGTTCTAAAATATCAGTTCTACATTATTATTTTCTAATGCAGTCTAATTACTTCTGATTCTTCAAAGAAAAAATAATTAAGCCAACTGTTATCTTTTTGTTAGACTAAAGATCTCATAACCATGCAATCTTCAGCAAAGATTGGTAGTATAAGGTGAATACCAGATGTGTGTACAGTGAGGGTTTGCTAGTGGTGGTGCTGTTGCTTGACAAACCTGAAAGCAAAACAGTAATTTACATCTGGCTGGAAAGCTATTTTGTGTGAACTCGGCTAAGTTTAAGGCAGGCTTTTTTAATTACCTCTCGATTACTAATGTGGCAGAGAAGTTTTGTGAAACACTGAGCCACGCTATCAAACTTGCTTAGGCCCTTTCCTATGACAATGCTGTACAACAATTTGGTCTTATGGATAATACATTTTCCAACAGGAGTTCTCCAGCCAAAGGTTAATTCAATTCCCAGAAAGGAGAAAGTCCTGGGCGCCAATTACTATGTATGTGTGAGACGGAATCCAAAGACTGAATCCCATGTAACTGCTACAAGAATTGAACCAAGGAGTTAGGCTGAAGCTCGTTTTCCCTCCCTCATATTCTCTAACCCTTATTAAAAATTAAGAATTTCAATAGTTTCAAGTAGTTTGAGCCTTTCCATTTGTAGTCTGGAAGGAACAATACTGAAATGTTCAGGGCTAAGGTAGCTGAATTGAAATGTATGGACCATGATCGTAGAAGTGGAATTGTATACTTCCATCCCAAAATTTACCTTTTTTTTTTTTTAAAACGCTTGTAAAAGAAAAGGATCTATAGTAGGAAAAGCAAGACTGCTTCAAGTTTCTGTCATTTCTTTGCAGTTACAAAGCAGGATTCAGAACCAGCTATTAAATGTGTCTATTAAAGTGAAAAATCACCTTTATGCATTTTGCACTACTCATTTAAGATACTAACAGTGAATGACAGCAGCTAAAGACATTGTAATTCTCCTTTCTTGCAGTGATAAAGGCTAAATACTTCACATTTTACTCAGTCTCACATATTTGATCAACTTCTGAAGTAAAATTGTTTCATGTAGCTTCTTTTATTGGAATAGAGGGGTTCAGTAGCTGCATTTGTGATAGAGCAAGAGCCAACTTACAGGTTTGTTTCATGACTGTAAATCTAGGGAATGTTCTCACATTTTCAGGAACTACTATTGATAGTTCAACTACTATTGACTAAACCCTATTTTATTATTTTTTTTTTCTCCTTTGCTCTGAAAATTGTGCTGTTCAGCTTCTTGGGAAAATGTAATAGGTGGTCCCTGTGGGCAACTGCAACGAACAATTTGTGCTGTGAAGCCTCCCGTCTTACAGATTCAGATCCTAATCCCTTCTGCGGTTTTATTACAATAATCCCAGTTACAATTCATTCCCCTTCCTTCCTATCACAGTGGAAAACAGTGCACATCATCAAGTCAGCTCCACATGCCTGTTTCCCACCAGCACATGCCAAAGTCACTCAGAGGGACAAACTAGGAAAGGATCTGGGAATGATCTGGCACAGCTCGCTTCTCATTAGCCAGCCAAAAAGTACACCCTGATCAATCATGCGGCAAGACTAACAGAATAGATAAATACTGTGGTAATGTGGGCATTAATTTAGGTCTCTCTCTTCTCCCCTGCTACTTGTAGGAACTTCGATATCTTTGAGACCTCAACCCCTCTAGCAAATTTAGCTCAATAGTTGGATAGCAGATTCCAAGATTAGCTATAAACAGAGAATGACGATCATTGTAATTGAGCAAGCTTTTTTTCTTTACCTGTTTGAAGCAAGTTAGAAGAGAACAATGTAAAATTATTCCAATTACAGGTACTAGACCCCTCGTATTTTGGCCACCACCACTGTGAAACCTAGCATGAGTAACACCATGACTAAGAGTTATATTCCCCTCCTCTCAAACAAGTTTTACCTAACGACTTAACAGCTTTATCAAATATATATTCAATAAAATAACTTTGCAAAGAAGCAAGCAAAGTGTATCCTATTCTGAGCCGCTAAGTGTCCTAAGATGAACAACAATGAAAGAACAGATTTCTTATCAAAAGGAGACAGAATGCACAGACAAGAGACTAAGGGATAATAATATTATTAAAGGCTTACTGCAGCAGCACTTGTCCAAGCCACCCTTGCTAAAAAAAAAAATAATCCACTAACAGCTTTGTAAAAAGATGAAGAAGATCACAATGCATCCAGAGTACTTCAGCTGTATTTTTTTGTTTGTCTTTTAATACTGCATTGAAATCCCACTTGGGAGGGAAAAAAATCACCTATAAGCAAGTATGTTGTTTCTGTAGGACGTGCAATACTTCAATATCCCCAAATGAATGTTTGAAGTTTACATTTGAGGATTTGCTTTTAATACATTGTATAAATGACTTCACAATTTAATTAAAGGCTTATAAGCTTTATTGAATGGACTCTTCAGCATATTCTGTTTATCAGCTTATGACTACAAAGACATTATTTAGGGAACATTAACCTCAATCTTTCATTTGAATCAAAACTTGTAATTTTAAACTTTTAAAGGTAAGTTATCTTCCACATAAAATTACAAACAAAAAGTAGATTTCAAACATAATGTAAAATAAATGCCTATCAATCTTCCCTACCAGACCTTCCACATTCATACTATCTTAGCCTGCAGATCCAATTATCCTCCAACATTTGCTGCTCAACCATGCTGAGATTTTTCACCAGCCCTGCAGTTAGACTGTAATAAAAGGCCTATAGATGCATTTACACTCAGAGAAGTAAGGCATAAATGCTAGCATTGCAGTCGTCTCTATTTGAGTTACACGCACAGCCTTGAACAGTGCAGTAATGTATCAGACTATTCCCAGCTACTTTATGCATTCATTTGCATGATACTTGGACTTGCTGATTTAAAAAAAAAAACTAGGTGCAGCATACATTCAAGGTGACACAACTCTTGACCCAAAGGCCTTACAAATAAAAGCACTAATGGAAGATATTTCCTCCTGTGCCCAGACAGCCAAAGCGTGGCTCCAATGTGGAGACATGATTACCTTCTGTGTAGGCAATCTCACCTCCTTCTCACTATTTTTCTTTAAGCTTAACATTTTGAGAAAGTAACCATATATACTGAAACTGCGCTGACCTCTAAGACTATGTTCTGCACAAAATTTGGCCTACTTTCTGCTTTTCAGCAAAAAAATTAACACACATTAACGACAAAATGATTTCTTATATTCCAGTCTTTATGGTCCTGGCTCACTGCGGTAGTTGTACATCATGACAAAACAAAAACTCTCTGCCACGGGACACTGGTATATGTTGCCAAAAATGTCAGAACCACAGTTTTCAGCCGAAAGCTGCAACTACTTGAACTGCAGGAGTCATTTCATTAGCTGACAGCTGCAATAAGCTGTTCTTTCTCTATGTGGAAAAGCTACTGGTGGGAGGTACAATTCACACAGGCATTCCCCATAAATCATATACCACTTAAAGAAAAATATACTTACGAAAACATTTACAAAGTACTGTGCGATATCTTTCCTATTTATTATCCTTACTTTGTTAGTGCATTCATACCTTAACATCTTGCAATTCAAAAGCTCACAACAGGCTTTAAAGACATGGGCAAAATTCAGGAAAATTCAGCCTTTTGTTCCCATTTGTGCTTTTTCTGCTGATCTAGAGAATCTAGATCCTTGGTGTTCCTTGACAATCTATTTCTAGCTAATATATGCCTACTGACCTAGGGAAAACAAATTAGGTATTTTGGTTACAGGTTGAAGCCATGACCATGGTGTTTATTTACTGGATTACTTCTACGCAAGGTAATATAAAAATGGAAATTGACATTTAACTAGCTGGAAAAGACACTAACACACTTCCAAGCCATATGGTATTAGTAAAATACAGCATACTATTCAACCACATTAACATATATAGGCAGGTTTTAGTCTTTAATGTTGTGATAACCTTTAGTCTCCTAATTGTCTAAGGAAAGCTATAGACCGACATCAGTGTCACAAATGAGTGTTGGCCAGCCATTAATGAGCCAGGCAAGTAATAGGCCTTCAGATATACCTTTTCAAATTGTTTATGTACTGTAAAAACATTTTTTTATGGAAACCATTGAAAATTTCTGGTGGTTAATAATGCAATAGCACGCCCAGCCTTCTTTTTTTCTTTATACGCATATTACATTCTACACATGAACACAAGACAGGTGTGCAATCTCCATTCTTGTAGCAAACTGCCTTTATTATTCATCAGTAGCCTATTGCTGTACAAATGGAAATGCTATGTTTGAACAAAACACATTAATAGAAAGACAGATTATGTAATTTTGGATATTGCATTTCCTGGCCTATTTTTTAATTTGTTGGGGTTTTTTTAATTGCAAAGCATTTTCTCCTTAAAAGTCCTTTACTAGCTTTACTTCAACTGCCCAAAGTTTTTAGCTTCACTTCAACAGGAAAATTTTTTTATTTGCTTGGGTTTTATTTATTTATTTTTTCTACATCTGGAAAAAAGCACACTGAAAAGGACTGTTATGAGCATTTCACCTCTGAACTACAGCCATTTTACTTTAGATAATCAATGCAACCCAATTTAAAAAACCTACTACTGTTAGAAGCAGAGTTTTGGAGAAGGGTGCCACATCTCTGCGAGAGACACATAATTAGCTGTCACACACTGAGAGTATTCCCTAGCACCAAGGACTCTTAAAAGCTAAGGGCAAAACAGGCACCTTAGTCCTGCACTCCAGCAATGGCTCCAGCCAGCAGGTGGTCCAGATGGAGCAGCATGAAATTATTTTAGCTGCCCATAGAAGCAGTCATCCATTCAGTTTTCCAAGCCATTATATGAAGTTATGGAGAAGAAGAAACATACATTGCCAGGTTATGTATTTCCATTACTTTTCTCCCGATTTACTCATGAGTATCTGTTCCACTAGAGGGAGAAGCAGGCTCAGGAACTGAATTTCCAACTACCTACGATAATAGGCTTACCCTGAGGTGAAGGATGGTCTGGTGTCACAAAGAGCAAAAAGGGAAAAACTGGACCATGAAGGTCCATTTATACAGAAAAGTTTTATAACAACAACCACCCGAAGAAGGAAGAATCTCACCTGAGGTACATTTGATTTTCTGCTTTTGTTTCTGTTTTCCTGAAAATAGTGTGTGTTTTTAGTTACAAATCATGTCTTTCATATTATATTTAGATTTCTAGATCATGCTTTCCTTTGATATTGGGATAAAACTACCTGGTACAGAGCAGCAACTTGTAGCTTACTTCCTCTCTTGTAAAGGGCTTCACATAGATGTTGCTTTTCATGTATTCACTGCTTCTTACTGCTAAGATTTGGTAACAACATACTATCTTCATCTAAAAATGGGTATATTTAAGAGCTTCCAGATTATTAATATATTTTAAAGTATAAATATATTAACATTTCAAATTCCAGTATTTTCCCCTGAAATATATTTCAGATAGAACAGACCTAGAGATTGCAAAGGTTCAATTTTCCCCCAAGGAAACTCAAGAACTACAAAGCCCCCATGTCAGAGTTTCTATATGTGCGCCTGCATCTAACTACACGGCAATTCACTTTAATGAAAAGATTAAAGTAATTCACTACTGGAACTATTTTTAGCAGCTTTGGCTGGAACAAGTCCTGTGACTAGTTAGTGTAGCACAAAGGAAACAGGTTCATTAGAACAGCTGCATCTTAGGCAGACAAGAAAGGCTACAAGGAGACAGGGCTTTAGTCCAGCCTATCCATCTCACCTGCCAGAGAATAGCTGTAGCGGAAAAGGAAGATGTTTATGGGAGAGCTGGAACCTGGCATGGATTTCCCTCCTCCTCACCCTCTGAAACAGTGGGCAGACCGATATATTATCTCCCCTTTAGAGCACTATCTGATGGCATCCTTGTAGGTGACTTCAATACTATGCTAAGCATAGTATATGCTTATACGTACATGGATGCCACGTAGGTGACTGCCTCCTGGTTGGGTTTTTTGACTAGCAGCTATCACATTTGAATCTTCCTCCTGATGACTGAGACAGTCTTAAAACAAACCAACCCGCTGTGTGTTGTTTAATCAATCTAGACAAGACTCCAGCAAAGAGAAGTGCTGTATTTGGAGAGGAAGGTGCAGTTAAATGTTGGTTCCTAACTCCTTAGGCAATCAGTTTCATAGCGCTTTAGCATATGCCCCTAGAAGGTCCTCTCTCTTAGAGATTGCACTTTAGCTTTTACTGTAACACATTCCATCTGTCCAGAAAGATGGAGACATTTTATAGAGAGCTTGAAAAAATTCTGGCTATCTAGGACCAAAGACATTAAGCTCCCTGGATATTAAGACAGAAGCCTTGAACTTGATGGGATGCAGAGAGTAGGGTCAATATGCTTTTGGTAGCCCCAGCAGGAAACATGCTGCATGATTTCATATTGCCTAGTATTTTCTAAATATTTAGGCTTTCATGCTTCTCATAACTGTAGCTCAGCCAAGAATCAGTGCAACTCTGAGTAACTGAGGTCAGCTGAAATTTTCCTGCCTTCCCAGAGACATGTGAGGGTTTGAACCATTCTCCCAAGCAACGTGTTATAGTCAAAATAAGATCAGGAAGAGTTTTACAGTCATCCACGATAATCTTAGCAGAGCAGGGCAGTAAACTGCAAGAAATGTTTAGTGGTTGCCTTTATTATAGGTTATTGCTGCCATCAGGATAAGAAGACGTGTGTAGTCTGAGGTTAGACGTGCACTGTAGAGTCGTACAGAGGTCAGTGAGAAGCAATCTGGATTATTCCGCTCTTCCTAAAGCATACTGATTCCCCTTCTGAATGTCTTGATCTGTGCTGATGATAAGCAGACGAGCAGGAAATCTGCAGGATTCACATTTGGTTCCTGTTGTCAGAAAAAAAAAAACAACCAACATTCCGAATAATATCATCCACCTATGGCTGGGCTGTCTGGATCAATGCAAGGTTAAGGCCACTGCCTCTTCTGATCTCCGCTGGTTAGCACACAACCTGCGGTCTCATTAGAGTCAGGTGATGCTGGGCATGTAGGGTGCTTCGCGACAGCAGATGAAGAACTACGTAGCCTTCCAAAAAGTATCACATTCAAATTGATCTATTTTGCTCTACACTATTCTGCATACCTTGACAGAGATCAAGATCAGTTTCACCTGATTTCATCTTTTCAAGTGCTGCTTATTGCTGAGAGTTGCATGAAGTGAAATTATTCCATTGTCACGAAATCAATGGGAATAGGTACAAAAGAATTACTGTATTTGCTCTTAATGCTATTTATTGAGTGAAACAAATACATACCCATTATGACTTGTCCTAAAATAACCAAAAAGGGGCTGCTAAGATTATCCATCAGGGAAAAATCAGGGAGCTGCTTTGACCCTACAGGCAAATTAGGTCCTTTTCCCATACAAATAGGTATCTGTGGCCTCAGATAATAAACAAGACATTTAATGTAATGACAGTAGCAATCTAGTCTAGCAGATTCAGGATAACTGCTCCTGAAAAACAGACTGCAGTACTTAAATTAACAATATTTCAAATATTTTTTTTACAGAAATACAGTTGTGGACTATGTTGTCAGTGTGAATGGTCAGTTGCGCAGCTGCACTTTGGCTCTCTCACACGTGACATTAGGGAACGATATTGAGAGAGGAGTTATGGCCCCCAGAGAAAATCATTCAAACCACCTACTTCAAACTTCTACCAAATATTTTTGGGAGAATTATTACTTTCTGGAAAAAGTTCACAATCAGGATGGTTGCTCATGTTATGGACATAATGTTAGAAATAAAAAAAATAATGAAATCACACATTGGCAATTTACATGCAAACACAAGCAGAAATATTTTGATTAGATGAGCTACTGATAGAAACACAACATCCTCCCTCCAACCAAGTAAGGCTGAACATAGATGATGTTTAAGTATGGCAAGGCGTGAAAATGCCCATCCTCTTAGCTATTTATGTTCAGTACATTTTAGTAGTTGTTACCAGAACTTTTAAGATGAGAAAAAAAACACTACCTCAAAACACATCCCAGAGCTAAACTTCATATCTTATACCTTACATGAACATTTCAAGATTGAAAGTTCTGTATTTCTCAAGTTAAAAACTATGGACAGAACTCTGTTGATTTTATTAAACTATTTTTTTGAACCTTTTCAACTGAGATAATGCTTCAAGACAGAGAAATACCACTTATTCCACACACTGTTCAGGAGCTAGGAAATTAAAATCCTGGTTCGGGTAATGTGTCAAAGGCAACTCAAATGATGTAATGCTCTTCATTCCACTATGACAGATCATGGCTGTAAAATTTTGGAAAATGTACTTTTTTTCCCCTCAGAAGAGAAGTGGAATCCTTCTTGGTTTTGCTTGCCACTTAGTCATTATCATTAGGTAAATATATATATATCATATGTTGATCCTCTCCTTATTATGACTATTTTCTGTAATGAGATTTACCAGGGCACAGAGCCCACAAGCTGTGGGTTACTCAAAAATATATTTCAGTGAACAAAGATAAAATTAACTTGCAGTGTCAAGTCTCCATGCAAGATGAAGCATATTTGGACCCTGTCATTCCTTCTGCCATACTTTCCATTCCCTCATTCCTCTCCTATTTCACGCAGGGGAAGTGTTCCTATCTTTCCATAACAGAGTGTAGATAGTTCAAAACTGTGCCTTGCTTTCATCCATATACAGCATACCCCATCTAAAAGAAATTATTCAAAACAGTTTTTTTAGTCCTTCATTTCAATGCCGCAGGCAGTCAAATTTGATTACAATACCATGATATAAAACCAAGCAATACGTTTTAACTTTCCTTAGACCTTATGTGTGCGATGTTTTCAATAATAGCTTTTTTCTTAATTTTAAAAACATTCAGAAGTGCTATTAGCCAAAAATACTTAGCTGCATCAGGGGCTTATCTGGGGACTGAAGTTGGCTTTATTGTATTAAAATATTTCAGTTAGAATTGTCCACAGTCCTTTCTGCCTGCAGATAATTTGTTTAATCTTCCTGTTTAATTTTTAACACAGAAAGGATTTTTTTTTTGTTTTTCAGTGTCAGATTTGACAACTCCAACATGGGTTCAAAGAGTAAAGTTACATTCTTAAAAGAATATCACTAATGAAATTCTTGACACAACTGGGGTGGATTTAGTGCATAAACTTTCAGCATAATTTATCCAAGTCACAACTACCACCGATGATAAATGACAGTAAAGGAAAAGCGTCTGACTTTTAGATACGAAGTTGGGTGTGGCAGGGCTTGAAGTTAGAAAAAGCTTAGTAAATTTGGAAAGTTTTATAAGGAATCAAAATGAGTTTACAGCTCTTCTGTCCAGCTGTTCTTCATAAAATCCTACCCTAAAGTCGTCGTGTTCTTGGAACAAGAGCACGTTACAAACACTACTGCCATTTGTTAAGATTTCCGTGTTTGCCAAGGACAGCACCATATGTATACAGCAGATCTCCTCCTGCAATTAGGTGGTCTGTTATTAGTTGTATACTGTTATGGAGGATCCCTTTACCTTTCATGTTTAGTTTTTTGGTGCTCTCTAACACTGAATTATTTTGAGTGTGGAAGTCTTAATGAAGACTGTAATGAAGTTCCTTGAGTCTTGTTTTTTGTAGAACGTACTGCAGGACACTAAAAGGTTTGATGACAGCAATTTAGTACATGTATGCTCACAGCCATTGTCTTACATTAAAAAAAAAATTTTCCATTACCTTTCTATAGTTCCCTTTTAGAAAGAAAAGCTAGAACAACAACAAAACAAAAAAAAAAAAAAAAAGAAAGAAAAAAAAAAACACATCACCACCAGCCCCCTCAAAAACAATCCAAGAGTATTTAATTGACTATCATGGCTGAGGTCAAACAGACACATAAAACACTGGAAGCAACAAAGTGTGCTATATTAGATCATATATTCAAATACGCATATTTTTGAATATATATTCACCATCATAGCAAACCTGCTAGTGTGAAAAGTTGCCATCATTGGCAACTGAACCCTAGTTTACCAGATGAGTCAAATTCCTCTTTCTGCTATTTTCAGGACTGGAACAGACTTATTATTATGGGGAGTAACAAAGATACACACTGAAGTTCACTCTGTGCCCCGCAGACAACTGTTCCTTCTCCCAAGCAGAGGCTCTGAGAGGGAAACTAGCATGCAACAGAACTTATGCAGAATTGTTTCCCTAAATTGAAGAAAGTGATACAGAAAAAGCCACAATCTAATTGCTGCTTAAGGTGTTTCTCTCTTCAGCCTGAAAATTTCTCTGGAGAAATGGGGATGATGCAGAACTTCCTCAACTAGGGAAGTTAGATTAACCTCCCAGAAATACAGAAACAAGATGAAAGGGCTCTGGAACTCAGTGCCACTTCTTGGTTGGAAGGAAACCCTGTGCTCCGTCCAAGGTGAAGATCCAGGCAGCATGAAGTACAACGCGAACCATGGCAGCTCCTTTATTCAAAAGATGGAGGAGAAAAAGAAGGAATGATATATTGTGCAGGAATTGCTTCATGAGGAAGTAAGGGATGGAACCTCAATTCCAGCTACACTCTTGCCAGAAATTCAGGTCTCATGGCTCTTCTCTGCCCAGTACAAATAAACTCCAAGTGACGTCTTCCATCCCTGTTGTACCAGGTTGCAAGAAGAAACAGATGCTGCTTGGGGCCAAAAAGCATGTAAGAAAAGTCTGTTGCCCAGGAATGCAAGTACTTGGTTGAAGATAAGACTTTCTGGGCTTTGGATGCTATTCCTTAGACCAATTTTGAACATTGTAACCACAGGGTACCTGTCTGAAGCCAGCTGTACTATAGAGAAGCCACAGCAGAATGAGCAGTATCTCCCCTAGGTTGGGGACAACCAGTAGGCTACCAAAGTCACACTGCTGTCTCCTGCCAACTCATTTTCTCTCTCCTGCCACGCTCATTTTTTTGGTGTAAGGCTCAATTTACATGGACTCTGAGGAGCAAGAGATGAGTTGAGTCGGGAAAGAGAACAAGTAGACTCAATGTGTTCACTACTGGCGGTGGAGAAAGCTAAAAGACACCTGGGGAAATAAATTTACCATATGAAAATGTGAGAAATTCTCATGACTTGGCAGATCTGGAAATGGGTAAGGAAAGCCAGATGATACAGGATTGGAAACAAACAAACACGCCTTTATGGAAGTTATGCAGTGATGACCAGGGAAGGCAGGAGGATAGCACGCACTTGGACCTCCAGAGAGACAAGGACAGATTAATGAGTGGAGAAGTTTGGAGGATAGAGAGTGTTAATTGAGGCAAAGGATTGATGTGTTTGGCAGACTATAAATTGGTGGTGGTGAGAGAGAACTGATGGGACTGATGATTAGAAGATGGATAGGGAATGAAAGATTTATGGACTGAGAAGCTTAGACAGATAGAATATTGCAGGTGAAACACAGTATATCTATTAAGTCTCTTGTAGATTGGAGGAAATATTTCATTGTCCCCCTGTGTGCTGGGTAAGGATTACCTGAGTCTTCTGAAACCTTATGGTGCTGCTGCACATTCAACTTACATGCTCAAAGTATGCATACTTGCCTTAGAATTCTTTCAGGGGTTATAGGGTTATTCATTTTCTCTGTCCTTTCTACAGCTTTTTTTTTTTTTTTTTTTTTTTTTTTTTTTTTTTATAAAGGCTATATAATAGCAGAGAAGGACACATAACTTTTCATGTTTCTGTTGTGTGATGTATGACTTTGGTGAGACTAGAAAACTGAAATTGTCTGAGCTTTTCTTGAAGAGGCCATTTTCCCTATAATGCAGGTAAATAGGTGTGCAAATCCACTCCAATTGGTGCAGTTACAGTATTATGGAGCACAGAAAGAGATGGAAAAATCATTAAACCATAAGCTACCCCTGAATGTAGAATCAAGTGCTGAACCTGTAATTCCATAGGGCTTGACTAATAAATGTAAAAATAGTGTTCACAATTAGCATTACCAAGTAACTTTAGTCTTGATCTGCAATTATTTGAGTATTTTTCTCAACAGAAAAGATCAAAATATTTAAAGTTCCTGATCTGGTACATTAACAAAGATGTAGCTAGGAAAGTAACAAGGACATAGAGAAACATATTAGTACAAGCACGTATACTATGCACATTTAAAATTATGACGGTTTGCATTTTAAGCCACAGAAAAGGCTATATGGAGAAGATATACAAGTGAGAAAAGTAAAGTTTAAGCCCACTATTTAATTCATCTCTTTCTTTCACAAACACAGGTTTGTAGCCCCTGACAGTTTAGCACATTGCATGTATAACTTCTGTCACCTGCTACCTAGGAGTCCAGGTCTGGCTCTAAACAAAGCAACACAAGACTGTTAGATGTTTCTGAGGACACAGAACACACTTAAACGGGCAAGTGCAAAACTTCGGCAAACAAAATCATGGTTTCCCAATCATTTTAATGTTTTGAGCTAAGCGCTTCTCTGCTTGACAGCTGATTCCACCCCAGAATGATCACAGCCCATGGAGCTCCTCTCACGTAAAAAGTCAAGAAAATATAAATCCCCTCCTTCCTCCCACCTTCCCCCCTCCCTTTTTTCACACACTTACCTGTTGAACTATACAAGTTTGCTAAATTTATACCTAGCCACACGCCACAACAAATGAGTCAGGGAAAGCCAGACAGAAGACTTCTTTACTCTCATTTCTACTTAGAACTTTACACGAGGAAAGTATATTGCATTCACTCATCTGTATACAATGTAGTTTCCCATGGTTTCCTCAGAAAAAAAAAAAAAAAAGTACCTGAGTGTCCTCTGGCTAACACACTTCCCTCTGCTGCTTAGGCTGAAGTTCACATGTGCCCATAGACCTGGAAAAGTTACTTGATGGAAATACTTTGTATGTACGACTTCCATGTGGATTACGTTGTTTATTGTGGTCCAAATCCAGTTACAGCAAAAGACAGTATGAAAAGTCCATAAAGCTGGGGGGGGGGGGAGGGGGGGCACACACGACGATGGATGGACAAAACAGAGGAATAGATGACATAGCACCAACAAAGGAAAGCAACAGAACTCAAATATCCTTCCCTCTTGTTAAGAATTCAGTTTTCTTTAAAAACCTATTGAAAGCTTATGTCTAATAAACTTTTTGTTTATGCCTTGGTGAAGACACTTGCAGATACCTCATTGCAATATTCGTTAAATCCTTCTTATTTCTCCAATATTCAACTGGTCCATGTTCAATATTGAGGATTCAATATTACCAAGGAAAGCAAAAGGTAAGGATCGAAATTTCCTCTCACTGACTGAAAAAAGCAATCAACAGCCACCAAGCTGTTTCACAGTTGCCACAATGGGATCCTTTGTTTTTAATGAGGATTCTTATGGAAATCAGTGCAGCTTCCTGGCAAGTCTCAGTCATGGTACCAAAAATGCTTGCAGGAATCTGTTATTGTAGGGGCTTGGGACACAATTACTATACAATTTGCAGAAGTTTGGTGGTGTTTTCTGAAAGACTGAAAAGCAATAGACTAAGAAGCACCAGAATCATTTTAGTAGCTTTCTGCCTGCCTTCCTAGTCCCTAATCACCAAAAGCTAGGTCTCTTTTCACGCTCTTGTAGCCTGTTTACGCCAGTGTAATGCCCCTGGAATTTACAGCAGCGCAAGATGTAAGCAGAAAATGTGCGTGCAGACAACTATGAAACGAACGAAGAAAAGAAGCACATAGTAAAAAAAAGTCAGACATGATGTTGGGAGATTAGCCTTATTATTTCATTATATACCAGGCCATTCTTTACCTGTTTTGTCTCCCAACTGCATCCAACAAAGGCTTCTTTTTCCTTTAATGAAGAGTACAAACTCCAGTTTAATAAAAAGCCTTCGCAAATGCCAGTTTTTGCCTACGAGTTGAACCTCAACATGTATCTATGGCACAATGGTCTAGGATCAGAGAACTGTCCCTTCAATCCACACATCTGTGAAACACAGGTATGTCACAAAACGTGTTGTTCCCCCACCCCACCCTGAAAAATGTCTCTAAAGTTCATCGGTGTACTCAGAATAATCAGCAACTTTAAAGATTTCCAATTTTTTGCCACTGAAATGTGAAATCTGAACAAGTGAAATTAAACTGGAAAAAATCTTAAGCCCATTTAAATCCATTTTTGAGTCATCGATCTTTAATTAACCTTAACATACCCCAATGAACGTGGAGGGGAAAAAAACCCACCCTACAACACTTTACAAAAAAAATATATGGATAGCGATCGTGTTAAAGGTGAACTTAATCGCATCCTAAATTTTTTTTGCGTATGTGTTTTGCATTTCTCCCTCCGTATCTTTATTATTTTTGTTACAGCTTCACACTCAGGTGTGGCAGCACTCCCGCTGCCAGCCCTGCGCGGGATGCGCCCTTCGCCGTGGCGCTCCCGCATCTCCACACTGCGCGGGAAATTAGCGGGTACCCCGGCCCGCCCCACCTCAGCGCCCCCCGACCCGCCCCACCTCAAGCGCTAATTTCCCGCGCACCTGGGCCGGGGGGCAGGGGGGGGTGTCCGGCCCCCTGCGCCCCCGGGCCGGGCGCAGCCGGGGCGCGGGTCTGCGCGGATACTCCGCTGCAAGGCGCAGCGCCAAGCATCCTCCGCGGGGGCGCTGCCCCGCGGGGCGGGGGCGGTGCGGGTTTGCGGCACTGCAGCAGGAGCAGCAGCTGCTGCAGCGGAGACGGAGACCTCCCTCCTACTCCTCCTCCTCCTCCTTCTCCTCCTCCGCCACCCCGCCGCGCCGGGGGCCCTCCATTGTGCGGGGAGGCGTCCGCACACCCGCGGGCTGCGCGCCCCCGAGCCTAGAGGGGCCGCTCCCCCCCTCAGCCAAGCGCTGGCGGGTGCGCTATCACAGCCCCCTCCCCTGCTGCCCCTTTCCATTTCCGAAGAGATTTGTACACCTATACACAGACACACACACATATATATATCTTGCCCCCGCTCCCGCTGAACGCGGGTCTCCCGCCGTCCGCCCCGCCGGGTGGGGTGTCGGAGCTGGACGCTTCCCCAGCGGAGCTGCTCCCCGGCGGGGGCATCCCCCGGGCAGGCGGAAAGGGGCTGGCAAGCGCGGCGAAAACAAAGCCGGCCCTGCCCGCCCCCGCCGCCCGCCCCGCCAGAAGTTGCAGCGCGGACCCCGCTCCGCGGCCGCGGCAGGGGGAGGGGGCGGCCCCGAAGGAGCCCCGAGCCCCCGAGCCCCTCCACAACCCCGGGACACAGCGGCCCCGCGGCCGTAAAACTTCTTTGTTAGCAACAAGCGAGGCGAAGTGTGGCCAGAAAGCGGGGGGCTCCGTCCCGCGGAAACCCGGTAACTTTGCGGACAATAAGCACGCCTCCCGTACCTGCACAGAAACTTGTTGGGCCGCTCCCTCCGCTAACCCTGCGCACTAGCTACTTTCGCAGCCCCCTCTCCCGCTGTGACCTCTCCCGGCGCCTCCGGGAAACTGTTGCCTCGCCCGCAGCCGCTGCCCGAGCGCGGCGGAGCGGGGGGCGGCCGCCCCCGTACCCCCCCACCCCCCCCGGCGCGGCTGCCGGCGAGACCCCGCAGCGGCCGCTACTTGAGCAGTTGCGGGGACTTACCCTGCGGGATCAGCAGGCTCTCAGCAAACTAGCAGTTCCATCATCCAGACAGACCTTCGCAACTTTCCTTGCATAGAGCGAGAATATATCTGTATAAATATATACGGAGGGAGAGGGGGAGCGCGCCTAAGACGGCAAGATGTTCGGGAGACTTTTGAAATAAAAAAGGGGATGAAACCGGCTTTCTTCCCAGTATCAGGACCCTGGAAAACCAAATTCTTCTTCAGCAGAGAATTCTTTCAGACCCGTTATCTGTATTACTATTAATGCGCGGAGCGGGAGGCATTGCATACAAATAGATCCAAGTAGCAGCGTCTATTGGTGGCGGCCGCGGGCCCCTGGGTCCTACTGCTCCGGCGCCGCCAAACTACAAAGCCGAGCAGCAGCGAGCGCTGCGGAGCGGGCACGGGCGGGGGGGCGGGGGCGGGGGGGAGGACGGGGGGACCCGAGCCCCTGTAATTGATTCGTTACCTCGGGTATTGTAATACGTGTTGCAATGTTTAAGCGGGAGAAAGCCACATTATGAACGGATGTCATGCAATCTCGCCTTGCGTTGCTGCTCTTGCAGGGCTATTGTGCAGTCTGGTGTGAGAAATGTGTCTGATTTTTTTAAAACAGGGCTTTATTTGTCTACAGCTTTTCCTTTTTTCTTTTTTTTTCTTTTTTCTTTTTCCAAGTCTTTCCTGCACTGCCAAAATTATCTGTCACTTCCCTAATAATTTTATACTTACTTCAGTAATCAACTATCCACTGAATTTCACTTACCTATGCGTTTTCTTTCTCAAGTTATGGCTTTCCAAGGATGCATACACTCCTCTGTGCAGAAAGGGTCAACAAACATTCTTAAAAATTAACTTATTCCTAGTTAAAAGAGAAAAAGTGACAAAAAAGAATTATCGGGGCAAGTTTTCTCCATTACAGAATACAGAGACAGGCAGTTTGCAATATTTGAATTATGGTCCTTATAGGATGCAAGAATCATTGGGCTGAAAGAAATTACCCCATTTGAAAATTCAGGCAGCGAAAAGAACAAAAAACAGATGCAGCATTTGTGTATTGACTGCTAAATGGAGAGTAGATGTGAGATAATGACAACATAGGTCACCATAGCTGAGAACTGAAAACAACATCAGCACTTACGTATTTATGCAAGAGTATCACACGTAGCTAAACTTCTGTTACTGTCTTGTAGATAGTATATGTTCTATACTAAGCATGCATCTAGATAATAAACATTAATGGGCTTAAAACTGTAAGCATTTAATGAAGTCTTTTAAATAGTGTATAAAGATTAGCTAGAAATAAACCTGCAATATATTGCAATGCATGATGCAGTTAAAGGTCTAAACATGCCCACTTGTCCTACACGGAAGAATGGAAATCAGTGACAGGGGGACATTGTTCAAGAGGTCCTGTGTGTAGGGTATTGTTAATATGGCAAGGTCCTTACACGCTAGTTGGGAGCTAGCAACATAAATACAGACAGTATTACAAATATTATTGAAAAGTAAATAGGTACAGCACAAGGTTGCCGCTACCCTGTTATTTCACCAAGTATATAGGTAGAAAGATAAAAATTAGTTTTAAACAAAACATGGAGCAAAATACAGTGTTTAAACAACTCTAACACTCTGAGAATCAACAGTAGTAGCTGGATCAGTCTTTGAAGTACTCCACACACCTTGGAGGAGAGCAACAGAGAGGGCAGGGGGTATCAGCATTTTTATGGATCGGTAGTCTCTGATGATATGAATATTACAGTGTGAGTTCAAAATCAGGTTTTCAGTTCTGCATTTCAGACCTACCTCACAGCTTGCATCTTTAAGACCTTGCTTCTTGTTGGAAGAAGATTCTAACTCTTTGTTCTTGAATTCTGTTACTGCTTTGGTTTGGGTATTTTATCCCTTAGGTAACAAGTATATCCCAGAACAGTAACATTTCTGTTGTCAGAGGAGGTATACTAGAACAATTAATAAAAATCTTCTATGAATATGCTGTTCAGTTATCACTGTAATTACGCATATATTTTTTTTCTCTTTTCAAATAGAAGACATTTAAGTTTCAGTTATGCTACTTTGAGAACAGGTGACTATTGCACTAGTAAATAGAAGTTGTAAAGGAAGATATTATAGTTGTTTGCAGTTTACACCAGATTTTGTTTCACTGTTTTGATTTTGTTTCTTTTTAGTTCTGCTTATGACAAATTCTGCCTACCTGAGAGTTCGGGATACACCTCTCACCTCTTGTAGCTTATTGATTCCATGGACCTTACACTTGCCTAAGGAGATTCCTGATTAACATCAGTTTAAAAGAGAACATTCTCAGGCCTGTTGTATTCAACAAAATAATGTGAAATCAGACGACTTGGCATCATCTGCAAATTTAGCAAAAATAGTATGTAAGTGCAAATTAAGGAGGAAAGAACGAACACCATCGCAATTAAGAAATTACCCTGTGAAGGAGAGGAATTGCCATGCCCATTGTAGAACCCAGAGAGATTAATGAAATATGGCTGTGAAACTGTTTTAATAGATAAATTGGGTGGGTGGTTAAACATCTGAGCAAAGATGATTACTTTGTAGTGAAACAAAACAAAGAGGAATAAATCACAAAGCTGCTCTATTACCACAATTAAAATGCAATTGCTTGATCAATTATCACTCTAGCTAATAGCCTGATGGAGGACAAGCAAATAAATAAAACATCACGCTAACAAAAGTTCTTTGAAGTATAATAGTAATAACATCTGTGTGCATATACATTCCTTATTTGTACACATTTATGCCTAATATATTTACAGTGTATTCCATAGCAGCAGCCAGGCTGTATATAATGTGTTTAGCTATTTATTTGTAGTATACAAGTAAATATCAATGATATATCGTCATGATAATGCATGCAGTGGGTAAACTGCTAACATGCATTTAGATTACTGATACAACACATTTCAATGATTACTAGATCTCTAAGAAGTCCGTGTTTTACATGCCGACCAACCAAAGGTGTTCTGGAATAGTTTCCCCTTGGATCAGTTTCCAGTGTTGGTATATGTGATGACACGTGCTGGTTTCCAACTTGCCCTTCGAAAATGATAGCCACTTACTGGAGTTCATGTGCACGTGGGGCATTCTAGGGCGCTGATAAAGCAAACTGTGACTGCTGTATATCAGCTTTACATTTTTATATCTAGCAATCAGCAAAGCGTGCATTCCTATACAGGAAGGTAAGTGGTAACATATATGTTTGTATGAAATAAAATCTAGTGTATAAAGGCAAATAACTTGCTTATCTGTAGTATAAGCACACTGTGATAACCTGATGCAAAGTCAATGGCAATGAGCAGACTTGGCCCCTTGATCCAGAGTCCTGGTCAAATATAATACATATTTCATCTGTGGAAACATTCACACAGGGTATTTTGAATATGTAAGGAACAAACACTTTGTAATGATTAATTCAATGTGGAAAAAAAATACATGTATTTATGTTGCCTAATAGCAGCACCGATTCTGTTAAAAGTTGAGTAAGATTTGAGAAGAAACAGACCCATGGTGAGCTTTGGTGAGCTTCTCAGGTATCAAAATGCAAATAAAGGGTAAGTAGTGCAACATCCAGTTGTAGAGAAGTACGTCTAAGATTTCTTTTCAACATTTTAATGCTTTGTCTTATGCAAAAAAGATTATACACATTCGGCAAACTTGTTTTGCTTTTCCCAGGGCAAGAGTAATTAGAAAACATACAAGTTTGAACATATTTAAAGTGAACAATTTATATGTTGTAAATATGTAGGTATTGCTGGAGTGTACTAATGAAACAGGAAAATTTGTGTTCTCGCGAAAGTAGTGTGAAGCCTCACCAGATCTCTTGTGTCCTGTTATTCCCCCAGAAGCAGGTAGCATTCACATTATATCGCTTCACTTATGTACTTGCAGTTAATTTTTATCCTTGATTATTCATATTTGGTAATTTATTTGAAGAAAAGTCTGAGAGACTACTGCCATTTCATCACTTCTGGATGAAATGATTTAAAAAATGAGGACTCCTCCCTTTCTTCCTTTCCCACTCATAAAAGCGAGAGATGCCTTCTGACGATCAGAAAGAACATGCTGGTGAAGGCAGAAACTTGGTGTAGTGAAATTTTGCAAGAAAAATAGTGGGATGGTCTCCGAAGAACAACATCTTTGTGTGTGAAACTGGATTTTAAAATTCTGCTAGAATAATGGGCTGTAACTTTCTCAAGTACTCTGTACTACTCAACATCCGATATGTCTAGTGATGAGCTGTCAGAAAATGTAGGAAGGAAATAAAGGGAATGGAGAAAGGAAAATTAAAAAAAAAGTAACATGAGACTTCAAAAAGGACTTGAAAAGAAACAGTACAATGCTACATATATACAAAAAGTATGCTACATTGGACAGAAACACTGGTCTATAACTAAGAGTAGACAATAATAAAGAATAACAAGCTTTCCTATAATAGGAGTGTAAGGCAAAGGTAGGATTAAGTACTGATTTCATGCCACTCAGGCTGGCAGTTATCTTTGTTGCGATGCGTGAAGGAGTGTAATTGAAGAGGAACATTCGGCACCCTGTTTCTTTCAGCCCTTCGTGCAATCACTTTATTCCAAAGCCCTAGACACTTCCAGTCTGACAGCTGTTGTCACAGGTAGGAATGGTTGCAGATCACAACTCCGTGGCCTCTCAGCTGTTACCATTGTTTATTTTTTTTTTCCCAGATACTGCTGTTGGGCTTGCAGTTAGTGAAGAGATGAGGTACTTTCTGTAGGCCCATAACATTGCTTTGCCCATCTGTACAGTACAGTCACAGTCACATCTAAGAATATCTGAGATGCAAGAAGGAGAGAGAAAAGCATTTTGGCTGAAACTCAGTTGTGAGGAGGCTATGGAAACGGAGTTAACTGGAGGAGAACCTTTAGCTATGTGAACATCCTTTAACCAAGGCAGTGGCATCTGATTGGAGCCCCTGTGTAGTCCGTATTCCATGTCTCACCGCACAGGTAGCACAAAGTCAATTTGTATGTGCAAAGGAATGTGACTCTACAACCCTGCTGTGCATGCACTGCAGCTCTGATGTATCTGTCAGCGGGGCTTGGGTATTTATGCTTTGAGATGGCCCTGGACCAAAGTCCACAATTTCAGGATCTGTACTCTCCGCTCCTGACTAACAAATTGCAGCAGGGCCAAAGTGTGCATGCTCATTTTGTTGTGTGTGAAGACATGCAGACCTGAAGCACGGGACAATGAGATTCCCACATTTTGTGAGAGCAAGGGCTCTCTGCTCCTGCTTTTTGAATGTGGAGGAGAAATTTGCAATCTGAATGTTTTCTACTGTAGTTCTGTAGTATTATCTTTTGAAGTGCATTGTGGAATTGGAGACCTGACCATTGGATGGTCATTCTATATGCTTAGGGTTTTTTTTTTCAGAGCTTAAGAATAAACAAACAAATAAATACATAAAACCCAAACACTAACCCATATGTTGTAGTGGTGCATGCACAAAGACTGAAGGTTAAAGAGAGCTTGAAGAAATTCTGAAAAATGAGAAAGCAACATATATCCACTTAGTGAGGGCTGCAGGGAAAAGATAATGTCAGGAAAAAGCTAAACGAGTTAGTGCTATCCAAGGAGTACAGGAAAGAACAAGAACTTCAAAAGTGTTTATCAGAGGAAAGTAAAGTGTCAGAGAGCAACTTTTCCTACTGGCAAATGAAGAGGAAAATGAAGACAGAAGAAAATTAATTCAGACACTGAAGTCTTTCATTTTCTGTATTCTTTTTTCTTCTGTTCAAGAAAAATAAATGTCATTCTGAAAATATTTCTGATGGACCTTCTACCAAAAAGTAAAAAAGCATGCCTAAAAAAATAAAATCTGTGGAAGACACCAGTTCTAGATTACGTCACGGTTAGCCTAGGCGAGTTGACATACGAAGATACAGTATGTTTAACTAGACCCACGAAAGCAGCTGGAGAGTGGAAGCTAAGCCTGGTAACCATACAGGCTCTTCAAGGCAGCTTGTCTCACTCACATCCTTAGCCCATAACAGCTACACCAACATGACAACTTGCATTTTTGTTTGAAATATGAACTTGGAAAAGTGCTTCCTTGTTCATCAAGTCCAGCTTCCAATATTAGAGGAAACCTTGACAATTGTTCTCCAATTTAAAATATACAAAGGCCAGCTGAAATATGAAACCGGAATGGTGCAATTCTTTCTTATGGGTTGTAGATAATGCTGGTTTCAATACAAACTGAAACAACAATATGGAAAGCATATAATGTACAGGGCTTCAGCTGTATGCAAGATTTTGAGCTGTTGCAGACCTTTGAACCTCAGGATTGGGTTCCCCTGAAGGCAGGGTGTACGTATAGCAGCTAGACATGGAGCAGCTGATAGTTAATTTCTAGTCACTTGATTCTCTACAGGAATGTACAGATTGCCTGCTGCCCCTGCTGACAAGTGAACGTGGTCCTTCAGCTTAACGTGGGCTCTGGCTGGAGCAGGCAAGGATACAAAAAGGGTGGCAGCTCTAGCTATTCTCTCTCTGTTGTTTTTATACTTGCTAAGATCTAGTTGGGTACATGAGTCTTGAGACAAAGCTAAGGGAACAAGCAGGCCATGTTGTTTGCTCTCTGTTAATCAATGATTTGTAAAGGAGGACTCACCCCAGCCACACTTGACTGTATTTGAAAGGCCTTTAAGTGTGAATGGCAGAAGAGATTTTGTCAGGAGCTCAATGCAGTGCTTCAAAAAGTTGGTGAAGTGAGTATTGTGTGCATGTACTAAGGGGCTGGTATACAAAGTAATTATGTCAGCAAGTTTACTGCTGGCTACGAAATAAGGTCCTATCTCCTTTCATATCTTTGCTGCTCAGAAGTAGAAAAAGAACAGGGAGTTTCTCATTGAAACTACGAGAAATTTAGAAGCCTATTATTTCTCCATCAATGTATGTATTTCCCTGCTGGTCAATAATATTTGTTAAGGCAATATTTGGGGGGGGGAACTGGGTATTTAACTAAAAAAAAAAAAAATAGATCTTTTTTAGGGAAATTAACTTCCTATTGAACAGTTGAACTCTAGAAAAGCAAATAAATAAATAAAAAAATATTAACTGAATACTTAAATTCAGAAATACAACTTTGTATCTACCTAGGACAGTTGTAATGCTTCTGCATCATTTTGGTCTTGATTTTAAATCCACTTTACACTAGACTGATGAGGAAATATCAAAGCCAAGAATACACCTTTTTACTTTAAAAAAAATTGCGAATTAGAATTCTGAAGATGATCTGAAGTGCTGTGCAAGGGTGGAAAAGCTCTCTCTCAAAACGTCTCGTTGAATCACCTTTAAAGAAAATTGGCACAGTCTGGGTGTCAGCCAAACCATTCCTAAACCATAAACTTAAATTTAATCTAAAAAATCTTACACTGAACCACTGAAATGCATTTTTTTAATTTTCTTTCTGGTCCCCCCGCCTCCCACTGAAACACATTTGTTGTGCTGTATTTAGTGAGTCCTCCAGGGAGTATCACAAACTCACATGATGTTTCTTCAAAGCTCAGAATTTATTTTTGGCAATGTTTTCTACATTAGCCAAATGATTTAAAATTTTTATCTGGCAAGTTAGCTCCATATTGGCTTCTTATTAAAGGAACCTCAAGAATGTTGGGTTTTTTTCAGATGTTACCAGAACGTGAAATCAGTCAACAGGCTCTATATCTATTTCAGCTGATTGCATTAGAAGAATATATGTTCTCCTTTCCACACCTGTTTCCCTTCTCTTTTGACACTGATAATTACAAATATGAATGAATGTTTGGACTGTGCTTGGTGCGCAAGTGCTGAAGTATTAAATATTATCATTATTATTATTGGGTGTTTGATTTGGTGTATTAGCTAATAGTGAATACTTCTGGAAAACAGCCAAGACAATTGGCTTACATGAAGAAGTACATGTTTGTAGGGGGGTTGCAGACCGTGTTCTGCAAGGATCCTCCAATTTTAGGAAGAAGTCTAAAAGAAGAAAGGCTTCTTGAATACTTTTTCCCCAATTATTTTTTGGGTGGAAACAGAACAAAAGACATTAATTTCAGTGATATACCAAAGAGAAACAAACCCCCAATATTATGCATGTAACTATGATTTAAGATTGCTTAAAAAAAAATCTATACTTGTTGTTTACTTGATTGTTATTTCCTAATAGGTATTTGCAAAATGAAACTACAGGAGAAAAAAAGGCATTATTTTGATATCTGGAAAGAAAGAAATATGAATGACATGGTTGAAATATTTAATTTCCATTTCCTGTATTTCCATAAGGCTATATATGCTCTACATTAAAAAAAAAAAAAAAAAAAAAAAAAAAAAAAAGTTTTTTTGTATGGAGAAAACTATGAAAATGTAGTCATACCTGTGCCAACCAGCTGTATCTACGTGGTATAGGTAGTTATAAATGACCAAAGGCAGTGTCACGCAGGCTTGTGCCATGCACAGGCTGCAGAAGAGTACCAGAAGGACTGGTGGAGATACCTTTGGAGTTGGAAGATTCATGCGTGTGCCCTTGACAGGGAACACCAGCTCTTGGCAGACCTGCAGCCATTAACCAGAACAAACAGCATAAAAAGATCATCTGATTTTAGCAGGCGGTGAAGGAAGGAGGACTGACAGCGGAGGAGCTTGGCCTGGCGTGGGAGGCAGGCGGTTCAGCTCTCCCAGCAGCTCAGCAGCAGTTTGTGGATGGGCTCACCAAGGCAGGAGAGTATCTTCCGTTGCCTGCTCTGAGGTGGGTGTTGGTGTGGGAGGAGGGGAGCAGCCTGCCGCTATTTTCTGTTCATGTGTCTTAGTGAGGCAACTGATGTTTTTAATAGAGCCAGCTTTCAGGAAAGAAGTGTTTAATTATTCTACCTTACTATTCTCCTACTACTGTTTTCTCTTCTTCAATAAATATTTCTTGCTAAGCCTCCCTATTTTCCAGCTATGTGAAGATATTAGCTCATTGAGTCCATGTATTATTTTTTTTTTTTATCAGCTTGCTAAAATTTGAAGCTATTGTTACCAGTTGATTTTTGGTAGAAGAGTGATGATTGGTTTTGCTAATCCTTCATAATTAGAGCCAGTTGGTTGGTTGTTTTTGAGGATGGGCAGAACATGAATAACAAGCCTCGGTGATTTTATAAAAGAGAAAAACCCCCACATCGTTCCAAACAATACCACTAGATCGTCACTTGTTCTGAAGTTTTCATTTCTTTCTTCTGTTCTGATGTTTTCATTCCTTTCTTGATCTTGTGGTAGTCCCTAGAAAATGAATATACATTTCTCATTGCTGCATTTTGCTCAGTTTGAACCTGATGTTTTTGGCTCTAGTGGGAATAGAAGATACAGCATGAAAATGAGGCACAACTAAATCTGAGTGAATAGTCAATGATTATTTTTTGTTGTCTTTCATTTACTGCCACTCTTAGTCTTTTTTTGAAATTTAAACCCAGTCATCTAGTGTCATAAAGAGATCCAAAGGCAAAGGGCTATATTGCCTAGAAGGCTTCTGGAAAACTGTATAAACTAAGCTTGTCTGAAACTGAGAACCACAGGGATTTAATAACTCTGAAAGTATCTTCCATTCTCTGTTTCTGTCAAGTGCTATCACCCATGTAAACTTCTCAGCTGTAAGGATGCAGTCTGGCCTATCTGTTCATGAGCCAGATAAATACGCAGCTCTTTCTGCAGTGAAGACTTGCAAAAAACCTCTATCTTAACTCCAAGACTATGGAAAACTGATGCACATTTTTGCCACTGAAAGCTAATACTGGTGATGGCTACTCTGTTAGGAAAGAGACTTGCAGCTTGGGGAAATGAAGGAAGCTCTTTGGAAGTCCAGAACTTAAACTCCAGCTTGCATATCAGGAGATTTTTAAGGGTGTTTTTGAAAATGACTAAAAGCAGCCCATGATCTTTAGGGAAAAAACTGAGAAGTCCCACACAGTGAGGAATAGGCAGGGGGTTGAGAGAGAGAGAGGGAGAGAAGGCAAACATCGGAATATGAGAGCAAGAGCTGTGCCAGGCAGGCAGGCGGCTGGACCTGCTCTCAGAGGTCAAACTACAGCAGAGAGAGCATGGGCTGAAGAGATGAATAATGACTAGTGAGAGTCAAACATGATCTCTCTGGGCCTCAGCAGGAAAACTGAACGGTAAGAAACACTGACAAGCTGAATCCCAGAGACTGAGATGGTAAGAAATAATGTCCAGACCAAGGAAGAAAATGGAGCGTGACGTGAAGCCCATGGTAATATTTGAAATACAAACAGGAGTGCTTCTTAAAACCACAGACACAACAAATGATGAAAATACTAATCCTAATGATGGCTTCTGCAGTGAATATTTTGTATGTGAGGGGAAAAGTAATAATTTTCTGTGTCTTGAGACAGCACTCCAAGTCTGTAAATGGGGAATAAGCACAGCACTGCAGTGCCGGAGGAGCAGGTTATTTTCAATAACTGTGTTGTGCTATAGGAGGACCATGACTGAAGACTTGAATTAGTGGAGTCTTCTCAGAGAAAAATATCAATAGAAATATTTTGATCAATAAGGTTTGTGTTTATTTCTGTAAGTATTGTAAATATAGTTCCTATACACTCGCTGAATTTAAAACTTCTGGCCATATAAATGTCAAAAGATTTTTACTTTGCTTTTAACCCACTTCCCTCCTTCTTCTGCATGAAACCAGGGAAGACAGGTCAACTAAAACAAAATATATGTAACTAACACTTCACCTGATATGATTACACTTATGCATGAAGTTAAACGTGTATGCAAGAGTTGCCAGCTAAACTAAATACTTTGAAAAATTTTTTTTTAAAAAATTAGACATTAAATGACTGGCATACTACTATTACAAAAAAACCACAGTAGGAATACTGAAAATTCTAATCTGTCTATGTTGCTGAAGGTGATGAAATGACTGATTAATAAAGCAACTGGGAAATCCATGAATTAACTGTTAAATGAAAGCCCACAATAGAAATTTGAGTCTCAGTAGGTGTTGAAACTATCTCAAAGGATTTGCAATCTCCATCTGAATAGAAATTTTGGCAGAAGAAGGAAAACCCTTATGGAAAGTCAAGTATTCACAGTTTTTTAAAGTGAATTTTATAAGAACAGGTACCCCGTTTTGATGCAGAACTCGAGACCACTGTTATCAATGCTGATATTTCCATTGTTTGGTGGAACAGCACTAAGACCTGCTTCACTGTCTTTAAGGCAGTTCTCAGATCCTTGGAAGGTGCATTTTCTTCATGGTAATTGCAATCTGAAACTTCATTTTATTCTGTAAAAGAAAATGTTTAATGGATCTAGGGGAAAATATGGCTCTGGTTTCCAGTAAGGAGGTTAATATTGTGCCCCACTTTTCAGCAATGGCATTTGTTCTAGAACGAGACAGAAGCATCTTCGTGCTGTACAAGCTGAACAGAGCTGCTGTAAAGTGAGCTCACAGCTGGAGGTATAGCATCCTCTCTACCCACCATTTCATGAGAGCTCCCTGGAGAGCTGCTCTACAGCTATTTTTGATGTGGAATATAGGTATTATTATTTATGTAGCATTGCACAATACTTTGGTATGGATACAAGGATCTCTTAAAAAGCCAGACATTTTTAAAAGCTAGATTCACAGAGCAGATGTGGAAGCATATTTGGTACAAGAACTTTACATTTAATCTTGCCTAAAACAGATTGATCTTTGTCACTCCCAAGCTTCAGTTGTTGAGTTTACAGATACTAGAAATAAACTTGTGAAGACTGGAACTTATGAAAGCTTTAATATGCAGTTGTGTATACTTTAAGTATATACAGTGGAACCTTTTCTGGCTGCCTTTTTTTTTTTTTTTTTTTGGTAGAAGTTTGAGTATCAGTCTTAAATATAGTAGGACTTGGTCACTTCAGCAATTTTAACGTTTTATCAATAAACAACTATAAAAGGAAATGTAACTGATGTATCTGAGAGTTATCTGAGATGTGTTAAACATTTTGGTTAAATCCATTAAAATGCTTAATCCCATAGCTTGCTTGGAAACACTGAGTAGTTTCAACTAATAGATGTTAATAGACTACTTGCATACCTTAATAACTTGTGTGGATCATGAGTACGCGGCACATACTAACCTTTAATCACCTAGGAATTTCTGGAATGTAAAAGAACAACTGAAACACAGCAACATAACGAGTTGGGCTTTGTTTTCTTCGTTTTATCGATATGACCAATCTTCTATTGGCTTTTCATGTAGATTACCTCAGTCTGCATTTGCATTACAAATTTTTATTCTTGTTGGTGTTAAATGGATATATAATACTCACATGGCTGTAACAATGAGCTTACAGGCTCACTTATTTTGTTTTATAATTCAATACTGTAGTGGAATGAAAAGCAAATCTTTTGCTATAATGGTTATGCTAATTGACTTTTAATGTTGTTTTATTTTCTAGCTACTCACCAGCAGTCTCCAAAGTTTAATAAAGCTCAAAACATTTAATTTTATTGCCTTGGACTATTGATTATCTGTTTAACACTAAGAACAATGTGATCTGTTGTCTTTGCCTTGCTGATTGCCTGAATTATCTTGAAGAAATAAGAGATGTGCACGAGGAGAACCTCCTGTAATAAAAATTGTCACTTGTATGCATCACTCATGGCTATTGTACAGAAACCACAAGCTAATCTCAGACTTTCAAAGGAAACAAATTTTATTGTTTCACAACTGAACTCAATATTCCCTCAGGCATTACACCACCATTTATATTTCTCTTTCTTGATTTTTATTGCCAACATAAGCTTATTTAAAGGAATGAATAGCATGCTGTCTACTTTGAGACAAATTTTTAAATAATATGTAAAAAAACCCTACTAGATTTATTAGAGAGGGTTTATTTAAATCTTAGAAGTTAAATTATTAAAGAAAAGCACATCTGTTTCAAAGAAATAATAGAAAAAAAATAAGAACACTATTAGGCTACTTCCATTACGCCATTATGACATATTTTTACTTATCATAATGTGGCTATGAAGTCTTGGAGAGTGGGAAGACTGAAAAAACCTATTCACAAGAAATATTGGCTGATTCATTTTAGAAATAATTTATCAAAGCAAAAGCATATTTTGTAGCAGTTTGTCAGAGTACAGTGTTTCATTACAATTATCAAGACTTTTTTTGTGTGGAATTATATTTTCACTGTCTGCTAATCACATGGTTATCACATGCCTAGAAAGATCCAGTAACTTCCATCACATGGAGGGAGCTCCTACCTTATTGTACAATTAATTGTTTTGAAAGCTGCCATGGTACTGACTCTGCTGCCTCTGTCTCCTGTTTGCAAAGTAGAACTGATTCCAGGTGTTGTGGCAGCAGATGTTTTACTATCAATGAGCTCATAGAAACTATCATTCTAGTGAATTAATAACTCTAATCTTGTGCTCGGTGGGCTGGAACAGATCACAAGTCTTTCATGCTAACTTTGTATAGAATGTCCTGTGTGTCCAAATTTTTGGGGAAGCGTGTAACACTTCCCAGGCACCCCTCATTTTTCTACATATCTGTAACTTCAGTGCTTGTACTGGGAATATGAATGGCATTCATTGGAGAGAGGAAAATGAATGAGATAAGAAATCATCCAGGAATATTACTACTGAGGAAGGAAATGGAGGTGGATGTGTACAGAACGTGCTGGTTGTTATTAGATTCTCTATCTTTTCAAGAAAATCTCTGTGTTTTGTTTCCATATATTTTGGAATATCAATATTTTCTTATTATTTACTTCATTAATATGTGCTGCTTAACCTGAAGGAAGTTGGAGTGTGTCTGAAAGGCCATTTTAGCAATTGTAGACTTTCTAAGTTAAGAAATAGGAAGTGCTATTAATTCCATTTTAAAGATCCCCTCCTCTCACCCCAGTTATATTTTACCTTTAAAATTATACTGTCAGGAAAACTGAATATAGAATCATAGAATATTTTGGGTTGGAAGGGATGTTTAAAGCTCATCGAGTCCAAAAGCCCCTGCAACGAGCAGGGACATCTTTTGGATGAGGTTGATCAGAGCTCTGTTCAACCTGACCTTGAATGTTTCCAGTGATGGGGCATCTATCACTTCTCTAGGCAACCTGTTCTGGTGTTTTACCAGGTATAACATAAAAGATTAGATATGAAATAACAACGTACTCACAATGTGGGCTACTCTTATCCTGGCTATGATTTTTTCATATAAAGAAAAAAAAAATCTCAAAGAAAAGCATTAGCAGAGACCATAGTATTTTGTAGGCCCAAAACGAGCTGCATGCTTTCATTTTGTGATAACTATCTGACCAGTCCTAGTAAAGGCTTTTAGTTTCTGGGGAAGACAGGTTTAAAACTGAGATTTTGGAAATTGGCATATGTTTTGTCTCTTGTACTCGCGGAGAAATTACAAAAAGACATACAACTGCATTTATTGGTTTTTAAATCTGGGGCAATTGAACAAACCTTCTTCCTCAGTAAAGCTTGTTTTTTGGCTCCATCTCTCCATCTCTCTCTAGTATTAAGCAAAGTGGTGCTTTTACAAGGGTCAGTTTTCAGCCGTACGCCTTCCTCGGTCTGCATCACCAGTGTCACATGCCAGCATGGGGGATCTAGGAGAGAGGAGCAATGAACCAGAGAATTGCAACATCCTGAACTTCTGCTTGAACACAATGTAACCATGGCATAAACCCCCTCAGCTAAGCACTTTTCCTTGAGATAAACTGCTCTGGGGCAGAGAAATTAGCTCCAGAGAATGGAGCCCCTGGCCAGTGCAGCTCCAAAGCACCAGGTAATCTATGGTGGGCACTGGCAGCTTTCTGTCCTGGGCAGCATATGAATCATGTTACCTCCAGAAACTCCCTCCAGAAATCATTCCTACCAAACCTTTTTGTGAACCAGGGGTTTGAATATCTTGACATATCAGGCAAATGTTAAAATGGTCATTAGAGCATTTAATTATTTAGGAAACTATCTGAAGGTGTCTTTTCTTAAGTTTTTGACCTATGTGCAAATATTTTCAATGTTGTTTAGCCTCCTCTACTTTAGAATAAAATTTCAATGTGAAAGCAATCAATAAATCACTGCAATGTTTTGAAGTTTGATATAAAAGTTTATTCTTAAAGGTGGTATTTAAACATGGGCAACATGTCATTTTGTGATTTTTCTGGAGAAAAATATTTAATCAGCTCCTGTAAAAAGATGTTTTTCTGTTGCATAAAAGTTTGGAATTAGTCAAGTTGAGAAAATATTGGTAACATGAGTTCTTGATATCTAAACTTCTCTCTGCAAGCTTACAAATTCTATCTTTCTTGGTGAAGCCTCTTAAAAGTTTTCCAGGAAATGTTTTCAATATACATTAAAACACGCAGGTTCAGTAGGAGTCAAAAATGTACCTAAGCGCTTGGTTTCCTTCTTTGGGCAAAAAGCAAATCTGTAAGAAACGGACTGTAATTATTATTTGAAGTGTTTTGACTGTGTTATTTTACTGTAATACTTTTTAATGTTGTAAAGACACAAAAGAAAAATGCACATTTCAGTCAGATACAATTGCTTTTTGTAATATAAATAATTTAGAAACAAGTAAGTTTTCAATGTTTCAATATGTTTTGTTGTAGCTATTATATTCTTCTTTGTACTTAGAATATCAAAATTATATATTTACATTAATTTTACAAATTTTTTTGTTATTAAATTGTGATAGGCACACCAAAAAAAGAATCTATGTTCTGGGGAATAATAATAATAAAAAGCCCTAAAGACCTTAAAGCCTAGCATGCAAGACTTTTTTTTTTTTTTTTGCATTTATTTAGGCACAATAGATAGAAATATGTTAGGGTCTGGGAGGAAAAGAGGAAAGATTTCAACATAAAAAATACTTAGGCTGCTTTAGCTTTTAGGACATCTAAATTTTAATGGAGTATCTAATGGACCACCAAAAGTATCTGTACATTTTCTCTGTTTCAGCTACAGTAATGACCTAAGATTTTCTAAGTAATATGCATAAATTATTTTAATGTAGTCCATAAGATTGAAACAGAACAAGACATAGCACTGTGTGCCAAAACAGTCCATAAAACACCTGCAAAGGGAGATGTGATAAAAAAAATATTTATTTTTTTAAACCCTGGGAGATTTGGGTAACAATATCTCTTGATGGCTCTGCTTCCCTATTTGTAAAATGGAGGAAACTATACTTTTAAGCAAGCGCTCTGCCTGCCTGTTACATTAGCTTAATTGTCGATGTGAATCTGTGTTATCTCTGTAATGCCCCATCCCTCCCTGCGATAACTGTTCTCTCACATCCCTGTGACAGTGTGAAGTGCTGGAGAGGAAGATGCAATATAAATACAGAGCAGAACTGCCAAGCATCATTTTTGTGGTAGGAGCCTGTGTGTCCCACACCCACCCCACAAGGCTGTTGAGGCTGGCGTCAGGTTCCTCTGTCTTCTTTAATCAGACATGCGAAGAGCTGAAAGGTGAAGGTGAGGGTAGGAAGAAGAGGGAAGCGAGGTCCAGATCTCTTTGTTGCACCAAGGCTGAGCACTAGAGAAATGCATGTCCATGATTTGAAAAGGTCATGGATTAAGTGTAAAACACCACAGGTTGGTGGCTGACAAGGCAAACAAGGTCTCCCAGAATGAGCAGCACCGTTACCAGCATGCTGGGGCACCCATGATGGGCAACGTCTGGTCGCTCGCCCTTGTGCGCTCAAGGCATGTCTGGCGTCATGAGCTCTGGGGACATGGAGGCTGGTGCCGGAGCTGAGTGAGTGACCTTCAGGCTGGAAGTCCAGGACGTAGGACTGTCATCTCCTTGCTTTGGGATCATCAGTGTTTTAGAGTTTTTCTGAAACTTGTGTCTGTGTTGGCTTCTGGCTGTGGCCTATGTACTTCATGGAGCTCAGGGACAAAAGTGACCCCATATGTTGAGCTGGAAAGAATAAGCAATTGCAAATGTCAAGAACGTGAAAATGTGAAAAGTTATACCTGTCCAGTTCATTTAATCCAACTACTGGCATTTCTGTATGTGCAGTACTAATTAATTACAGCTAGCTTTTATCAGAAGTCTTCAAAAACTTGTAGAAAGTGTATTACTTTCTTCCAATGGGAAACCGAATTGAAGGGTGATTTAAATGATTTTTCTGAATTCATCAAAGGTAGAGCCAGGGATAAAGCTTGCATTTATGAGACCCTGACTTCTATTTGCTAGCTCGCAGCACTATCAGAAATATGATACAATTCTGAGATATGGTGCCTTTACAGGTGCACTGGGAAAAGAATATTAGTAAGGATCGTAAGGTATTTGCTAACATGTGTGTCCTACAAGTGCTTTAGTCCTTCTTTTGTCTTACAATATTTTTACCATCAATTAAAACCATTGTTATAGGGACAGCTTAAAACAATGAGCTTTTCTTAAGATTTAATTTCATAATGGTTTTAAATTATAAATCATGTCCTAAACCGGTTAGCATCAAACTTTCAGGCTTGACTTGCTCTGTTGCAGTCAATTCTCAGCTTAAATTCAGGCCCTCTTTTCTCCTTGTTCTCTTGCTCACGTACTTTAGCGCTCTCTTCTTTGTGTGATTCTTAAATCTGAAAGAACAAATGTGATTGCTTTGCAGATTAAAACTGAAAATCAGTTATCTCATGAAATAAATAGACAACCAAGCTTGACATTTTTATTCTTGGTAGGATGACATTTAAATTGCTATTGATCAGAAAAGAAGTTTGGTTTGAGCAAAAGAATAAGGATAAACTCAAACTTATTTGCTGAGGCTTTGTAAACAATTTAGATATATAACAGACACTTAACAGGAAAATGTATGTTTGCTGAAAGTCACTAGATTTTGTTAACTCTGTAATGCTCTCAACTTTTAAAATGTCTATTGTTAAAAAATAATTTTGAATCCCACAGATTAAAGTTAAAATCATAGAAGAGAGAACTAAGGCCTTCAAGTACAATTTTTAAATATTTATTTCTAGATTTTGGAACATGCAGTTGGGTAGTGGCTTTTTGGACCTTGTTTTGTGATGGGTTTTGAATTTTGGAATTGTTTTTATGTGATGGTGGTTTTTTGTTTGGGGGTTTTGTTTTTTGGGGGCTTCTTTGTTTTTTGGTTTTGGTTTGGTTTGGTTTTTTTTAAGGGTAAAACCTGGAGAAGCTAGTAACATTCATGATCTTCTTGGAAGGTGAACGTTCCTCCCTATTCTGTGAGGTAGCTGGGTTGATTTCTGTTTTGGAGCCTCTTGCGCTGCTGGACAGCAGGCGATTGCAATGCTCTGAAGTAAATTCTAGCACCTTTGGAAGGTGTTAATGTCCTTTGCCACCAAGCCGTGACATGTTAGTGACACTTTCAGATGATTAAAGAGTAGTTCTTAAAATATTTTTATCCTGGAGGCTTTTTGTGATATTGACCTTGCTGCATGTAAAAAAATCAAAGCCAACAAACAAACAAAATCCTTCTCTTTTAGCTACCCAAAGGGGCCTGAAATATTATAAAATCCAATCTGATGGACACCAAAGGTCTGATGTTTGCTTAGCATCCTTTTTGATTCAAAAAACCCATCCTTGACTTCTGATGTCTAGAATGTTTCTTTGTGGTAACTACAGTTTTCTCTTCCCTTTTTAATCTATGTGGTTTATTTAGCTAGGATCTGAATACCTTTCAATAATTTTAGAACAGCAATAATAGCACTGATTTGGTTCTTGCATGTATAAAAAGCAATTTTAAAATTCCTTCGTTTTGGTTGTAGCGTTTATTTCTGTGCTAGGTTGTCCTTCTGAAGTACTTGAAGAAAGATATGAAGAAGGTCCCAGAAGGGATCTTTCATTTCTAAAACAGTTAGGGATTTCAGGGCACTTCATTTTTATTTTTTCTCTTGTAATTTTTCTCAACATAGGTCATCTTACCGTTTATTTTTTCACCCCACTTTACCTTTTACATTGTGCTTCTAATCCACTGTACAGATGTGTTACGACTCCCTTGATCCTTCCTCTGAGGCATCTGGAGAAGATCAGTGCTAAGGTCAGGCTGTTACAGTGGGTGAATTTGTGCTCTGCCTGAATTGCAGGCAGAGAACTTATGTTCTTCAGTGATTAGATTTGAGATGGACAAAACTCAGCCCTTTTCAACATGTCATTGCTCTACTAGTGTGCAAGTCATCAGGTATATACACCTTTATAAGAAAAAAAAACAGCACTCAAGGTGGAAGATACATTGTGGTCTTTGCTTGAGGCTGAACTTTTTGGCTGTAAAAATTAGAGTATTCCTGGAATAGGGAAGAAATAAGGGAAGGAGGAAAGAAGCGAAAAAGATATGCCAGTTTTATCTGTGAATTGTGAGGTTTGTTGGGGTGCAGGTCAGTTCTTTAAGACTACTCACGACTGATAGTAGAAAGGGATCTGGACTGAGCCTGCTCTATGCTTTGTTTACACATAAGGATAACTTACTGGGGTTTGAAAAGATGTTTTACTCTTGTCCTTTTAAATATTTCTGTTTCCTTGGATACAGATAGCTACCCAAAGGGGCCTGAAATATTATAAAATCCAATTTGATGGACACCAAAGTTACAATTTCGAACCAAAATGACCTCATTTTAATAGAGTCCTCCACAACATGCACCGTGAAGTTTGAGCTGTTATTCATCAGAGGGTATGAAGTACACTATTGCAAAGATACACTGATACAAATGAATGGTTATGAGAATTTTATGACCCACTCATTTCTTTAATATCTTAAGTAGGACGAAGCAATTGGCTGACTAATGAGATTTTAATGGGAGTAGTGGTCTGAGTGAGGGGAGTATAACTGTCTTCATTGAGTCTAAATCTGTCCTGCTTAGAAATTTACTGTCCTGAGAATTTTTCGTTTAGTACTGGAGAACTGGCACTGACAACATTACCAGTATATGTAATGGTTTGGAAAAGGCAATGACAGCAACAGAGAAAGTAATCTTTCCAAATGTGAGCATTGCTGGTGAGTGTTTTGAGGGGACCTGCATATTTTCAGGAACCGACTAGAATTTTCTTTTATCAGACCCCAGGACTTCAAATCTCTGTGGCTCAAAAGACAAATTTCATAAATAATTTCCAGCAGTTAGAGTACATAGCTTTCATTTTAATTTCCTACCAGAGATATGCAACATAATGTGGGAGCATAGTGAAATAAATCTTAGTTGTGTGGGCTTTTGTTTGTTTGTGTCCTCTAATATTATCTTTTAATTCACTCCCACTTTTTCCTATAATTTTTTTCCTTCCTTCTGATAGTAAGAGCTCTTTGCTTGAAGAGTTTACTTTTAGCTGATGTATCCTTTAAGAAATTTTTTTTCTCTTCTTCCTTCTCATCCGTTTCCATCTGATTCTTCCTAGTCGGTTAGCAGACTAGCATAGTAACTACGTGTCTCACAGTTTATATTTGATTTCATTCCCCTTTTGGTCTAAAATTGCTTTCGCAGATGTCTCTCTTAATGCTGTGTGTTTTGAAGTTTAACACCTTCAGGTCAATTAGGTCTCTTAGATTTATGTAGAGCATTTTGTTACAGTAGCAGTACTACTGTAGCTGTTATGGTCTATAATATTTTGGCTGGAAATAGCATCTTAGACCACCCAATGTAGTCTGAAAGAAAAGCTGCAGCTTATCAGGATACATGCTCTTCCTGTCTGAAAGAGAAACAGCAATCTTTAAAACTAAATACCATTTGAAAACAATTATTCTAACTTATTAGCTTATTCTAATTAATTAGCTGTGTTACTTAGACCATGGGATAATAGATAATTGGTGTTTGTGTCTGTATGGAGGTGTTAACCATGTCTTTACCTTTTTTCCTTACTTACAAGAAAGGGAGAGAGAGATTTTATCAACTGTGGGATGTTGTTGGTTAACAGAGGGAAATCACAATGTTCCATAAGAGCAGTGCCTCTACTGAATACATAATTGCGAGTATCCTCCAGTGTTACGAATTCCTGTTTCCAGCTTGCACTGAATTAGTTCATCTTTTACAGGCTGTTTGGGAGCCTCCCTGGGAGGGTAGGAGACAGGGGTCTTTTTCCCTCAGTGTGGGCAGGTCACATTTATGCCTGTCATGTATTGGGGAGATTCATGTTAAACAGGAGCTGTTTGAGAAGCAGGAATTTCTGGGTAATATTTCTTAAGACTGAAACTTCCTCCAGCACGGGTTGTAACTTTTCAGGACTTTAATTTTTCTAAAATAAATGAATAAATAAATAAATAAATAAATAAATATTTGTCCATAGGAGGTATTTTCCCTGAATACTGTTCTAGTCAAGTAAAAATCCTCTTTAGGTAGTTCAGTGGTATTACAGTGGTTTTGCTCAGAAAATATGGTGGTATTTAAAGGGATGACTCATATTATTTATATTGTTTATATTGAAAAAATGAATTTATAATGACTAATTAGTGCAACTACTGCTGCTACTTTTTCAATAATGATATCGATAAGTAATCACTCTTGGTTCTTAAGACATGTATTGAATTTTTTTCATCTGGTTGGAAAGATTGCTGGGTTTTGGAGGTAAAAATTAGTCCCGACAAACTCATGCTTCTTATCTGCTAAAGCTTAGAAAGGACAGGAGAGTCTTATAGAAGGCTCAGGGCTCCTCAACCTAAATTGTTTTTTTGTTTTTGTTTTTTTTTTTCTGTCCTTAGAATGACAGTTTGAGTATAGACTCCTACTACCACAGGAGAGCAGGAGATACAGTACCTTTTTTAAGTTTGTTGTAGTGGATAATGTCAGAGCTGCTTGTCAGCCTCCTTGATGTAGTCTTTCTGGTTTAAGATTACGATCTCCTTTCTTTTGTCTCCTACTTTAATTACTATTTGATGGTTATAGACAGTATGGATTTTCTCTCTGAAAGATAACAACCTTTTTCTCTTCTATAGTCCTTTCTTCTCTGTAGTCAGAAAATATCTTTCTTTAAGATAGTCTGACTAATATGTGCAGTAAAACTTAATTGTTTGCAACTTGTACGCAGCTTTGAAATTTCCTCTGTTTCAAATCTGAAGAGTTTGTGTGTCTGGAAGTCTATTTTCTTTTCTAGCTAAAGGATCTTTTTTCCATAAATCTTGTCTTAGCTTGGGTGAGAATCCTTTTAAACCAGATCATTATCCTATATATGATATTAAAATGTGATTGAAATAGATTCAGGTACAGCCTGGCCATCATCAGTGCACTACATTTTTTGGCATGCCTTTAGGCCCACCCAATTCAAAATAAGACAGCAAAAATTCAGTGCAAGTTAGATGGCTTTGCATTAAGAAGAGTGACTTTAGGAAGTTGTTTAATTAGCACGTTATGGAATATAAGCTTTTCTTAATGAACTGGCAGCTCTGCCTAGGCAGCTAAAATCTTGACATCATCATTTAGTAAGCTTAGTCAGATAAAGGTGGTGAAACCCAAAATACCTATCCACATTTAGGAAAACCAGACTTCCTAAACAATTTTAAAGAAGGACACAGATGCCTGAAATTGCACAGAGGATAAATTTAGGGCTTAAATTCCGTGTTTTGAGTTTTAGAATTCCCAGTCCTCCTTGAAGTCTTGAAGAACAAAAATTTTGTTAAGTGAATGTTCCTAAGAATCTAATTTTTGTCTTTGTGTTCTTCCATAAACCAACACTGCTTTGGCAGAACTGAGTAGTTCAGTGTGTTTCATGGGTGCTGAGCTCAGCTACCTGAGTAGCATCAGAGCAATGCTCTTAGCAGTGTGCATTATATCAAATTATTTATTTATTTATTTATTTATTTATTTATTTATTTATTTTTCTTTTATGAATAAGGGTCAGGAGACAGCACAGCTCCATATCAGAAGGGAAAATGGAGGGGAAAATGAGTGTAGACTGCGCTGGCCTGCTGCTCCTATGGACCTGCTGACAAGAAGGGTGAAGGTGGCAGTGGCTCCGGTGGGAGCAGTCTGATCCTGTTCCTACGGCACCTCCTAAGCCTCTGGGGCTGCCCAGGGCTTGGTGCAGTGGGAGTAAGCTGTGGGGCCAGGGCCAATATGCATGGGCCCAGGGAAACGTTCTGTTGTAGGCCAGCACACCCCTTTCCCCCATGCAAAAATCTCAGGTCAGCCCAAACCATGACTTTCAGGCAGCAGCAGAAACAGAGGAGCTGGAGCTGTTGGTGTTACACTGTCTGTGTGATTGCGTATTAGCTATAGTATGTAAACCAGTCCTTGGGGTCCTTGCAGTTATAGTCTTCCACTCTCAGTAAGATGTATATCCTAATAACGAAAATAAAGGATTATGGGCTGTTTCCTCTACAGTAAGGTCAGGGCTTTATATTGTCAGTGGGGCATGAGCCCTGTCATTGACCAGTAGTCCAGGAGATACAAAGTAGAATAAGGGCCACAAAGTCTATAGCTCTTCCTTCTAATAGTTCTTTCCTATGTTAAATTAACAAGTTTTGCATAGTTAAGTACAAACACACAAACAAAACACCTCAGACCATCTGGAGGAACAGAACCATTTCAAGAAAATAAAAAAAAGACATCAAGAGTTACTTTCCTGGAGACAGTTACAGATATTACGAGTGACAGTATTTTGCAACAGAAGTAGCATGTCCCTCTGTTATTGGCAGTGGGGAAAAAAACCAAATGTCAACAAGAACTAATTAAAGGGAAAGGATTTACTTTATTTGCTAAACGGGCGAGAATAGAAGAGTTTATTTGACAACAGTTTGCCTTTGTACGGTCAGAAAGCCATTGATGTGCAGAGCCAGCAGTTATGGATGGGTGTTCAGCAGGAGAGAGTACACTTATTTTTCAGGAAGTTTAGGCCACTTACAATAACCTTTTCCACTTGCATGTGTTTTATTTGCCTTCAACCTTCCTTTCCTACCCAAAACAGGAGATCCCACAACAGAACTTTGGGTGACCGCAGATTTTTCTTCTTGATAATTACATTCAAAATTGTAACACGTGTTCGTTTTTCTGTGGAAAGACAGATTAAGAGATAGGAAATATTTCTTTAAAAAAATGGATTTATATTGTTGATAACTTTAACTCTAATTACTTGTTTAAAAATAATTTTAGTTTATGTAATGTATATCCAGGTTATATGACTGGTCTGATCCCACTCTTGTTAGTGGGATCACTGTAATCTTCCAATCCATTTTTGTTTTGGCGCTCTGTTCATAGCTCTATTCAGTCTGTCAAACCTTTTGACAGCCAACTCTCAGCATCTGCCAAACTGGCTATCTTTAATTTGAGGAAGGAAACACTGATAGAGATGGTTTTCTCTACAAGTGTTGATGATTTTCTCTAAAAGGATGAGTTCCAGACAGTGAGTCATGCATGTCTTTGGGAAGCAGTCTATACATCACGTTAGCTGATGGAAGTTCCTACATTATCAGAAGTAGGATGAAACTTAATGCTGCAAATAACTTAATGCTGCAAATAACAGTTTCTAGATATTTTTTTTTTTTAACTCAAGTGAGCAAAGTCTTAATCGGATGTGATAATACACATACAATTCTACTATGGCTAATTAAATATGTCATCTTGCTTTAGGTAGATTTATTTCATGTTAGACTCTGATGTAGTTGATGTAAACTGGTTTTGATTCAATGGAGCTAATTTACATTGGTTAAGGATCTGGTCAATTATATTCTGATTATGTCATCTTGTAGGAGGAAAATAACAAGGAGTAAATTCATAACCTCATGTCTCATTAAGTACACCATCAAACATTAAAAAAAGTTCATTAAATAATAATTCTGTATAACTAAGCAAGCTTGGCTGTGGCTGAAGATACAGAATGCATGCATAATTGACAAGATAGGAAAACAAATTACAAAAAGGGCAAGTTCAGCATAACCTCAGGAATATGTTAAAATTCATTTAAACTCACCGTTGGGAGTTTTGGGAGAATGTCTTCATTTTTATCATGGAAATTAATACGGTTTGAGGAAATTAAGAGTACACTAAAATAACTCAGCCAAGAAAAAATTCCTCATATTGGCAAATGTACCTGCAAATAATCATGTACAATGACTACTATATAAATGTTTGCTGATGTGGTTCCACTTGTCACTTTCAGTATTTCCATATTGATAGACTGTTTGATATCTGATGAAAGGAAATTTTTGACTAGAATGTGCCTTTTTTAACCACAGATTATGAGAAATTAATATTTTATTGGAGAAGCATCAACATGTACTTGGTGATTATTTTAGGTGTCTTAGATGCCAAATATAAATGCTTTTGTGAATAAGACTAGGAATAGTTAAGGACTTAAAATCAACCATCTTATCAGACTTTACTGAACTGTTGTCCAAAATTAGGCAAATGTGTAAGAGACAGAATTTCTTTCCTCTACTTTATACAAAGATACAATTCTGTATCCTTGGTCCTCATTTTTGGCTTGAGTTCTATTGTTCTATTCGTGCTCTCTGCCTAATGCCTGAAAACATGTCAGTACATTATTGTTAGGTTTTTAAAAAAGTTTTAATTAGAAATAGTAATTGCAAAAAGCAAATGAATTAATTTTTAGAATTATAATCTAGCTATTTTATGGGTAGTATTCTCTCTCATAGGTGTAAGTTATAACTTCTTCTCCATTGCAAAGTCATGCCAACATGACTTGCTGGTTTATGTACGATACTATTTCTTCAGTATACTGCTCACCGTGCTGCCATAGATGGAGCTTTGTTTGGACTGACAGGTCTGCTCTAAATCAGCCTGTATTATTCTAAACCTTGCCTTTTGTATACTTGATTAGATATGCAGGAAATAGTAGGGAATTATATAATTTTCCTAAGTCATTTAAAAGTGTGAGATTTGGTATCATAAAACAGCTAAAGTTTTGAAGGCTGCTTTTTTTTATAGCACAGATGTGTTTGTATTCTACACCTGTCACAAAGGACGGACCTGTGTATCTGTCACAAGTATCTGTTTGCTAATTATAAAGTGAATTTATATTTCAGCTGCAGTAGCAAATCTTTCTATCTGGATAGATACAGGAGTACACACTGCCCAGGGCAGTGTCCTTCTGAGGTGGAGCCCAAATCCTCTCCACCTGCTGCCACTTCAATCTAAAGGACAGGCACGTTTATTCCTTCCTGGACCTGCTTTGCTCACTAGTGCGTCTCTTTTCTAGTCTTTTTTTTTTTTTTTTTCCTCCTTTCTTTCTTAATTAAGTGGATATTTTTTTACCACTATAGATGTACTTATCCAATAATATCTGTGTGTAGTGATCAAAACAATGTACAAATGTGTCTAATCAAACTAAATGGAGAACTAAGTTAAACAATGATTGAATTTTGGGGGAAGCATTCTACCAGCTAGATTTTAAACTGGCTTTTAATAATGTATTTCTAGTAGCACTTTCTAAAGTCTGTCTCATGTTTTTCAGGCATATTGGGATTTTCTGAATTGCCATAGACACATGAAATGTCATTTTCAATTATTTAGATCAGTGACCTTTTCAGTATTTCTTCTTAAATAAACTCTGTGCCCATGATTTGAGTTTACTTTGTACTTTTTGTGCCATAATCTCTGCTGCAATATGGATAACAGAAGCCATGAATTCTTAGGTATAAGTTGTAACTTACAGGCCTGTGCATAAGATTGCAATTTGGAAAATCCTGACTTCATATTTGCCTTTGTTCTTGACATTTTTCCTGTAGCCTTGCTTAAAGATAGAGGATCATTTTTCTACTTGTATATCCTGAAACATTTTTTCTGGGACTGGGTTCATATATATCTTTATTGGACTAGCTGCACTGGTTCCCTAATGGTTCCCTAAATAAATGGAAATGGATTCCTGCTTAAAAGATCTTGCAGCTTAAAGAAAAGGGAAGTCATCTAAGGATACAGGCTGTGTGCCAGAACTTTGCATGAAAGCTGTTTGTTGGGCTTGTTTGGTCTTGTGTTTTGTGGTTTGGGTTTGGTTTTTTGCCTTTTTTAATTTTTTTTTTTCCTAAGCCGTGACTGAAAAAATGCAAAGCAGGATTTCAGGGTTGTTATCTTTCCCATTTACAAAAGAGAAAACAGAGGCATAAGGAAGCCTGGTGACTGGCCCACTGCCACCAGCTGCATCAGTTGCTGGTGTAACAGCACTGACAGAGGTGCTGCACTTGGGAGCCAGACAAGGTATAGGTATCTCTTTGGTCAGGATACCATTGAGCTGAATGGTGTTTGCAGCTTCGATGAAGTTTGACTCCCTTTTTTTTTTTTTTTTTTCTTGTGGGTTGTTTTTTTTCTCCATTTAGACACACAGACAAATTCTTAATGATCTTATCCAGCCTACTGTCTGGCTGATACCAAGAAACAATAAAAATATGTAACCTTATATGCTCATCATCCTTCTTGAGAAAAGATTACATGTGGTAAAAGCAAAAAGGTTTGCAGACAGCTGGAGTATGCCAGCCTTGGCAACTGGGGACCGTGTACAATTTGGATGGATGTAGGAAAAAAAATGTAGAGGGTTAATAAGTGGTTGTTAAAGCACAGCAGCAGGATAGGATGAAAGCAGGTGGGACTACAGAAGTTCATCTGGAGTCAAATATTCAAAACTGTTAACTATGAACTGTTAATATTTTTTATAGACCAAAGTAGAATAGTGGTAATCAGGACACTGTAAATGTAAGAAGATAAATCACCAGAATGTAAAAGTAAGCAATTTCTTTCTAAATAAAAGTATTTTTTTAAAAGTAATTTGTGTTTTATTTGTCATTAAAGAATGAGTCTAAATAAAAGTATTTTTTTAAAAGTAATTTGTGTTTTATTTGTCATTAAAGAATGAGAGGTGTTTTTTTTTACTTCCACTTGCAAGGCCCAGTGGATAGAAAACATTAGCAGTAAGCAGCAAAAGCTTGAGGGGAAAAATGACCAATGTCACCTTTCAAGCCACAAAAGCTGCAGCAACTGAATTTTTATGTTGCTTCCCAGCTCACCACGATGACTTACAGTTAACATTTGCAGCACTGCGCTACTGAGAACTAAAGGCTTACTCAGCAGAAGTAACGTAAGGTGAATACATGGTGCTTGTTCATATGGGGTCAGCGTGAGCTGAAAATGCTTCATACCATGCCATCATCAATATTACTAGATAGGGAATGCAACCAAATGATAACAGGGCTAGCTATGACCTTGGTGTAAGTGACAAACACCTTACATTATAGCAGTTCACAAGTGGCAATAAGTAATAGGGCTCGCAGAGGTGGCCATCAAATATAAGTAATTAACTGAAGCAATGTAGAGAGAATACATGAGCCTGGGAAATGGTCCAAGAAAGAAGTATAAAAAAAAACCCCTCAGACAAACTGGAGGAAAAAGACATTTTTGTTTTAAGACAGGAGACTTATGAAGGTTGCTGATAGCATCCTGGACTGGCTGGGAAGTGGAGATAAGTTGGGTGAATGCTATATAAAAAAAATAAATATCTTGCATGGCTTGGATAATATCACATTAGCAGAACTGGTATTTTCTTTCTTGTTCACAGGTGAAGCGTATAACAAAACGATACATATATCATGGGAGATGGAAGGGAAGGGCACATCCGGACTGAGGCTTAAAATGTAAATATATCTGGGGCCAACATCATGTACTTAGAGTAAAAAATGATAACCTTAGCTTCCATTATCAATATTTGGGTTTTTTAATTCTTATTGTCACCACTGGGGAAGGAAGGGGATGAGGCTTGAAAACATCTCCAGCATGTAATTGAAGTAGTGATGTCTTCCTGAGTCAGCAGTTGAGGGGTGGGGAAATATAATTAAAAGAAAGACTATTCCAGTGCAGAGGTGTGTCAGAACTACAGGTCATGCAGAAAGCATTAGTCCTGCAGAGGCATTTCTAGAAATGGAGTGTGTCTTGCAGACTTTGCAAGCATGTACACCCTTATTAAAAGCATAAATTCAGAAGAAAGCTATTTCTGCTGGCTTTGTCTCTAACCATCTATTACTTTCAAAAGCTTTGAAATCCATGCTGTGATGGAAGCTCAACCTCCAAACTGCTTCAGTCTCTCACTGTGAGTGTGCTATCTTGCAAATATCAAAACCCTTTTATATTGTCTCACAGTAGATCAAACTTTATTATCTGTCTTCACCATATTCAGCTTCCCACCTTTTCTGAGACCTGGGTGTTATAACATAAGCAAAGAACATTTGCAGGTTCTTGCAACAGGGAAGAGCCACACACTGTACTGCTGTTAAACCCAAGACTTTATACCTCCATTTTGTGTACCCTCTGGAAAAGGCTTATGTTGAGAAATGGAAGGAAAATATAGCATACTTTTCCCCTCTCTTTGTGCTTTCCAGGGATGATTGAAAAATACAGCACATTGCTTCAGCACTTCAGGCAACCAAGGACTGGGGCAAATGATCAGAAAGCTGTAAGCAGCTCATTCATTTGCAATTGAGGAATTGCAAAAAATGAGGAATCTCCTTTTTATAGAAGACAGTAAGAATTTCTGTGGGCACAGGGAAAGTTCACTGAACTCTTACACTGCTCTTCTGGGAATCCCCTAACTGGACAACAAAACAGGCAATAGTCCTCTTTTTTTATGCTTTCCCCTTTCAATTTAGTAAGCAGAGGCAGTCCTGAGCAGGTGCTACGGAAAAGAAACAATTGCCTAAGATTGTCCCATGGCTCATATCAAAGGTGCCTCTGAAACTACATGACAAGCAGGGAGATTTGAAGGGGAGACAGAAATAGAACTTCTTCAGAGGCTACGGTTGGAGAGAGGTGACCCAGGGAACAGGATATCAGTTCATGATCACACAAAAACTGGTTTCCTTAACCAGAGCTGTGGACTTTTTCATCTATACCAGGAAATCAGATTTTCTTTTTAATCTGCACATGGATGTTTGCAAGTGTTCAATGTTTGCAAATTGGCCAGAATTTTGTAAGTACTCAGCATTCATTGTGCCAAGTCCATTTGTGAGTAGCTCCTTTCCCTACAGGCAAAACAGAAGTTGAGCCCTCTTGTAAGTCAAGCCTTTCAAAAAGTAAAGGCAATTTTTGTTTGTATGTGCTGGCAGCACAATGACTTCAAATCCTATGAACAAGTGGAGCTTGGTGGTCTTCAGCCTGGCAATTCCAATGTGTGTCTTGAAGAAAGTAGAGAACAATAGTAGGGAGGTTGCTGGAGATCTTAGGTCTACATAGGAAGGTATTTAAGTCTTTTGTTTGCTCATTAACAGGTCTAATGACATTTGAGAAGCAGAAATAATTATGTGGTTGCCTTGCAAATCTTCACTTTTGGTTATATATTTTTAGCAGTCTATCAGTTATAAAAACGGATATGCACTGATAATAGCTTCCAATACTAATTGTTCAAAGACACTTTATCAACGAGTCAGTCACTTCTTAATGATATCTGAATCCTGCAGTGAAGGACAAATATTCAAAATCACTAAAGGATTTAAATAACACACTTCCAATGGACTCCAGAAAACGGGATGTTTTTATAGGTATTTCTATGCTTTTGAAAATCTGATATTGAATTCCACTGTTTAGACATGTATAAAACACCTAAAGAACTAAATTATATACAGTGTATCACATGCAATTTTAAGGTAAAGTCCATGAACAATTCTTGAGTGCTATCTACTTGCAGAATTATAAATAATCACATAAATATTGCTGTATAACTTGCTTTTTTTAGTGTGTATTCTGCAGTAGTTATAAATTTTTATTCCCATGTTTTTCCAAGAATGTACCATGTTTCAAAATGCTAAATAATCTTTTTTTCTTGAACAATATCCTAGCTGGAAACGACATTGAAAACAGTATAATTGTCCTTGTTCCTATCATATGTAGAATCATTCCTCTTTGCTTAGGTTTATAAATTGGCTTGTCATGTTGAATATTATTCCAGTAAAATTCTGTGGGAAACTTTGGAAACTCCCTTGGAAACCCTCTAAGTGAGAGCTGGTAAGTTTGCTGCAAGCACATGTTTTTCGCTGGCTGCCTGTAATTTCCTGAATTCATGATGCTTTCTTACATTTTGGAAAGACGGGATAAAATTAAGTTTTCCTAAAATGGGTATATTTTTGTGGATGCATACATATGGTTGTTCCTAAGATAGGCACCTTTTTAGAAGAGAGAAGAAACCGTTTCACTGTGAAACCATCCAGAACAGTTGTTAGAACATATTTCCATCTACAGCTGATAGCCAGCTGGCAACGTCTCCCCGCTGGCTGCAGATACTTGCCAGAACTAAATGTGGGTTTGTTCTCCCTGCCTTCCAATTTTGCTCTATCTATTTTAATATTTTCTTTGTTTCCAGTACTTCAGAATCATCTACCTTGTGGCCTCAATTTTTTTTCTGCTGACATTTTTTTCCTTTTAATATTTACTAGTGACCTATTTGATGGTCAGATTTTTCATACCAGAGAATTTCCTCTGCATCTGCGTTTGATTTACCCTCTCAAAGACGACATGTCTTCATTGACTGGCCCTTTGTAAGGCAGCTGTAATGTCACCCCACTGTTTTCTTTGAGACATATTACTGAGACCAAACAAGTGTTCTTCAACTAGATTGGAACATATGCACTTAAAATTTGACGCTTTATGGTGCACTTTCTATACGTTAAATGCGAGCACATTTAATTAAGATTTTATGTCTGTAGAAATGTTTATCAACTTTTTCCCAAAATAATATCCTGCTTAACTCACTAGTATTGTTTAAAATATATTATTTACCTTTTACCAATGTTTTGGTAAATATAAATTATTTACCACATATATATATATATATATATATACACATTCTATACATGATATATATATGTATAATATATGAAAAAATATATTAAAAATATATATCTAATTTACAGAAATTGTGGTATTTTTCCAAGATGCTGGACATTGCCATTACCATGTTAGAGCAAGAAGCATGAACAAGTATAGGGGACAAGTAAAACCAGATTTATCTATCTATCTATCTATCTATCTATCTATTTATTTATTTATTTATTTATTTATCTTCTATGACAAAACCCCAGGACTCTGGCTGCTGGTAGAAATTGCAGTTTTACAGTTTTTCCAGGGAAGTAAGAGTTAATATATGCTAACATTGGAATAACTTTGAGTGAGTTTTTTTTCCAAAGTATTTTCATTTTAAAACATTAAATAGCACTGCTCTACTAAACATAAATTTTATGCAATACAAAGCATTGTGCTTCATACATATATTATTATTTTGTATTAAACCCCTGAATTGTAAATGTATTATGCAAATTATTTTGGTAAATTATGATTTTTGGGGTTTTTTTGCAGTGTGCATAACTGAAGAAAGTTTGAGTGAAGGTTTTCCATGTGTTGGGTATTATTTCACCCGACAACATTTTTATGATTCTAATTTTTAAAAAAAATTATCTTTTCAGTCTGATGCCCATTTATCATAAAAGTTGTTTCATATATGTTTCTATACAGCAGGAACCAAAAAGACCTTATGAAGACCATGTCTAGAAGATGACTACAATCTATTTGCTTTATAGGGAGTTCCAGATTCTAACAGGTACCCCCTGTACCTGCTTGTTTTGTGTTGGGTTTTTTTGGCTAGAGTTTACCTTTCCTATGTACTCTCAAAGGTATTTAGTTGAAAATAACAGAAAATTAGAAAACTGTTTTTGTTAAAAATCCCACTGGATTTTCTATATGGTCCAAAATGGTACATGGGGTACAAAATGATGTAGCTCCACTGCATCATGGGCACAACAGGAGATGTGGTCAATGGCTCAATGTCCAAGTAGATACCAGTGATGAGTGGCATTCCTCAGGGGTCTGTACTGGGACCAGTGCTGTTCAGCGTCTTTGTTGGTGACATGGACAGTGGGATTGAGTCCAAGTTTGCTGACCAGGCTGAGTGGTGTGGTTAACATGCTGGAGGGAAGGGATGCCATCCAGAGGGACCTTGACAGGCTTGAGAGGTGGGCCTAGCTGAACCTCAAGAAGTTCAACAAGGCCAAGTGCAAGGTCCTGCACCTGGGTTGGGAGCAACACCCAGTTCCAATACAGGCTGGGTGGAGAATGGATTAAGGTCAGCCCTGAGGAGAAGGACTTGGGGGTGCTGGTGGACAAGAAGGTCAAATGACCCAGCATTGTGCACTTGCATCCCAGAAAGCCAGCTGTATCCTGGGCTACATCTATATCCTGGGCTGCAACTAAAAAAGTGTGACCAGCAAGTTGAAGGAGGTGATTCTCTCCCTCTTCTCCACTTTCATGAGACCCCACCCGAAGCACTGCATTCAGCTCTAGGGCCCCCAACATCAAAAGGATATGGCCCTGTTGGAATGAGTCCAGAAGAGAGCCATGAAGATCATCAGAGGACTGGAGCACCTCTCCTTTAATGACAGGCTGAGAGAGTTGGGGTTGTTCATGTTGGAGAGGAGAAGGCTCTGGGGAGACCTTAGAGCAGTCTTCCAGTACCTAAAAGGGGGCCTACAAGAAGGCTGGGGAGGGAGTTTTTAAAAAGGCATGCAGTGGTAGGACAAGGGGAAATGACTTTAAACTGAAAGTAGATTTAGATTAGATATGAGGAAGAAATTCTTTACTGTGAGTGTGGCCAGACACTGGAACAGGTTGACCAGGGAAGCTGTGGATGCCAAAGCCAGGCTGGATGGGGCTTTGAGCAACCTGGTCCAGTGGAAGGTGTCCCTGCCCATGCCAGGGGGTTGGAACTAGGTGATATTTAAGGTCCCTTCCAGCCCAAACCATTCTATGATTCCACGATTCTACAAAATAACCCGAAGTATGATGGTGAAGGAGGAAAGAAAGAAAAGGCTCGGACAACTTCTTCATTAATTGAAACGTAACACAAGCCAGGCTACAAATAAGTGTTCAGACAAAAACAATGTGGGTTTTTCCTTACTTTTTGCAGTCACTTTTACCTGTCTTTAAACATATGACAGCTTTTACTCAGGGGTATGTTTGCAATGTATTTGGACTGCCAGCAAACAGTGAGCTCTGAACAATCTGGTTCAACATTAGACCTCTCAAGAAATAAGTCGGACAAATCCTAACTGAGTAACTTGACCGATTTGACCTTTGTGCTCAGTCGCATGAAGACCTCTATACTGTGACCCATGAACATGCACTAGGAAGCTCAGCACTCACTATGTTGGATGGCAACTGAGCCACGAGTGGTCAAGGGTTCCCGCTTTCCCATAATGTGTCCCATAAGCCTCAGCCTCTTTTCTCGCTCCTGTGAGTACATTGGAAAATGCAGCCTTGATCAGAGCAACACATTCGTCCTGGTCTGGAGGCTTCAGCTGGAGCTCCTTTCTGTCCCCTCTTCCAGTACACATCCCTCTTTGCCCCACATCTGCAGAGGTCTGGCATGGTGAGGCATAATATACACGTAACTGCAAAAATTACACCATTTATTGGGTTGACTTCCCTAGTCTCCAGGTAGGATGGTTTAATTTTTTCACAATGGAGTGGCTAAGCATTATCATGCTATGGTAATATATGTGTATAAGACCTACTTGAAAACTGATCCAAGACAAATTCTTTGAGCTTTGGCTGACTTCATGGAGATCTCCTAGTTGTCCAGGACTGTTTTTTTTTGGTAGCTTTGTTGTTGGTACTGCCTTATACCTTGAATATGCGGAGGGCTGCTTCACAAACCCACATTTATTGTATAACATGACACTGAATATGTGCTTCCCTTGCACAGGGGCATGGAGTGCTAACATGGAAGGCAGGCACAGAGGGAGAGAGCATCAAACTTGGTGTCGCCAGACCCGACCCTGGACAGTTTGAAAATGGCAGGTTAGAGCAAAACAGGGGCCAAATCAAACTAGTGCTGTAAACATGTGTGGGAGCTTTCACTTATGTTCTCTCTGTAGACCAACATCATCTCTAGCTCCAAACATCAGACCTGTGCTTTCTTATAAGTTTGTGACACTTTGGTGTTCACCCATGAGGGCATGGAACAGGCACATGCTCAGGAAGATGAGAATAATTATAAACATTTGAAATCTGCTTGCCAAAAATGAAAGAAAGAGGAAAGCATGTTCACTACAAAGACTTCATACTGTGTTATTGAAATTAATGCTAAGGTTTACTCAGCTCTTATCCATTATGTTTGGCTTGTGTTGAGTAGTGATGATTACATGACACTGATGCATTGACTAATATTATAATAGATTTTTAATTGAACTGAGGAAAATACTTGTGGGGTCAAAGTTTTTAATAAATGAACAGATTAAATGTCCCATGAAAGGTACCATATGGTTTTTTAAAATCTGAAAATTAGTTGCAAAGTCACAGTTAATTTAATTATATGGTTTCTCTGTCTTGGGATAATAAAGTAGACTGAGAATTATAATAGAGAATGAAATCTTTGCTGTGAGAGGCATTTTGAAGATCAAATGGCAGGGGGTTGGATTAGATGATCTTCAAGGTCCCTTCCAACACAAACCATTCTGTGGTTCTGCGTGAAATGTTTGCTTAAGCTGCTTTTAAATTACTCTACTTGTATTCATGAGGATATTATTTTAAAGTTAATGTATTTAGGTCTTAACACAATAATGATTGGTGGCATGTCATCTTCTGTGTTGTACCTTCTTGTTATGCTGACTATCTCAGTCTTTATGCATGCAAATTTTGCTCACACTAAAGTGAAGATACTGTTGTAAACACATGGGAGGCAAAAATTTTGGGCCACTGATCGGGTTTCCTCTTTACACATACACTGGGCAACCTTTATAACCAGTACTACAAGTGTGACTATTGTAGAACATGTTCGTAAGAAAGCAGTTGCCTTCCAAAACAGCCTGCCATATTCATTTCTTGACCAATAATGTATTCTGATAATAATTATTCATTTCTATGTAATTTGGCTCATAATTTTTGAAATTTTTAAATGTCCATTCCTCTTTCCAACATGGTGCTGTTTACTGGCTGTGATCACTGGCACCATTTCTCTTCTCTTCCTTTTTTTTTTTTTTTTTAATTTTTTTTTTTGTGAGTGTGTGCAAATGCTATACTTGCATTGGCTTTCTTCTTTCCACATGAATGATATATAAAGCTAAGTCTTTGAATCATTAATTTGGATACCTATGAACAGCATGGACTACAGTTTATCTTGTAGTTAACATCCATGATATAACTTGTATAAGTAATTAAATAAGGTTATTCACAGAAACAAATGCTCTCTATAGTAGTGAATATTCTGCTTTAGTGACGCAATGAAATCAGAAGTCTATTCAGCAGCAAAGTCAGTCACTGATAAGAACCAAAGCTGGTTTTGATTGCATTTTTTTCAAGTATAGTGGAAAAAAAAATCTTTCAGAAGTATGTTTTTTGTTTTCCATTCTGTTCAAGTAACTTTCTTGAAGGCATACACTCGGTGAAACGTTTTATATTCTCCTGAAAATGGATAATATTTTTATAGTGCCTGGAACAAATTAAACTCAGAAATTTTATTACTAATTGGTAAATAAATGAATATAATAGAAATTTAACTAATTAGAAATGTTTAATGAAAAATATATTTTAAAAATTAGTTTCATAAAAGTAGATGGAGAAAATGTAAAGTAAAAATACAAATTCACTGATCAGCAAAATCAAAGATCTTATTGTTCATTCTTTTCTTTGTTAACAGCTTGATGAAGTCAGTATCTTTGCAATCAGAATGATCAGAATCTTTAATCTCTGATTTCTTATAACAAAATGAAATGATAGGGAAAGGCTAGAAATTATGTAATGCTTCAACACTTACTGAATAAAAAAATATCTGGTTTGAAACAGTGAATACCCAGAGGAGAGTGTAGTAGATAAGCTGAATCATTAAACCATATTATTGAGAGAGATTTAATTTTTTTTTTCTTATCTCCTCCTCTTTTGAGGGTCAGAAGTGTTTCTCTAGACTTGTGATACTGCCTTGTATTAGGCAATATCTGCCTCAAACTAGCTTTTCTTTTTCAAATGAATGTTTTTAGATACTTTCAGTCGGAAGTGTACATAGTAGGCTAGTATAGTTAATCTTATTGGTCATAATTATGGTGAAATATTTCCTATTTCTTGTCATACTATTATGTTTGGCAGCATAGTTCCTTTTATGCCATTGAAGTTTCTATGTATAAAACAATTCTTGCTGATCTAAATGACTGCTACTGAGGATTAAAAAGTATTGTATAGGAGGTAAAGGAATTGGAATGTTCCTCTGTGGAAAATGGTTTCATTAGATAGGTAACTTTTCCTTTTTTCCTCCTCCAAAAATTTCTCACTGAAAACAAAATTTTGCAGACAGGTTGATTAGCATAGGAAAACAGTTTGGTTTTTTACTTCTGCACCCTGGGATAGAAATTAATCTCACCTACCTTTTGCTTGAATCTCAGTTCTCTGAAAACTATACTCTGGAAAATGTTAATACTAAGCCCATAAAAATTGAAAGATGACATTAAAAAATTCAAAACCTTTTTGCATGAAGCTGGTTGGTTAGAAACCTAGGGAAAATAGCTTAAAAAGTAATAAATTTAAAGGAGCATTTTGACCATTTTGACATGATTGATAGAGCATTGTGTTCAGTTAGGGAGAAAAGCATAATAGCCTTGTGTCCCAGTGCTCTGAGGCATAGGTGTATCCAGCCCAGTTATGTCATAGAAGTGGAAGGCCCAAGTTTCCTATGGGCTGTAAAAATCTGACCTCAATTACTGAGCTGACTTTGACCATAGTCTTGTGGTGGGGAGCCTAGCTTTATGACTGCAATGCTCGGTCTTACTCAGAGAGTGCAGGACATGTTATATACATTTGCTTTGTAAACACCTTCATTTTGTAACATTTTTTTAAGCCATAAAACTGAAATAAAAGCAGTTTTTAGTCAGTGGGTCTTCAGTTCTGCACATCTTTTAATCTTGTGGGTAATGACTGTGACCGTTCTGACATTAAACACAATCTTGGGTTTGATGCATGCCATTGGCAGTAGCTAGAAAGCTGAAAGTATATTTAAATTGACCAAAAATAGCTAACTAGTTTTTTCACTGCGAAATACTGTTTTTTTTATAATAGCTGAAATCAAAGAGAACTGTGGGCACTTGTTCCTACCCCTGGGTGGTCACTGACTTTCAATGAGAAAGGAAGAATGTTCAAATACTGATTAGAAGCAAGTAAATGTGATGAAAAAATGAGAAAGTCAGTGGAAGAAAATTGAAAAAAAATTTTTTTTAAGATACCATGTGTCAATAATGTCAAAATGTTTGATATTACAACACTATGAGAAACAGAATTTTTATTTGGGTTACTAAGTATATAATAATTTTATGGTATGCCTAATGTAAATCATACTTAAATCCTTGGTTTAAAATACAACAAAATGAATGAACAATAAAAATGTAATACTTTAGCAAAGAAAAAACCACACCTTTCTTTCATTCCAAATCAATTTTAGTATTTATTACATCTGACTGTAACTGTTGATAGCAGTAAGGAAGATCACCCTTTCTGATATGATGCGTTTGCTGTTATTGCTTCTTCCTACTCATGGTTTTTGCTTTGCTTAAATTAGACTTTGTGATGATTCAGACTGTAGATCTCTGCAGGTGAATAATTCTTAAAGAATCTGTGGGGTTCACGTGCATTTCTTAACGAGTCATACATGATAGCAAGCGCTCTGCCTATCATACAATGTAAATACTCAGAATAATCTATGGAGCAAATAAACCCAAACTGGATAACAATAAAAAAGAGGCAATCGATATTATAAATAATCGTTGAAGAAGAAAGGTGTGCTGGGGAAATTACCAGGGCTGGAACAGCTCAGTTATCACAAACAGTGAGGGACGAGGGAGGAAGGAAGTTCAAGCAGAAGTTTCTCAGCTGAAGAACAAAATAGGACAAGCTGATGAGAGGGAGAACAAGGGGGGCTTTATCCCTCGATAAAGACACATGATCTTGACTGAAAAAGAAGTAATGGTTAAGAAACGTACCATAAAGATCAGAGATTCTGATTTCTGGACTTCTGCATGTACAGAAACGGAGGGATCTGATCTCTGACCAGCTGCATGTATGAAAGAGATTGGGAGTCAGTGGCCGACAGGGACAGTTGTGTTCTCATCTGCGCTGTTGTCCCCTCCAAGCTGCAGGGAGACTCTGTTAGACTTTTCATGCAGCAGGTCCATTTGCTGCCTGTAATTCCTCTGTTATTAGAGTGAGAATTTAGTCAGAAGCACCTGCTTTTTAAGTTTCTGATCCTGAAAACATGAACACAAGGGTAACTTTCTGCATGAGACCTGTCCCAGAGGAGCAGTACTTTTGAAATTAAATGCATACCTAAAATTTTTTCTTGTGAACAAGGATTTGTGAGTAGAAAAGAGGTATTATTTTCCTGTAATTCTAAGATGAAACTCTATCAATCTGGATGAGGTAAAAATTCTTCCATTTGCCTTTGTATATGTATGTAGATACACCCTCTGACCATAATGCCCCAATCCTAAGAAAGTTGTAAAGTCTTCTGGGTCTTTTTTTTCCCTCTTCTCTAGCCCTCCTGGCTCAAATAATAAAATTACAATTATTGATAGTAAGGCAGGAAGACAATGACAGACTACCAAAAAGAAAGGTATCTAAAGCATATATAGCATTTGCCTGAAATGTATTTGTTAAAACATGCTTTGACTAGTTACGCACTCGTGATTAAGCACCCTATGTTTTTTGATTTTTCTTCAATTTTTATATTTTTCCTTTCCCTTTAAATCCGCTGTTTTTTATTCATTGTCTGTGGAAATTGTCTTAGTGGATCATGATGATGAGCAAGCACTTCAATATATTAACCATCAAATACACTTAGAGTTTAGTGTATGCTATTCACACAGTCCTTTAAATGCAGAATAACGGAGAAAATGCAGATTTCTGTGGTACTTCAAAATATTTTAATATTGACCTTATATCACTTAGAGGTGTAGTGTTTTTATTAGGCATGTGATCAGCTGTGAATCTAGGATTACCTTTTTTTTTTTTTTCATATAACTAAATTTTATGGAGAAGGTTCAATTTCATCAGTCTATTCAAAAAGCAAATGAAAACCAAGAAATAACATCTCATAGGTTACCTGCATGGTTGGAACATACTAAAGCCATTATATGATGTTTGCTTCTGGATGTAACAGGGTAACTAATGTAGCTGTTCATCATTTTGTGTACAAACTGTTACTATCATACTTGGACATACTCAGCTGGTGCATTTCATAAATATTTGCTGATAGCTTTAGGCAAATGCTACAGTAAGCATCACTTTGAAGCATTTTAAGCAGATGTTCTGGTGGTAGCACATTTCAAATCCTGTAATAAAGTTAAAATGCATAGGAAATTGCATGGTTAAGTGTATTCATAATTTTCACTCTCCCTTTCCCTTTTATATAACTTTTCTTTCATGAACACCCTACTGATTTTTCGCAGGATCCTGTATTCACTTAGTCTGTCCATGCCAGGAAGCCAAGGCAGGACTGCTGTTCTCCTTGGTGCGCCCCACGGTAGTGATCCCTGTGCTGCCCGATACTGTTGTGCATGTGTTCTGCATCCCACCATATCCATACATACTGGTTTTCTTCTGCCTGCCACTTTTGCCCAGTGGCTGGCTGGGATGCATCTGGATTGCACACATGAACCTAGAAACTAGAAACAGATTCTGGGTGTAGCAATTTAGATGTATGTGGGAAGTTCAGGATTTCATTCCAAGCACTTGAATAGACTGTGCGGTTGTGACCACCTGTTTCTGTTGTCCTCACTAAATGACACTTGTTACGTCTCTGCCTATTCCAGCCACCTTCCCTTTCTACCATTTTCCTGCTGGCTTTGCAGCACAGAAAACTCTGTCCTCTGCTACCAATTCTTCTGTGGCCCCATGTCCACAAGTAGCAAACCAAAAGGCCCCTTGTTGTGCTCTGCAGTGTGTGCTCTTCCTTCTAAGGTTCTTCATCTCAGTCCTTTATTCCTGATTTTTGCACCTAAGCTACTTGTCTTGATAGACCCATTATTGCCCCCCCCCCCCCCTTTTTTTTTTCCCCTGGCCTAGGTCCTTGTTCAAGTATTGTTTGAATGCCTTTCACACATAAACCTAATTTTCTGCTTTGCCAATTACTACCTTCCCCCCCCCCTCAGTTTCCTATATTTACCAGATCCATGGATCTTTTCTGAGTTATCTCCCATTTTTTCCCACCAGCTACCAATCCTATTTTTTCTTCTGATAGTTCCCATCCTAACCCCATTTTTTTTTGTTTGTTTACTTTAAAATATGGGCAACCACTTTTCTCTTTTCTTACCTAAAGACTGTGGAGTATTTTACATTGATATATAAATATATATTTATATTGATATATAAAAGTATATCAAAATGCAATTTTTGCAAGTGAGGCTGGCTGTTAGTCTCTCTTGTATAAGGATATTAATTTCTCAGATGACTTGGGGATGCAGAGAACGTAAGAAGATTCCCAGTAAATATCATGGTGTTTTTCTGTTTATTCCATTTATCATATTTTAGTTATGCAAACCAGTATTACTTGCGAAGAAAATAACAACTTCACAAGTTTGAAGCAACTGGTACAAGTGTATTGCTTGTTTCTGCCCTTTCTGTTTCATGTAGTGGTACGTGAGGTTCCAAAGCGTATCCTTTTTTCTTTCTAAGTGTGGAGGACTGATGGTAGCAGCCTCAGATTTACCAGCATTAGGGCGACAGACTCAGCAGTGCTAGGAGGCTGAGGCAGCTTTCCTGTGCATTTCCAATTAATCTCAGCAGGTTGTCTCTTTGTGGCAGGATAACATATAAAGTGAGCCATAAGATTGTAGCACTTTCACTTCTACAGATGGGAATGAAAATACTTGTGTCTGTATTGCAGATACATAGCTAGATGGAGCTTGCCTATAGTCTTTTATACATGCATGTATTTTTAATATTCTGGAGTGTACAACTTTCTCAGCTTGAAGAACCCATTAATTGTTTTGAAAATCAAAAAGAAAACCTGTGCACATACTGGAAAAATAGTGAGCTCCTACGAGTCAGAGCAGACTAAATGGTTATTCCTAAACTTACCATAGCAGACTGGCTTCTTTTCTGTTTGGCACATCTATTATTGATATGCTTGTTGTGCAGGACGTTATTCTTATAGATACGTGAATGAATTGTATTATGGTACCAGAACTGCTCGTACGTGTCCTACCCCTGATGATGAGTAAATGAAAACATTGATTTCTGTTACTGCTGAAGAAGGGCTAGTAGGTGTGCTCACACACAGAGTCCTTCTTACAGTTTCCGTAAATGATTAATTATCACAACCTGATTTTTTTTTTTAGACAGAAGGCTTCATTAATCAAGACTCCTAAACTATCAAAGTCGCCATTGAATGATAGTTTATTATAATAGATTGTATTTCTTATAGAGTGATACTGTTCTGTAGGCATTTTGAATTGCAAATGAATAGCTGCACATCTTTCGGATCTGTTAATGCATGCCAGATCAGAGCCAAATAGCCACTAGCTACACAGATACAGTGTGACATTTCTGAATTCTGTTGTTTTCTTCTAGAATCATATTTGCAGAAGTGAAAGCAGTTAACACAGCAAACATTTTTCTTAATGGTTATATCAGCTGTACCAAAATCCTTTTTATATAAAGGCATAAATATTTTCCTTAACTTTCGTATGATGTTTAGAAAAATGTATACATTATACCTGTTTAATAAGCCAAAATTCAGTTGTTATATGGTTATATGTTCTATATGTTCTTTCATATATGATTCAACCCTTTTCTTAGCATTTACTTGCCAGTGATTTAGATTTAAAAAATCGTGTTTCCTCCTCAAATCTGCTTATTTGCATAATATATATATTTATCGATAGGTAACTACCTAAAGTTTAACATATTGGTGTTCTGACAGATTTTTAAAAAAACTAATCCCAGATGAAAATGTTACTTTCAGTCATTTTAAAAAATAATTTAAACCTTTCTTTGCTATTAACAAGTATGTACTTACTGCACATAGAAAAAAAAATCATTTCTATGAATCACTGCATATTCATTAGTGAAAGATGATCCTATGGTCTCATTTGGCAGTGAAAATGTATAGTAGGTGATGAAGCTTTAAAAGTGAAAACAAGATATTCCATTCAATAGGTAAACTCCAGGCTCCAGTACGGTGGTAAGATAGATATTCTTGCTGCTAACAGCAGGAAACCTTTGATGTGTTCTCTGGCAGTTCAGTACAAATGGTCCGTACAAGAACGCTGATAGAATTGAAAACTAACGAGAGGAGTCAGCCTCTGAAACATATCTCCTTACAATCCTGGTTTGGCAATCGAAGTATGGTATTTTAAAAACAAGGAAATAAGTCAAACCAGCCTATTTTATCTTACCAGTTATAAAATGAATACTTCTCCAGTAGATATTATTAAGTTCTTTTTGGAAGAAGTGTTTACATTTAAGTGTAAAAATCATTGAGGCTTTTGAATATCGAAACTATAATCTATGTAAAAACTAGTTTTTCGAAAGGTGATTTGTTTTCAGAGAGGGCAAGAAATTAAGATTCATATTTCTCACAAAATCTAAAGATTTTTTAGAACTGTATTCATAATATTTCATTTATATAGTTCTTAGGAGGGGAAAAAAAGCATTTCAAATAAAAACTCCAATTTTTTGTGTGTGTGTGTATATGTCAACTTTCTAAAATGCATAGAAAGATTTTGGTTTTCTCTATGGTAATGTTAACGTGCGTCTCCATGTACTTCCCTAATATTTCCCAACACATACTGAGCATCTCTTGTGCATGTCACTCACTGTATGCCATGTTCAATCCAAGCAGGCTTCCCAATATATGTAATGGCCAGCTTCCTCCCCTTATGTAGACCGATAACAAGTCTCTCAGGCACCGTGATACATATACTACAGCCAAGGAGAAGCCAAACAATACTTTCTAAAAAGTGCTATTGTAGATTAATGAAAAACTAGGTACCTGGCTGCAGCTGAATTTTTTCTTCAAGCTACAAAATAATTTTGCTAGTCTTTTCTAACAGAAAAGCTGTACATGTGACCGTGCTTGCTGTGGTACCTGGCTCCCTGGCCCCAAAAGCTGATGGAAAGATTCAGGCTGAGAAACAGGATTTGTGGCTGGATTGAAAGCAGGGCAAGGAGGGAGGTGAGTCTCTAGTTTCCAGAGACCTCAGCTGCTGTGAACGGATAAACTGGTAATCTGGATCTTTGCAGAGCTTTGCTCTCACAGCATGTTTAGGTGTGCATACACAAGCAGGGCTTGGGCAAACAACATCATCAGCTGGGCTTCTTATCCCAAAGACAGGGTGGGAGGAGGGAGATAGCAGGATCTTCTGGTCTGTCGCCTGCTGAGCCGGAGAAGGTACCAGCACTGGGGAGCTGCGGCATCCCTGCAGCATGAGGGGTTTCTAGGGGAAGCATCCCTGACTGCAGGAGGTGAGGGCAGATGGAAAGCTCCCGGGTGGAGATCAGGTTATGGGGTTGTAACATTTTTGTTTGCCATTACGGAAGTTGACTAATGCAGGGGTGAAAGACTGCTCTCTCTGTTTCCACCTGTATCCTAGGATGCATCAAAAGAAGTGTGGCCAGCAGATGGAGGGAAATGATTCTGCCCCTCTGCTCCGCTCTGGTGAGACCTGAGCTGGAGTGCTGTGTCCAGCTCTGGAGTGCTCTGCACAGGAAAGACGAACCTGTTGGAGTAGGTCCAGAGGAGGCCCTCAAAAATGATGCGAGGGCTGGAGCAGCTCCCCTATGAAGACAGGCAGAGAGAGTTGGGGTTGTTCAGCCTGGAGAAGAGAAGGCTCTGGGGACACTTTATTGCAGCCTTTCAGTACTAAAGGGGGCTTATAAGAAAGATGGGAACAAACATTTTAGCAGGGCCTGTTGCAATAGGACAAAGGGTAATGCTTTTAAACTAAAAGAAGGCAGGTTTAGACTAGGTATAAGAAAGACATTCTTTATTATGAGGGTGGGGAAACAATAGAACAGGTTGCCCAGAAAGGTGGGAGATGACCCATCCCAGGTTGGGTTGGATGGGGGCTCTGAGCAACCTGATCTAGTTGAAGATGTCCCTGCTCCTTGGAGGGGGTGTTGGACTAGATGCCTTTTAAAGGTCCCTTTATGGGGGACCGTTCTATGATTCCTTTCAAATACAAATGCAAGCTTGAGTCAGAGCAATGTGCTTTATCTTCTGTAGAATACATTATTTTTATTTATGCATTTTCCTGGCTGCATAACCATACAAATGGAATGGCTTGGAATAATTTATTTGAAGGATAACTTATATACACTATTTCTAATTTATAAATGATTACATTGTACAGATAGCAAAAAGAGGCCGTAACCTAGCTGCTTGCAGTGAAAATTGAACCTTGAAATAAAATACAGATGGACTCTTATCCTCAGGGAAAGCTTTGGGTCCCATGAATGCTACAATGCATAAGGATGTTTTACTGAGAAAAAATAGAAATTATCCTTTCCAGGGAAGAACCACAAGATTCCAGTCTTTCTTTTTTATAAAATTCTATATAGAATAGAGAGAACAAGAAGATATTGATGTGAATTGCACTAATTCTTGAAATAATCACTGCATTTAAATTGAAGTGTTTTCAAGAAGCTTGAGACTGCTCCTGATTGTCAGAGGTGAGGCCTTCTCAATTACCTCAAGTGCTAGTGACCTACACAGCAAGGAGGAGGAGCCTTGGTTTTGATGACCACTTATGAAAGAGGTTTATCATAGATGGGGAATGATCCTGGGTTTGAAAAGTACAGATATTGGAGACAAATTGCCTCCGTCAGATAAAGGAGTAATACTGGTTAAATTCCCCACCCCCACGGTTATCTGGATTGTTTTTATATGGCTGGAATGACTGGAATGATAATGATTACTAGACAACATAACCTGTTTTACTTAACTACAGACTTTTTTGTTTTTCTCTTTCTGAAATTATTCAGGCTTTTGCATAAAATACAACTTACAACATCTATTCTGAAGAAAAATTGTTGAAATGTGGGTACCAGTTAGAGTAAGAAATTTAGCTATTCTTTTTACTTCAATAAGGATTTGAAAATTTGTTCATGAAATGAATATTTATTAGAAACAGAGGGAAGAATGAGCAAACAGAACACGCATCTGAAAGTTTGGAAGCTTATCTAATAACAAACTCATGTGTCAGCAATTCTGGCTGATGAAAAATTTTTACAGCTAGATATTCTAAGGTAGCACTATTAATACAGTTAATGTTCTCCTGACTATGGAGAAATCAGAGCAAAAATCTTTCCTTTTTTAATTTGTTGCAATGTTTTGCCAGCAGGAATTTGCTTAATTATATCTTAATTTGTAGTTTTAATGAATGCCACGAGGTTTACTTATTATTTTTTTTAATACAGTACTCATTATTCCAAGAAATGGAGTTACAACATTCATGAAATTAAATTTATTAAAAAATATTGTAAAATGGTGACAAATAGTCTATGATCATAAATCTGTGCTTTAAACAATTGCACTAAAGAAACCGAAGAGTTTTTGGTCTGAAGACTGGATTTCATATACAGATTAAAATTTGGTCCCATGAAAGTTGAGAATAAAATTCCGATTTTCTTTAGAGTCATGCAGAATTTTTTAAAAAATGTTGCCTTACAAGAAATAAAGAAAATAAAATCAATACATTTTGTATAACTCTAATAACTTTAAAGTTATATAGGTATATAACCGCACATCTTTGTAAAAACAATTTTATAATATATTGATGTGCAATTATGCATCTGCTATGGTTTTACAAGAGAAATTGTTATTTATTTTTTTTTTTTTTTTACCTATTGAGTCAGACAATATTTCTCATTTGCTGTCTTCTTATACTCTCTTTAGGGGGAAGGAATAGCAACAAGTTATGTAGTTCTTATCAGATGCACTTACTTCTCTGATTCATGTCACTGAAATCAGTCCGTTATAAGAAGCATCTTAGTATAAGAAAAACAGGCAGCATAAACAGACTAACCGAAACTAGTCTGTTATTTTCATCTAGCAACATATACACCAGATAAAAGTATCAAGGCACCAGAATTTAGTTGCAGGGAAACTGAAGTCATTCTTCTGATTGATGTTTGCTATTTCCTGGTACTCTCTGATGGAAGAAAATATAGTTCATTACTACACAAAAATCTGTAATATTAATTCACAAGGTATATGTCTCTCAAATGATTATTTAAGCCAAACAAGATTTCATTGTCACCAGGGAGTGGCAAGCAAGAAGATCTTGGGATTTGCATAATAATTGGTTTGAAACAAGTGATATTCTATACAGTACTATGTATACAGAGAGTAATGAATATGGTAGCCACGGTCTGTGAGATCAGTATTGGGACTATAACAAAAGCTGAATATTTTTCAGTCTTTGGAGGTTTTCAAACATCCGTACAAGCTAATGAGCTAATTTAGATAAGCATTAAACATGAATTTAATCACATTACTGGTAATTATTAGCAGACACACAATATTAAGGCCTTTTAGTTTCCTTCAAAAGTTGTAATTAACCATAAAAAAAGTAAATTGTTTGACCTCATGCACTGCATATAAATGACTCAACTAAAGACTTTTAGATTTAATAGGCTGCTTAGCTTAGAAACATTTTCCCTCATATATTATTTAGCTGAAAGTAAAAGTGTATTTTTTGCCACATGTTAATTTAAGGGCAAAACTGGTTTATGTTTCTGAAAATGTTACTCACGGAAAATCAAACCGATTTCTTAGAAGTATACAGCATGTGCTTATCCTGTGTGTAGCCTCATTCCCCCACCATCTCCTGCGCTGGGTAAGCATATACTCCCAGTAACCTCCCCAGCTTCTCTGAACTGTTTAAGGTTAAGCACATGAGTGAAGGTCTTGTGGATTAGAACAAAAAACATGCTCAGATAAGACTTGGTGTTTTGCTTGGCCAACATCTTGCAGAACAGACATACCTGGCCCAAAAGTTTTGAGAGACCAAGATTTCCTCCCTGCCTGTCCCCATCAGGCTGGGGGCTACACTCCCCATGCATTTCAGTGATAAAAAATAATGTCTGGAGTATAAAAAGTAATATATATATGTATATACATATATATATATATATATAATATATATATATACATATATATATATTAAAAAGCTTCTGACATAAAGTTTCCAATCCTAGAAATGTGTGACCAAATAAAAAATTTTAGTTTGCTTGTTTTAAAGAAAAAGTAACCCTTAAACAGTTTTAAAGCTGATTTATATAGACATTGGTCCCTGAAGTTAGGATTGTGGAAAGAAATGCTTAATAATCTAATTTCAAATAACAGAAGTGAACTGCTTTTTGAAAGCTGGCAAATGACTATAACTGGTTGATTTCTTTCAGGCAGTGAGGGTGAGTGCTTTCTTATTTAACAGAGCAGTGAGCTCATCTACTTTTTCATTTTTCAATGGACCGTTGCTCAAGAGCACATCTACCGTGCCTTTATTCACGTTACTCAGAAGTTACACTTTCTCAGCAATATTGAAAAATGAAGATTTATGTGAAAATAGATAAAATGCCCTTTTTTCCAGTGGATTATCACTGATATAAAATTATTATCTTTTAAGAGGCTTGCTGAAAGCAATTTTTTCACTGTAAAAGTTGGTAGAGAAGCCATTTTCTGTATAATTAATTTTTTCCTTAAAAAAAGTTCAGCCAGCTCTCCGACCAGCCATGGTACCTGTGCCGGTGATTAAGCTGAAGACAGTCTTTGCGCTCGAGCAGGTCAGCTTTCAACCTTAGCTGGAATGTGTTTTTGCACACAACAAAGTGAGTGAAGGGGAGTCAAGCCAAAAGTACATTTTTCCTATCTCAGAAATGGCTAATGAAAGGGGCCACTTGCAAGATCTTCCCTCCAGTACGCTTAAATCTCATGTGTACTTTCTACAAAAACTAACTTCCAGCCCCGAGATCCCACACTATCTGGGACAGGAACAAGCAGAATTCATCAGAAGTGTAGTTAATCAGCTATAGGGGTGTAGGTGTCAACTAGAAGACAGAGTGATCAATGGGTTTGGGGCACTTTCTTGTGTTGAGTAAAATTTTTCTACTTCTTGCAAGTGTTTTTCTTCCTGTCTTTCATGCAACTTTGTTCTTCAGCTCTACTTTAAAACATTTTGCTCTTCTCCCTCCTCTCTCTTCCTCTGATGTAGTCATTCTTTTTTCTTTTGTTGCTTTTCCAGCTGGGCAATCCTTGCTAAACAGACATTCCTGAAATATTGTGGAGCCATGATGGCTCCTGCAATTGCAGTCTTCAGTTTATTTACATTATACGTCTTTCTTTTATGCTGTGTTTATATAAGCAGTTACAACAGTGGAGCAAGCTATCTATAGACTAATTAGAATTTACCATAATAAACACAACTATTAATCATGACTTTCATTATTTTTTGCTCTAACAAACATTTGATATAATACAGGACAATGACAAGAGAATGATCATTAATAGCAAACACTTAGTATCTACTAATTAATTAAAGCTGCTCATTAATTTATTTGAAGGATAAAGATTAAAAGAACATGCTATTCAGGTAATTTACTGTAAATTAAGAAGAGAAAAAATCTTCCCGTGGAATTAAAATTTTCATGAAACTTTGTGGAGCACGTTAAGGACCTTGTAAGTAGAAAGCTACATCTGTTTAATGAATCAAGTTCATAATTTAATTCTCAGAGCACTCACAAGCTCTATGGCATATATGTGAAATTGCATTAGGTAAGTAAGAATTTTGTTTTGCACACTCTGACTGCATGGAAACAACACCTCTTGCTATGCTTTTTGTGTTCTGTCTACAGCAAATGGAGATGTGATCTTATCTCCATGTCTCATCTTGAAGTCTCTTGGTTCTGTTGTGTTTAGCAATTATTTGTTGTAATAAAACAATAGGAAATATCAACTTCTGGTGAGAATATAAAATTTGACTGAGGAAGGAAATCTACCTTTTTGTTGTTGTTGCTTCAGGCATATCTCAAATTAAGTTACACCCATCTCTACGAAACTGATTTTTCCAGCCTATCTGCTGGAGTTACTCTACACAACTACTAATGTCTTCTTTTGGTTATGCCTTTCACAGTCTGTTTTTGTAATACTCTAATTGCACTTCACGGTGCTGCTGGTTTTTTTCACTATAGCAATGCTAAGTATGAACATTTTGTAATGGTTAAGTGCTCAGTTTTGGTTAACAAACATATGATTTTGTCTCATCTCTTTTATATTATTCATCAAGAACCTAAAGCCTTCTATCTCCTGTCTTGATGAACAAATTTTTCCCCTAGTTTTGCTGTGTAACGATAATACTGGGAAAGCATGGAATGGAATGAGAACATGCGGTGAGAACTCAAGAAAAAGAAAGACTATAAAAACCCTACATATAGTAAGAAGTCTGAAGAGTTTCCTGTTTTTAACAACGATCGTCTTTTATGATGTTGAAGAGCTGCTTGTCACTGTTGGGGTGCTGAGGAAGTTGTGCAAATACACATGTTCAGGCCATGTTCCAGCAATGTGGTGGAAAATGTACCCAACACAGAACAGCACCGACTCAGCTGCTTTGGCTCCGCTGCCTGCTACGTGGATATCCCTGTCTGGGCTGTTGAATCATGAAAACTAATTTACTTGAGGTGTGTTCAACGTACCAATACACTGAATGTCTTCCATATAGCTTATTAAAGGGAATATTCTTTAGCAAGCTTCAGGAATATTATTCCAAACTATGAAAATGTTTTTTGAAACCAAAACAATAAAACCAGAAGTCTAATGGGTGTCAGCTGAAGAAGTACTCATTTTTTTTCTATTTCTTTTTCTTATGAATTATTTCATACCAACTATGTCCCGTATTTCCACATTTCCAGAGCAAAGAATCTGACCTCTGCAAAATGTCTTCTGAAACTCATTTGTGTTTTGTCGCTCTGAACTCAAAATTATCTTTTCAGTTAATAAGATTTGGGTGTGGTCTCATTTAGGTAGTGCAATATGTAGTAAAAACTGCATTCAAAAAATATTTTTTAAGTCCTTCATGGTGGACTAGATCATTCTCCTAGATCGTGGCAGAGGACTCAGGGCACTTTCAGCAGCATTTGGGATTTGTTGTAGAAATTATTTGATTGCATGGCTTATAACTGGCATTTTGAAGTTTTGTTTTTTGTAAGCACAGCTGCACAGGTATTCAGTGTTAATTTGTGACAGACCTATGTTAATTTATATGACATGATGATCCAAAATGCTTGAGGCAGCACTTATTTTGCTCCCCACCCCCAACCCCCCACCCCCCTTGGTTTTTTTGGTGATTTTTTTTCCATAGGAAAGGCACTATGGACATGATAATAATTTTTATCATCTCAGTGAATCAGCATATGTTGTAAAAGGTAGAAGAAATATTCATATCCATGATTGCCATCCTCCTCCTCCTTATCTTTGCATCATCATTTTTTTTTAAAATAAATCCAGAGTAATTTTTGACTCGTGTAGCTCCTTCAGTCAGTCAAATTTTTAAAAAAAATATCTTACTGAGTGAATGAAAAAATAATCTGTCTGCATGTCTATGGAAGCAGAGGGTTCCAGTGGGATCTTGTTCATTCTGTGAGTTTTTGTGACCTCTGGATGAGCAGAAAGTTGCACATGAATATGTAGGCAAGCACCAGCAAGGCAGATGTTACACTTACTGACCTTCACTCACTGAAACCGATAATCAGTTTGGCTGTCATTCATTGTCCTTTTGAGGTTTTCTCACAGCAAATGAATGCCAAGGAGACATATTTGATCCTGCAGGTCCTGCCAGAAATTAGGTTTGGACTTGGATATTTTGGAATGAATCCGAGTCAAGTTTGACAACAAAGGGAAGGCTGCTGCAGTAACACGTGCAGATGATACACTTCTCAATCTGTTTGTATGCTCCAGAGCAGGGAGACGTCGGGGTTTTTTCCTGCCTTTCATTCAGCTGTGCGTTTGAAGGCAAAATATGCAGTAAAGTCAAAACATATAATTTATTTATGCAGACAAACTGGCTACTGAAGTTGCATCTAGGTAGCCTAATGAACGGGGTATCAGTGTTTCACTTAATAACAGGTAAATCTTTAATGACCAGCAGCAGAAGTCTTCTGTTTCATGACTTGGAAATTAGAATAGGATGAGAACACACATATTAAATAGTAAGACAAACATTTTCTGACACAGCTAATAATAACTTATATACTTTAATCACTCACTAGCTAAACTATGTTTGATTGAAAAGCAAAATGTCTGTATAACTTAATCAGATTTTTTTTTCCCCCTGATGTTTGATTAATGGTTTTCAGAGGTGCTGCAATGGTACATGAGAATGACCAACACTGTACCTGCAGGTACTGGATAGAAGGAATGTAGCAACAGAAGAATAACGCTGTTCAAGGACCACAGCACGCAAGGGTTTGTAAGACTTTAGAAGCTGCAGTTGGATAGTGAGAGACAGTAGGTTCTTAGAGAAATAAAGACGAGCCAACAAAAAAGGTACAAATACTGATGAAAAAGTTGCAATCAGTGTTGTTTGGAAAGGTATGACAGAATCATAGAATGACTTTGTTGCACATGCTGTGTATGGCAATGAAACACATTCTTTGCCCCCTTCCTCAATAATTATTGCCTCCTTTCATCAGCCAGTTTTAGTTTTCCAGCTTTTGGGTCAGTCACTTTATCAGCATATAAAACAGGAGAAATAATGTGAAGCCCAGTTTACTGGCAGCATGGTTTTTATACCACTTCAGCCTCCATCACTTGCTACTTTGCACATTCTGTTTATTTCTTTGATGTTTTCTGTCTTCTAGTTTTTAATCAAATTTGTAAGAGTACGCAAAGTGGCACTGACAAACTGTATGGTGTTTTACAAATACAGGATAAAAACATCAGCTTAATATCATAGCAAAGCAAGAATCCACCATGAATGCTGCAACATTCACATTTGGTCATTGGATGTGTTCTGTAAAACCTCTTTTTGCACACTATACGAAATACGGATCTTGGTGTTTCCTATGCATTTTAGTACAGCGAATATTTCACACAATTATATGCTTACATTCTAAGTATAAATTGCATCTTAGCACTTCTGTATGTTGCAGTAGAATTTATTAGAGTGACACTGAGTTACAAAACTGCTTCACTAAAACTCTTTCTTCCAAATGCCCTTTTCCGATAGAAATCTGTTGCTTTCAAATTATTTCTTCGATTTTTGTTTTGCTATACTTATCCTTAAGTGTATGGATAACCATAGAACATTACCTTCAATATCTGCTTTCTGAGAAGCCATTCATCAGCCTGCCTCTGCTTCCAGTGCAAATTCTTTTCCCATTCCTGTTGGTGGTGGTGGCACTTTTTCCTGAAGAACCTTGTATTTAGGTGGAGTTACAGTTAATGCTCTTCTTTAAAAAGATGCTGGGGTGGCAACAACTAAGATCTTTTGAAGTAAAAAATGAGGGAGCAGTGGCCTCGAGGCTCACGTGGGCAGATGCTGCATTCTGGTACTGCTCCTTGACTGCACTCTCCCATGGCTGTCCTAAACTCCTCCAGCACCTGGTGTCACACAGGCTGCACCTCACAGCCAGCCAGAAACTTGGCACAGCGAAATATGCTGAGCATAACTTGAAAGCGGAGTGAAAAAAGCATCCACGAAAAAAACCCAGAGGAACTGAATTAGTAGTGTACAGCAAAGACAATGCTGGTATGTGCTAGAATTTTGACCACAGGCTGTAGTTGCAGCTTGCAGCTGAGGAGCATATGGGGCAGCTCATCGGGAAAGCCAGCTTGGCCCTTTTTCAGTCTGCAGTTCTGCATGTGCTGATCCGTTCGTCCGACATAGCTGTACTTGGTCAGGGGGCTGTAATGTGCTTTGCAAGCAGTTACTGCCCTGCCAGGACTGGATTGCATAGCAGGTTTGGCAAAGAAAGCCTGGGCAAGCAAACCCCCTCCCTCTGCCCCTGTATTTGCTCAGAGGAGAGTAATCGGAAACAGTAATATTACCTCAAGAATATTAGGGTGATCCCTTGATTATTTTGGCCTTCAGCTGCCTTTCCATTACCAGCAGTGGACCAATAAAACACAAGATTGAGGAGAAGATGCACCATCCTGTTTCTAAAGTACTGCAGTGTATTTCTAAGTTACTAGGTGTCCTTTATCGCTGCGCTGACCAGTTGACCTCTCAGCGTTACAAAGTCTTTGGGGTGTTGTTTGTCTTGCCATGTGAGGTTTACACCTCAGAGCAGAGCCACAGCTGGCAATGACCTGGGCTGTTAATAGTACAGGATGCAATTTTGATATTATAGTTTGAGTCTGGGAGCACTCTCCAGTCGTATGAGTTTCAACACCATTTACTAACCCAGGCTGTTTCTTATTCCAGAGCTTTTAGCCTCTGTTTCCATGTCACCGCTGAGTGCAGACATGATCTGTGCTGGTTAAAAAGGTATTCAGAAAGATGAAAGGGAACAGCTTTTAGACAAGGGGGAAATAGTATCGCACTTACTTGTAGCCATGAATACGTTTTTGACTTTGAGATTTTATACAAGGACTTTTTTTTTTTTTTTTGAAAGAAGGCTTGTTGAAGATCTTCAAGTTTCATAAAACTGAACCTTAAGAGCATTATTAATAATAAAAGTATTTGCATTACAAATATACTATACATAATATCAAATGGGTGTAAGCAAGTCAATTTTCTTTTTAATCTAGCAATCCCATTTAGGAAGCCCAATTTCCCCCATTCTCTTTTCTCTTTTTCCAGTTGTGTGCTCTGAGTGGAAAAACCTGCTGTCTTCATGGCAACTAAAATCTTATCAGCAGCACAAAACCAGCCCGGAGTGATATGCAGCCACTGAATCCTCTGAATCCTGCCCTTCCTGAGACCTTAATCTTGGCTTCAGAATGAACACTTTTTTAAATACAGAAGACAATTCAATCTCTGAAAAATCGTGATCCTAGGGATTTTTTCAACACAGGCTCTCAGTTCTGAAGGAAAGGGAAAAATGAGGAAACCAGTTCTGACCATGTGTAACTGAAAATTAGAAAACAGGTAGGGTGAAACCAGAAAAGTCTAAGATTGCGGTTCAGAGATTCAAGAAAAAGAGGCCAATGTTAGTTTTCCAGGCTCTTTGAAAAAAATCCCTTGGTGTTTGTTTATTCTCCATATATTATGCTTTTCAGAGTGACATTTACTGTTGGTCATGAATACCTGCAGGAGTTTGCTTTATTTTGTTTATTTTGTCTGGGAAAAAAGCATTAGTCAGGCTGTGCTTTACACAATAAATATTGTTGGGCTTACACATGCAATTTTTTTAAAAAAAACCAACAGTTAAGAATTGTTTATTGCTTCCAGTATTAAATATAACAATATGGAGTGAGGTATAAAGTGGTACAATAGTATCTATCAGCCAATTCCAGTCTATTTATTGAACCAAGCATCATTAGTCGTGAATAAATCTCATTCTGCTGGTGTCAATGGTGTTGTGCTTAGTCCTGTGAGCTTGAGAGCAGTTGGTTATAGCTGAGAAAAATGCTAAATAATAGGACTTGAAACACTGTTCCACAATTCTCAAGGCACTGGTACTGAGTGTTTTTCTCTGGAGAGGGGGACTTTGTGTCCAAACAGAGATGGTAGAGAAACCTCAACCATCCTCAAAAACTGAAGGTGCAGAACTGCTTCTGTATGAGGTAGGCTGAGCCTGGGAGTTACATAGCTCATTCTGTGGTGATGTATGATGTGCTATTTCCAAATGCTTTTGAGTCTTCATTGAATTGTGTGGGTTTAATATTCTCAGGTATACTCTGGTATGAGTACCTGCTTGATTTGTGCTCCCCCATTGCACAGATGCTATATATCTTTAGGTATGCCAAAAGTGGTATCAATATAGTTCAGCAGAGGAACTCTCAGGTCCTCTGCTGATGAATTATTATTAAATAGATGAAATTTTATTTTAAATTATTATTAAACACATTTTATTTTATTTTAATTATGATTAAATAGGTAGACACAGAAATTGCTCTCTGCTAAACAGGCGGCATTAATGCAGTGGTGCCATACAGGCCATTGGTAGATCAAAAGCCACTGTCACGCTGGGGCCTTAGTAAGTGATGGGAAGGAGGAATTGATTCACTTAAGTCGCCAGAGACGGCGTCTCAGAAGTGCAAGTCATTCATCCTGCCTAAGCAGAAGGTGATCCTGGCCTTGGAACTGTCGTTTGTTTGGTTTTCCCATGGCCTGGCTGTTCCCTTGGGGCAGAACAGTGCACAGGAGGAATTCAGACTCTGCAGTTTTCATATCAGGTACTGTGCAGACGATGTAAACAACTGCATTGCAGTCAAAAGGGATCATATGGTAGGGAACTGCACCCTGGAGTGCCTCTTTCTCTCTTTGCCAGGCTCGAGAACATCAGTGGGATGTACGTTTTCCTTTGTTATCAGCGGTATGCTGTTTATACTTAAGCTAATTTTAATGTACTGAAATAAATTATTGGGTTTTTCATTGCCATCATGGGTAGTGAGGAAGCAAAGGACTCCAAGAGGGAATCTGGAAAGGATATCACTTTGAAAGGACGGGGGAGGGCTACAGAAGGAATTGTAAACAGGACCATAATTTGAGTTACAAAATACTTCACCTGATGTTACTACTGACAAAAAATCGATACACCAGGGATGGTAATTTGGTACACTGGTATGGGAAGCAATGGCTTTTGTTTCAGCATAACATATGTTCTGGACACAGCAGAAACATATGGAAATGTGAAAAAAGCTGTTATTTCCTGGAAGCTTTGGGATCTTGTTGAAAACAGCATCAAGGGCAACACAGGACTGTAGTCACCACAACACACGGATACCATAACAACCTGGAAAAAGGCTAATCTTGGTACCTGTAGTGGAGCCTGCTGAAAAAGACAGCCCTGCTTAAAAAGGAGATTGGAGTCGTGAACTCAAAGGGACCAATTATTTTTTTCAGCTGTGCTGGTCTCTCAGCCTAAAGGCACCTGCTGAACTATTCCTACTCTCATTTCAATCCAGAAAATTCACAGGTGGTTCATGTTAGATTATGGGGACCTTCATAATCATCATTTTGATGTTGCTACTTCTTTGCTCACTGTATTTCAGTGCTTTGATCAGGGGATTGGTTTTCCTTATAGTCACAGATGGTTGCTGTTTGACAGACTGACAGGCAGGCAAAGTAAATAGGCATGGAAATAAAATATTCCTTTGTTTTGGTGAGTCAGGCCAATGTCACGTGGGTTGACACTGCTCTGTAATCCTTCTAGCTTCTTTAAGATGGGGAGAGGGTATTGTGTATAATGGTACACAGGAATTTTACATCATTCTCTCTTGGACTGTCCTGTTGAGGATTTGAACAAATCCAAGTTTACAATGAAATTGCACTGTTACTTTTTTTGACTAAGGTGGTAAGTGTTGCCGTTACATAGCACTGTGAAATTTCAAGGGGTTAGTCTGGAAAAATTCCATCTGGCAAAGATGTGCCTGATCCTGCATATCAATGGGAATTTTGAGCACAAATCAATGGCAGGATGAAATGCTACATAATTATTGCGTGTCTCTGCCTGTATCTACTAGCCTGCATTCACAATGAAAAAAAAAAAAAAAGGGTTTTGCACAAAAATTTGTTTTGCACAGACTCTTGAGGTGACAAAAGATACAGATCCTGATCTTACAACAAACTGGTTACCTAGGCAGAATAAATGTTTTTATGACAATTTTTTTTATTATGAAAAGATAAATCTAATAATAGTGATTTTGAAATTAATGAAATACTTTGGATTAAGGACTGTTCCATGACATTTGTGGCAACTCCTGAAGAAAAGTGACATCTGGTTGGTGAACCCTCCTGGGGTAATTTTGTGGGATTGGAAATCTGGTTTTCCATAAGGAAATTGTTACTGACCTATTGATGTGATATGACATTGCTTCTTTTTTGGCAGGGTAGTCAGTAATAGGGAAAGTTAGTCCCACCAGCCATTAGACCAATCATTTGCCAGGTAAACAAGAAAAAGAATCAAATAGAGAGCTGGCTGACTGGCCCCAGAAAAGGATGAGAGCATGACAAATTTCTCTTACTCGTTGTGTATCAGTTAAAGTGAGCATAAAGCAATGCTTTTTGACATTACCTTTATTTTAGTTGAAAATTATGAAGGTACCAAGAGAACAGATTTTGTATTATTGATACATTACCTAGCTAAAGACCAGATTATTATATTCAGTACGTGGAAAAAAAATACTTTGGATAATGTAAATAATTGAAAAGAAACTCCGTTACCACAGAATTTTGTGTACAGTTCTCTCTTTTCTGCTTCCTGAATGGTTTTGCTGGATCAGGTTTATCTGATCAGTGCAGTTAAACAGTAGTTTGTCTAGTACTTCTATTGAAAAGAAGAATCAAGCCTGTTATTCCTGAGGGTGCTGTGGGAAAAAAACACAAAAATGTCTTAAAATGGTCTTAATTTTCATTTAGGATTTAATCCTTTTTGGAACCTAGTGGTGCATAGATACGTATGGCTCTCAGACCACAGTGCCAGATTAGGACCTTTGAGAGAGCTCTCACTACAGAGCCTGCATCTCCCATCGATCTGTAACGAATACAATAAAACACACTTTGGGGTGTCTTCAGGAGCTGATCTGTGGCCAGGTACTGGGAAGCTGGGCACCCAGAGTGGGGCACCGGGGCTGGGGGTGTCGGCTGGGGCTGTACGGAGGGCAGGCTGGCAGGCAGCAGTTGCTCCAGGCTGCTAGGCTTAACCCTGAAAGCTTTCAGGGTGGGGTGGGCACCCCAAGCATTTTCAAAATTCTGCTAGCCTATGAGAGCAAACATGAAATCTACCACCAGTTCTGGGAAATGTTTGTCTCTAGGTCTTGACTTGGTTTGGTAGCTTGGCTTTGTGGATCCTCATTTCCAAAGGCAATAATGCAATGTTGCAATAATGCAATAATGCATAATGCAATAATGGTGGTTCCTCCAGCTACTGAAAACAAAGTGTGTTTTTTAGGAAAATATTTTACATTTCCATTTCTTAAACATGGTAGATATTGCAATTTTTAAATTGAATTTGCTTTGCTTGATATGCATAAAATTCCAACAGACTCTATCGTATGAAGAAAAAGACTGGGGAGAAAGTGCAAACCATTATTTTCAAACATTTTGTTAATGTCAATACATTCTAGAAATTAACACTGTAAATAAATTACCTTCATCTGGGTAAATGCATACCTCTAGGTTAGTAAAAATATGTGTCTATCAGTGGAAACAGCCATAAATACAGACAGGGGAAAAAAAGAAAAAAGTGTTTTCATGGAAAAACTTCCATGGTGGTTGTTTGCAAATGCTTTCCCAGACTGAGATAAATTAAGGTCAGAGAACACTGTATCTCCAAAAAAGGGCAAGAAGGGAACATAGAAGATCTCACAAAGACATAACCAGCAATTATCCTGTAAAAGCATACAAAAATACATATAAAATGCATATATTGAGATTTATGGATTATTTCATAGATATTTGAAGTAGATGCCAATGCTCAAATTATTTTTGATCTCAAATATAGAAAAAGTTAAAGACATCTTTTTGTAGCAATGAGTATCTGAAATAAGAATTGACTATGACGATGTCAATCTGCATTGGAAACATTTTTCATTTTATTTGTACCCATGTTAGATTCTGCTGTTCTTTCAACCCAGTTCTGTTGCTACTCCCAGAATCTGCAAGAGGCTGATTTTTCTTATTTTTACAGCCCCATCTTATGAACCGAACCAAACCATGTGTTAGAAAATAGTTGAAAATGTTAATGGTTCTGTTATTGAACCATGCTACAAAATATGAGGCTCGAGGCTTTTCTGTGAAGTATGTGAAGATGGAAAGAGATACACAGTCGTTCATGTAGGCTTAGGCTTTGTTTCTGAGTAAACTCAAAGCTTTCATTGTTTGCCACAGCATAGTTGTCACCTTTGTCTTATATCTATGACAGTTCCTCAATCTGCCTTCTGAAGAATCCTACAGGCCCTCTACGCTGCAAATCTCACTTAGGTCTGTAAGATAAATTTACTGATAGTAATATTTGTTGAATGTGCCCCATGGTATAATTTTTTTAGTGTTTTCAGCTCCAGAACTTACTTCGGTTAATTTTCTCTCCCTCACCTTCCATGAAATTTATATCTTGCTTTTTACAAAATTAAAATAAACCCAAATGACTAAAGTACTCATATTATTTAAGTTTAAATATTATGACTAAGCTGTTAACTTTGCCTACTACTGGCAAGAGTAACATCATCCATCTACAGTTCCTCTGTATTGAATTAATAATTATTTTTTTATTCATCTTAGCTGATTTTTTTAGTTTTCTCCCTTCAGGGTTTCCTGTCACTTCAGGAAAATTCATGAGTCAACATTGTCCCTCATTGGAGAGAACAGAAAATGAAAAAAAATCATTCAGCTTGTTCAGCTTGTGTCTTTGCATTAAATCAATCTTGAAATTATTTATCCTTCCCATGAGCCTTTCAGATACAAAGATCTCATTTATGCAGCTTCTGTGCAACTTTCTTCACAGCTTTCATTTGATTTGCTTACCCATGTGCTTCTGCATGCTCACATTGGATTCCGGACTTAATAGATGCATAGCAAGTCATCGTGATGTTTCAGATACTCTGAATAAATCAGATCATTAAACTGCAGATTAACCTAATGGATCACCCCTGGAGTGTTAAAAAAAAAAAAAAATCTTCCACATTAAAATGAACAAAATTGTTCTCTTTAGCAACTTCCACAAGACTGGAAAATAATCATTAAAGTGCATGTGGAAAAACAGTGTGAAACACTATGTTCAACTTACTATCCCCTAATTCCCTAAACCTCACAATTTTGACTCCTCTGTCCACATCTTCATTTGGGATTTCATCTGGGGGAGCAGCCATCTTTTTGTAGTATGTTTGCGCAGTGTTCTGATACATGGTTGGGGACTCCTTGTGTTGCTATTGATGCACGAATAGGCTTAGTTTGCAAACAGATACATCATTAAAAAATGATTTATTATGCACTATTCCAATCTAATCAGGTTTACATAGGCTAAGATTTTGGTCATGGATCTAAAGATATTAAAGAATGAAACAGAAATTTGTGTGCTTGATAAAACACAGTTGAATGTATTTACTTTGACAGATGAAATCATCTCATAATTCATGACTACACAGGAATGGCTAAAGCATCTGCAGAACCACTTTGGCCCCAGCCCCAGAGCCCCCCAGCTCCAGAGCCCCCCAGCACCCCCCATGCCTTGTAGGTAGCTCTGCTAAAATACACAACCTGCTTGCATGGGTGACTGGTGAGCTCCCTTGCCAGCCAGAGGGAACATAGGTATCACCCTTCCAGAACAAAGGCAATACACAATTTCCCAATTTCTGCTGGAAAGGGCGGCTTCTGCTTGTCTGCCTTACCCCAGCAGGGCAGGCTGCTCCCTTCTACCGTGGTGGGAAAGGCTCACTCCTGACCGCCAAGGGCATGGCTGAGTCAGATGCCAGAGCTCACAGGGTCCTGATTCCTCACTCCCTGGACCAGGGTCTAGTCTCCCATTCATCCTGTGCATATTTTATTGGCTTATCTCTTTATTTTATTTCATAGGAATAAGGGTATACGTAGAGTAACTGATGCCAAACTGGCGCTTGCCCTGGCAGGGCATTGGGATGCAGCAGGGGCAGTTCTCCAAACCTGTGAATTAAGAAGTTCTGCCAGGCCAAATTAAATGGCAGGGAGACGATCTGAGAATTGACTGGAAAGACAGAGGTAACAAAGTGTTCTGCTAACCCTTCACGATGCCAGAATGGTGGTCCATTGGAATTCTAGGAAAAAATGCCATCATGGACGATTGGGACACGGCAAAATATGCATTTCAAGCACAAAATTAATAAAACCTTCCAAAGACCTTAAAGAATCTTTATAAATTAGTACCAGCACTAGATATTTCTTAATTGAGCTACTAGTTTTCAGTAGGCTGAAACCCAATTCAGCTGCCTATTCCACTGCCATTTGCCATTTGATGCAGTTCATGTTTGACCTTGCTCTGTTGCTGTGTTCGGTTGTTCACTGGTCAAGACTTTAATCACCTAATAGCAAACTGAAGTCATATCAGCGCTCAGATGCTTCTGTGATCCGTTGCTATTTTACCAATGTGAACAATGTCTTGCCCCCTGACCCTAAGGCCAGCCTGTGAAGATGCACTACATGGATGTACATGTACCGCCTACATGTAGTGCATGTAGAATAGCAAACACTAGACACTACCCTTGGGAGTACTCGCAGAGCAAATAGAAGGGTCCATGTGAAAGATCAAGGACTGCAGCGGCTGCTTCACAGGGTCTAGCATCAGTACTCTAAAGATAATCACATATCCTACATACATCGAATGATTGGGCTAACCCAGTAATGGAGAGGAATGGACAGAAAGAAAAAGCAATATAAAAAGATACATCAAAAAGACAAGCAGAAAAGATGGTTGTCCACAGTTTTATTAAGATAAAAACAAATAAATGTAAATGTAAGCATGAAGAATTAAGATAAGACATAAGATAAAATGGAAAATTATGAAGTCTGTACTTTGTCTATCACTGTGATTTCTTCCAGGTCTACCAGCCCAACTCTAAATGAACATCAGGCCTCAAAAGGACTCATGAATCTAGGATTTGTAGTACTGGATTCTCTGGAAGCTGAGGAAAATGGAAAATCAGAATAGAAGTCAGAGGCTTAAACAGTATGATCATTAAGGAGGGAGACATGGAAAAAAACAAACCTGAAAACCTGCTCTGTACAAATATTTGATTTAAAAAAAAATAGTAATTACATATCAGAAAATACAGTATCCATTTTCAAAGATACAGAAATGCTGTGAAAACTTCATTGTCAATACCTTTGCCAAAAAAGAGAAGGCCAGATCTGAAATATTTTCCACCTATCGGTTTAATGCTAAAGGTAGTTTTTCTGGATCCCAGACTTTGCATACCTGTACAGAACACGATAGGAATGCTCACCAGATTCCCTTCAGAAATAACATTCCCAGGAAGAATTAATCAGTCCAATTAGCCTTTTTGTAGGTGCAAAACTCTTCATAAAAGCAGCTCACCCAAGTTCATGTGCATTGAGCAGTTCAAGTGAAAAGCCATCAGTGGAACTGAATTAAAACCATAGAGCCAAGGTCTCTCCTGGTATAAATCATGTGCATTGCTATAATAAAACAACATGTAGCAGAAGCAATTCTTCACACCACTGAGTTTTTGGCATGAGAGCTGGTCCCAGAATCCAAATCTTACTGCTTCAGCTTCCATATTTCTTAGTGTGTAGGAAAACCTAAACTACAATATACTGTAATAATTTTGTGACATTTGAGTATGTGTGACCTAGGATCTAAAAAACCTCCTAAAATAAGTAGGGATTTATCTTATTTTTCTTTTTTAATGGCCTCGGTCATGCTAGTAAATGGCATTTTCTTATCTGTAAAATGCAGTGGAGGTATTGTACCATGTCCTGATTTTACCAGTTGAAGCCTCTTTCTTTTTTCATAGTCATAAAATATATGTCAAGCACTATGAGCAACTCCTTTATGCCTTGCTTGCAGTGCTGCAATTAGGATCATACTGTGTCATATTCGAAGCTCAGTGACTGTTAAATGTGCTACGCCTGCATCACACTAACTACTATATCAGTCATTTTAGATGACCCCCTTGAAAATTGCTGCCAAAAGTTTATATGTCAGAAATCACTTTCAAAATGCTTATGAAGTGAAGAATTTTCACAGCTCTTTACCTACTCAAATACTAAAAACTGTCAGTCAACGAAATCGGCCTCGACAGTTTATACTCCAAGACTCACCACTCAAAAGATTTGCTTGAAAAATTATTCCTATCTTCTGTCAGCAACTGGGTTCTGTGTTTAGTCAGTTGCTCACTTTTATATTCTAATAACTGCTGGAAGTTGCTACAAAAGATCTGCCAGAACCTTTGGTATTATTTTTAAATGGGGTGAATCAGGGACTCGTACATCAGCACTGCAGTACTTGAACGGTGCCTGTTGTGTGAGCTGGGAATTCGGTCCTCTTGTCCAGGTGCGTGGCTATTTTCATTCAGAGCTCTGTATGGTTTCATCGGTGTCTTCTGTCCCAAGTGATAGCAAAAATGACCCAGGTACTGAACATAGGAGATTTATTTACAAAACACTTAACAGCTGATAACATTTTTAGAGAAGGGACTCAAGAGTTTTTTAAATTTTAAGACTTTGAACTGTAAACCTATAGTATAGGTCCATTACCAAGGATGACATTTGATTTATGACTGGAATTCCATGTTATCTTTTTAATTTTCTGGAAAAATACACTAGTCTGTTCTGCTATAGGTGGAACTTTCGTAATATGCCTTAGGTCCAAGCCTAAGCCTACAGAATCTATAGGCTAGATCTCAGTGTTTATTTGATAACAGCTGTATAGCCATCAATATAGTGCTAAGGGTCAATATGTACAATGAACTATTAATGAAAGGTCAGTCATTCTTTCATTTGTAAGTTCAAGGCTGAATCAACATTGTGTTGCCATGAAGGGTGCAATGGGGCTTCGTGTGCCCTTTTGCCAACCTGTACCAAACCTTTCCACTTCCTCGCTGTGTAACAAAATCTCAGTGTCACTGAGGAGTTTCCTCAGGTGTTTTTGCTCAGCCTGAGCAGGTAGGATCTGGGGATCCAGAAAGCAAGCTTCTTGGTACCTGTCCTATAAACCTGCTTGGAGTATAATAATTGTATGGCTCTATGACTGTGTTCTTCACAAAGCAAGGCCATAGAAAAATTCTACTGCAGCCATCTGTCTCTCACGTAGTAAAAGACAGGTTCCATGCTCTCCTCATTCTCAAAAGATTTAATTTCCATTTTTGGCTTTCCAGGAGATGACCCAAGCTCTAGGCCAAGGGCAGGACTCGTGTCCTGTCCTAGGAGGAGGGAAATTCAAACAGGAAAGGAGGAGATCTGTGTTCTTTTCTTTTGATTGCTACTGCCTTTTGCACTAACCTCTCACTGGATAAACAAAAATGATGATGAGACCAGGACATGACTGCAACCTACCCACTGTGTGTTAGCCACAGACATTTTTAAAGCTCTTGTACAGGTGCTGCCTAACCTTTCTGCTGGGCCAGCTGTCACTGAAATGGAACTAAAAGAGGTTTCTTCTTCATTCAAAGCTGTCTTTTTCTGCTGTGAAATGGGCTCTGTAGCCCCAAGAGGAGTAGGCTGTCACCAGGTCATCCAGGTGCCTCTGCAGGAAGGAGATGCAACTTTCAGAGATTTATCCCTGCCAAAAGCCCAGTAGCAATCAAGTCTTTGCACGCAAAGGATAAGCCGTATCACAAAGCTTCCTCTTAATATGGTATGTCTATATGGCAGTTAAAAGCATGTTTATATATTTATATATATATTTAGGTGGGTAAATATTTATGATTATAACAATATAGGTATAAAAAAGAACCCTAGCTGATGTTAAATGAATGTATAAACCATGCATGGGTATGTCAGTGGGAACATCGTCACTGACTTTCATGGGCATTCAACCAGGCCTCCCCCAAAAAAAGAGATTTTGAGATTTTTAATTACATGATATGAAAAACTATTGTATCTAATGTTCAGTTTAGACACCCTTCCTTTGGCATCATAGATCTGTGTGACATCTCATTACAGGCAAGAATAAGTATGATTTAGTCAGAAACATGTATGTTGTAAGGGGGTGGCTGCTTTCAGATCTCTGTTACTTGTAGAAAAACAATCTAAAATAGATGACTGCTAAACTGAGACTCAAAAGGACGTGAGAGTAGGATTTCTTATTGGTCAATATTAACAATAGTCTTGGGTTTTGGTCAAATATATTGCTAAATCAAATACTTCAGTTTGACTATCATGGTCCTGGTTTTTTTGGGTTGTAGTGGTTTTGGGTTTTGTTTTTGTATTTGTCGTTTTTGTTGTTGCTTTTGTTTTTATTTCTTCCCAGAGAATGCTAGAAACCAGCACAGGAGGCCTGCAACCATGGAATTTACTACAAAGCTTTCAAGGTTCATGACTACCTCTGCTGGAGCTGCCTGACAAGAAAAAAAAGCGAGTCAAATTAGAAGGCTGAATCTAAATACAACTGGACTCCTTAACCACTTGTGTTATCTACCATTGCTGGAGTGATAAATCTGCTTGAGAACACAGGAATAATTTTACACTTTGTAGATGCTTTTCAAAGACACACGTGCCAAGTGCGTAATGGAAATATGTGATACTCCCTGTACCCCCCAAGTATACAAAATGATAACTCCAGCATGAAGACCATCACCAGCCCTAATCTTAAGGCTAAAGCACACTTGCATGGGAACATGTCTCACTAGGATGACAAAAGAAGGTCAGTGATGTTGAAAAATTTTATGAGTAGTTTAGGCTGTTCTGACAAGCAATTTTTTTCTAGATTAAATTGCTTAAGGTAAAAAAAAACACCAAGCCTTAAATAGCCAGGACTAATTTAAGAATAGGATCTGTAGAATTATCAAAGGTGGTCCTCCAGGGAGAAAAGTGCTATCAAAACAATATTTACCACATTGCATTTATGCCTACAGAGCTATTTTTACTTTTGTTCCTTTTTTGATCGTACTTCAGTGGGGATGAGGTCTGGGCTGTCACTGATCCTGATGGACCATGCAATTTCACTTGTAATTCCTATGGCCTTTTGATGTGTGAAACGCCTGGATCAGTTTAAACTCCCACTGCTGCTTTTGGAGTTCATGACCAGTGACAAAAATGGTGACCAGAAAGGTGTCTCAAAGTATTGTTTAATGGTGGGACCACAATACACTAACAAAGGGTAGTTTGCAACAACCAAAATATCTACATTCATGATTATTTTACTCCAGTCTGTCCCCAACCTGCCTTGGAACCTAGGAATTTGGGTTTCTTTATAGACCACAGGAGTGGTCTTCTTCTGAGTGCAATTTCGTAAGAGCTAACTACTTTTGTTCTCAGAAGAAGGATACTTTTCAAACCAGTCTGAAAACCTTTGTCTTCTCATTTTCTTTGTGCCTTTCCTCTTTCCACAACCTGGTCGGGTGAGTTCAACAAGGGGTCAGCCCTTGTGTTGCCTCTCAAGTGTTGCTAGATGGGTAGTTATCTGAAGGTGTTGCATTCTTTTCTACTCATGGGAACTAGCCCTTTGTTAAGTTAATGCTACACATTCGGAGTAACTTTAAATATATATAATACTTTTGCATTATTGCAAAATGACTCTTGAACCAATGTGTTTACTTGCTGCTATTTGCAAGCACTTGCAAAACTTGCTGTTGTAGTTTAGGGTTTTAACCCCAGATTTGTGTTCTGTCCCAAGAGCTTACTGTCTCTTAGCAATGTTAGCAGGAGAAAGCATGTATATTGTCTTAGCTCAAATACCCTGTCACTGACAGTTTCTACTGACTCTTGTGATAATGGAAAGCTCTGGCAAAGAAGAATAGGAGAGTGTTAATTTCTACAGCGTAGTTTGCTAGAATTTATCTGTTAATCCCAGAACATGAGAAATCTTGTACAGGATTAAAGAAATATTTCTGTAGTCTGTTTCGGATCTAACAGTCAGGCTGGTCTCTCTACTAAGACTTATTGTCAAGATCCCTGGATACTATTTAAAAAATAAATAAACCACTAAACTTTAAATTTTGCCAACCTATATTTTATTTAGCATCCTCTTCTGGCTAGATCCTGTAACTGAGGCAACATTCAGGATGTTTGCCCATGAGAAAACACATCCTTTTCCAAATAATAACTGAAGATACAAAATATAAACCAATTTCTTTTTCCTTTAAACTGCTAGCTGAAGAACAACGGGTACAAATGGCTGTTGATGGAAATGTGCATAAGAATGGCATTATCCAGGGAAGAAAGAGACCATAATTAGGTAAAAATACATATGACAATGATCCTTTAATAGAGTAAGCATTGCAAGATACAACTGCGATTGCTCAAGCATAGAAATGCCACATACAGTTACGATGGATGTGTTTGCCAGCATATAACTCTGGTAAATTTTAGCATCACAGTAACATAAACTGTGACAGGCACCCTCAAATTGCTGAGTTGTCCCAGCTTGCTAAGGTCTGCAAGACCCCTCTCTTGGCCCTGTGAGCCCACACTCCCACTGTGGGGGCTTCCAGGCTGCCCCAGCTGGGGTGTTGGGGTGACCTGAAGGAGAAGGGGGAGGGGGGGGGGGGGGGGCATCCTCCTAGAAATTGGTTCTTAGTTGCTAGGGTCTCCAACACTGCTGATTTCTAGTTTGTCCCATCTTTTAGTCATAGAGTTATCTTTTTGTCCCCTCAAATCTCCATGGCTGTGTGTCTTCTGTACTCCTTCGTTCCTCAAAGCCCAATTGTTTGTTCCCTCTGGGGGGTTTGTTCCAGAACTGCTGCAGCTCCAACACTGTTAATCTATTTACCTTATGGCTTGATAAATGTTAAATCAGTATTTTGCTAAATGTATTTAAACTAGGTGAACAATTTGATTATTGCCTGATTACTTCAGTCAGCAATTTGGTTAGTTCCTCTCTTGCTACAAGAAATGGTGATGTTCTTTTTTCCTGTTTTTCCTTCCCCCCCCTGGTTCTTCTGGGGGATTTTGGTTGGGGTTTTTCCTTCCCCTTTTTTACCCATTTATTTCCTATGCTTTTTTCCTGCTTCCTTTTTTCCCCCTCTCATAATTTTCATCATCATCATTATTCCTATTCCTATTCCTATTCCTATTCCTATTAATTATTGTTATTATTAATTTTCCAGCTCCAGAACTTGAAGGATGTTAGATTTCACCAAAGGAAAGATGGAATGCTGAAGACATGCCAGAAAAAGGTACTTTTTACACTTTCTGCCTCTGCATCAGGCAGAGCAATTCCTGCATTGCTTTTTGGAGCTCCTTTAACATCCAGCCATATCAGTACAGTGCTTGGTCCTCCGGTGTGCTTCCTGTGCAAACTGGGCTTTTGCTGGACCCACTCACTTTTGTCTTGACTGAGGGATTTCTTGAGAAGCAAAGAGCAAGCAGTGAAGCAAATGTTCTTCCTTTGCACCTTCTCTTCTCTTTCCAGATTACTCACTGTTTTTCACTTGCAGACAAAACCGAGGCAGGCACTCCTTCCCTGTGGCCAAAGGAAACACGGCTATATTGCTTGCTAAAGTAATTGTGATTTGAAACAATCAGTAGTTGAGAACTGACTGGAATCAAATCCCTTAACACAGGACTAGGTTAAGTGATTTATGTGATAGCATTGCTCCAAGTACCTCATAAGGCAATTTAGTTGTGTCCCCCTAATGGAATGTTAAAGAAAATATTTAAATTGGTCATAAACCCAAGAAAGTTAGAGTTTTAGTAAGTGCTTAGCCAGCTCAGCTATTGCTTGTGATCCTTTCTTGGTGCTGTAGCCCAAATTTAATTACAAGCTGCTTTTCCTTCAACTTAAATAATCCTTTAAAATCTTCATAAAAATGGAAGACACAGGCTTGAACTGTTTTTCTTCTACTAAAGCACATATTGCACAAATGAAACTGACTTTCAGATTATGATTTGCACAGTACTATATAATATAAATGCGTCTGAAATTTATAGCACTCCACAAACTGTTTAATACTCACCACTTAAACTGCTGTGTTTCCACAGCAAGCTGTAATAACTGAAGATTTAATACAGAACCTGATATCTGGACAGTTATTAACATTGTTTTCTTAGTATTTTACTGCCTGCTTGTAAACACTAGTTTATTGAAATGTAATAGTATATACATTGTCATATAAACTGTGAAAAAGAACAGGTTGTTTTCTTTGCCAAAGGTACTGCAGACGTAAATGAAAAAGTCTAGACCCTGAACTTAAACATCCAATGCTATAAACAGAAAAAGCAAATCCCTTCCTACCACACTATTTTGACCTTGCGTAGCTGTTCAGTCTGTTTAAGAACCAGTCAGAGGAAGGTGCTGCTCTGGAGAGCTGGTTTGTTCCGGTTGTGTTTTAAATCCTGCTATTCCCTTTAAGGAAGCAGGATTCCCTCCCTTCCCCCTTTATCATCTGTAAAAAGGAGGAAGGACACTTCAATGCATAGGATTATTTTTACCAACAGATCCTGTGCCAACAGAAACATAGGGTTTAATTCTATTAGATTGCAGAGATGAAAAGTACCCAAAGAATCTCAGTTAATGGTTGATTTATTCATTGATATTTTTGAAATCAATATATTCGTGTTCCAAAGTAAGTACTTTCTCTGATCTTATTTAAGTAATTTAAGATTCTCCTTTCACTCTTTGTCACCTCCTAAATTGATTTTAGGGCAAGATCTTAGCAACTGTACAGCCCCCCCATCCAAACAAAAAAGGATCATTTATGCATAGACAGGAAAACTCTTGCCCAAGTATTGAAGCAAGTGCAGTGTAATATTAACTGACATGAGAAACTGCTTTAGATTTAAACATTAGGGTAGGATGTTAAGGACCTACCTTCATTTACCTAATTGAGAAAATCCTAGCTGAACTTTCAGAGCTAATCCATATCAGTCTCCATAATGATTTTCGTGAAAGAAATCAAACTTGTTCAAGAGAAAAAGGGAAAAGCAAAGAAAACCAGTAGCTGTTTTGGGAAGGACAATGTCATACCTTAAGCTGTCACTTCAGCAGAATTAAGTCCAGAATCTGTACGAATAAAACCAGCTTTCATGTCCTTTTTGTCCAGACCTTCACTTTCTAAGGCTGGTCCTGTAGTTTGAGACTTAAAGGCTTCGAGTGCTTCCTCTATAACCCATTACACATGATCTCCTGCTCTCTAGATACCGTTCTTTGGATAGATCCTACATTTCAGAGCTCCTTCATGGATGCTTTTCTTGCTTTGTCCACAAAGATACGTAGCTGAGAAATGGAGCCAGTATCTATCTTGAAGAAAGATCCTTCCCAGTTGTTTAGTCTATATGAATTTTCCTGTAAAAAGAGAAATTTCTAATTACATTTGGTCTACAGCTAACTTCAAATACTGCACAGCTGCTTCATATATATAGTTATGCTGGAACTGTAGTCACTTGACTAATGCAATTAATGGGGCTTTAGATCTAGACATTAACATATCACAGATATGACCGAGAAGACATCTTGCATCTCTGATACCTTCTGAATAGTTTAAACACATAGAGGCACTACCAATACTTTGGATGTATTGAACCTTGGGGGAAAAAAGAAGAAACAAAACAAAGCAGTAAAAAGTAGAACATTACCTTCATAAGAAAGTGAGAAGACCTATTAGGCTTGTCACTACTTTCATATAATTCCCAGACCAACAATGAAGCAGTTTGTGTATGTATGTGTTAATGTCTTGTAGATGGAAAAGAAATTCGAAAGAATTCTTACTGGTCCTTTTTTTTTTTTTTTTCCCCCCCAAATTTTAGTCTATAGTACTAAAATACACATTCCAGTATTAGAAAAGAAATCTGAAAAAGAACAAAACTTCCTGGGGAAGGAGGGTGATTTATTTTTAGCATTATGGAATTGAACTTAAACTTCTTTAAAATGCCAACGGTTTCTTTTTAATGTGAGCAGGTATTTTCTACATTTACAGGTAAACCAGACAGACAACAAAGGAAATACCTGCTACTAGTCTCTTTTACTACTAGCTTTGGATTCATTCACTCGTATGCAAAAAGAGTGAGCAGAATGGTTCTTTGATTCAGGCTCCAGCTCTTTTTAGCTGCAGTTAGTATATCTATCACATGCTGAGTTTATACTGAATGCAGATACCAGAACTGTAACTAAAAGGCTATAGGTTATGCAACAAAGACACAGAGCACTACATTCACTAGTCAACAGCATCGCTAGCCTTTTACCCTTTAGAATGACATTTTAAAAATCCTGACAAGATTTGAAAGGGCTTTAGTAATTACATTTCTTTTTTTTTTCCAGTAAAGAATGGAAGTGTCAGATAACAAAGTTCAAACGAAATATGAAATGGCAGGATGTGATTCTTTTAATGGGGTGTTCTTCCAAATTCTCCTCCTTGGCTAAGTAAATCAGCCAATTATATATATATTCTATTAATATAGTGGGAGATATGTTTCACAAACAGATGTTTATTCACTATATTCTAGCATGACATGAGGTCTCCTCTGAGTAGATAGTCTATAAAAGAATGTAGAGGGGCTTTGAGTAGAATCCAAGTATTTTAATACTCTTCAGTTGCTCTCCAGCACTGCAGCTCATTTCCTTCCACTCTCAGATTTCCAACCTGCGAATGTACAGCCAATGCTGAATTGTTTTTTTGTGAAGGCTGCTTTTGCTCCAACAAAATTGTGAGAATCGTGGCAAAAGGTCTCATATCTCCAGCACATCTTTTAATATGGGAGTGGACTTTTCAAACCTTGATTTTGCCATCCAAAGGCATTATGAAATCCTCATCCTGACCGTGCATTTTTAAATGACTGAAATCCTAGGACTTTAAGAAACATGCCCTAAAGTCTGAGATATGTTTTATGACATCCTCAACTTAAGGTAAATAAAACTTGTGCTTTTGGTAGTCTGGTTTGGTATTATCTGGCACAAATGAGCTAATCTGTATCACCAAATTAAAATTGCAGGTATATTGGTGGTTTCTTCTGATATATATATTTAAGGCAGAAAAGTGCAGGAAGAGATTTCATTAACATAAATGACAACAGCACATGAAAAATTAGGGTCTGCTGTCTAAGTAAAGACAATACTGCAGAGAGAAATCTTTTTCGAACCTGTCTGTATAGGATTAAAGTTTAAAAACCTCTCATAATTACCTTCAATATGAACTTGTTTTTCATATCAGCATCTTATTTTAAAATATACAGGCATGTATAAGAAATAAATCCAAGTAAAGTATGCAAAATATGTATTATTATGGCTCATTAGTGCTTGATGTGTGTTCCAAGTACAGAAGATGCCATTATCCTGCTCCCAAACTCCTAGGGGAGTTTGGGCAGGAAAAAGAGAGATATGTAATATAGAAACAGAATACTCCCTGAAAGTATCTCCTAGACCACTGCAATGTACTATCATTTACACTTCAAACCTGAGAGCTTAAAGCCTTGTCAAGCAGGAAAAGCTGTGTTTCATACTGCTTTACCAGAAGTGTAAAATTTGCACAAAACACAGTAGGGACCAGCAAAAGATGAGATTTAACACTACACTTCCATATATGCTGATATAAAAAAAGTTACTTGCTTTAGAGGTTTTAGTTTTCCCTTCTAGCCTTATTATGATTGTTTTGAAAACTGTTGTAATTATTAAAAAGGGTACTACTCCACTAACAGTATGCAATTTTTTATGTTTTAAAGGCCAGGACTTCTCTTGACCTTGATATTATGTCTAAAAAGAAGTTGGATCTTGCTAGGTGATTATTCCTCCAATGTCAAGAAAGTCTGACCTGGAAGCGAGGAGGTTAAACTTAGCCCAGGTGTATATATATCAAGGTTGGGTGAAAGAATAACAGGGTACACCTCAGTTCACTAAGGAATAAATGCTGTGTGCGAACAGGCCCCAAAAGATCATGAAGACCTCGTTCACTTATGCTAGCACAGACTGCTGACTTATCTTTAAAGTACAAGACATAAGGGTCTTAAATTCCAATGGGTTTCACATTGAGCATTACCACATGAACTAATGTATTGAAGTACAAAAGGCAGATAAGTCAAGCTCAACCAAGCTGTGGAGGTAGACCTGAATTTTATCTATCTGTAGTTCTAATTTTATCTTTCATGTTTCTATTTTCATGATGGAACAAAGTTGTACAGTATAAAAATTAGTTATCCCCCTTATACTTAGCTGCAATAGCATGCCTAAAAATGTCTATCTGAATAGAAATATAACTTACCAAAGCATCACTGTTTTTTCAATCTACATATTTATCTATGTATTAAGCTACAAAATAATTCAGTAAAATCAATATTATAAAATATTTGGACATTTCTAATATACTTATTATGTTCTACATTTTTTTTGCAGACTGTTCTTATTGTCTTCCTACCTAATATTTTCTTGAAGGCTGAAAGGACAAGACAAAATATAGTGTAAATCTGTTGGCTCTTACTTGATAGATTATAAAAAACTTCTGATCTTTTGATCTTGAAACAACATAACCTAAAAGCTTTTTCTTTTTGGCTGGAATCCCAGACTCCAAATGTCATTCAAAGGATACATTTTCATGATATACTGTTTGATACTCTACATCCTTGTATAAACTTGTATTTTCTTTATTTTGTTTGTTATACATTGGTGCTTCCCATGAGGTTTTTCATATTCAACCTTGATGATTTCATTGAGGGCATAAAAGTCTGGATATTTAAAATAGCATTTTGAAGAAGTCTTTCAGCATAGAAATATCAGAACTTGCAGAAGCAGAAATTTAAAGTGGGGCAAAAGTAATCTTTCTCCATTGCTAGATGAAAGCAAAGAATTTTACACTAAACAAAGTAGTTCCATACTGCGATCAAGGAGATGGATAACTGAAAGACAGACAGCAAGAATCGTTATGGATTAGTATTAGACAAACTATCTTGCTCAGGTATTTGTGAGTAAAGCTGCCTAACCAATACATGTATTTTCATTTTGTTTTCTCTTTGTGGCTTATAACTGACATTTAATTCTCTGGTTTTTAGAGCTCGGCTTATGGTTGAAGGCAAAATCCTTTGGCAATAGTGAAACACATACTGTGGATAAATAGTGAATATACATGGTAGCATATATATATAAAAAAATAAAAATCCTTGTGATCCAGTATTTCTGTAAGTGCAAGTCAAGAAAATATCTGGCTTCAACCAACTTTAATTTAATGGGTAGAGTAGGAAATTGATTTACTGCAAATTGTTTTAATATTACTGCATAATACAGCCTTGCAAAATTGTCATGAAAATTTAGCAGCACAGATGCGAATGTCTATTTGTCTGCCCTTTTTCACAGTAATCAATCATCATAGTGAATTAATATTTTTTTTTCACTGCATTGCAAAATATTCATTTCAGCAAGCTGAATGAACAAAAAATTTGCCAAACTACTTTACTATAAATACATATTTCTGTATACTTGTCTTTTGTAAATAAATTGTATGTTGTGCCTCTGTAGCTTGTTCATGTGTTGGGGATATAATCAACATTGACACTGAAACAGAGTGCATGAGGATTACATAAAACTGACAACTGTAAACTGCACGAACCTTTTTTTGCTTTTTTTTTTTTTCTTTTTAGGAATGTTGCAGGCACAAATAATGGTAATGTTAGCTACATGATAGGCCTAATTTGTATGGTTTAGATACTAGAGAAATATCTTTAGAGCTTTAATAACAGATTTGTAGTATTTTTTTCTCATAAATCAGAATTATCATGTTTAAACTCCAGATTATGTCGTATCAGTGGTGCAGTGCTAATGAGTCACTACATCTCTATGTATGCTTGCATAGGAGGCATGGGACTAAGAGATAGGTCTGGATGGAGTTCATAAACAAGAGGATTGATGATGTTTTCAGCAATATACCTGGAGGGCACAGCATAGAGCAATACAATAAATATATCTCACATTGTAACCACCATAGTGACCTGGCTCTGAGAAGGCTGAAACACCTCCATAGCTCAACATGTTACTTTGGGTCCCAGCAGCAGACTAGGTATCTTGATAAATCTAGCCCATCTCTGGGGTTCTTACGTTTCTGTTGCAGTCTTGCAGCATATCTTCCATACAATCTTTATATGTACATATTTAAAGTAAATGATCCAGAAGTCTTGCTGGAATTTTTGGAAGGAGACCATATGCAGAGATTTCTCAGGATACTGTAAAACCCTAAAATTAATTTGAATTGAGAACATTAACCTATTTTTTTGTTTATTTGGATGTTGGCCTAATGATTCAAGTTGGGTGTAGAAGCAGTGCTCTTTTGTGGAAGATTTTGTTTTCAAGTACCAAGTTTAGCAGAATTAGAAATGGAGCAAGCTGCTGGTTACGAAGCCCAGTCCTCCATCCTGCACTTCTGTGCACTTGAATGGTACAACTCTTTGGTGTCCTGGACCTGCGATGGTATGTGGCAGGTAAGACTGAGAAATTATAAGTTGTCCTAAAATTTCAAGACTCTCTTTTACACTGTAAAGAATCAGAAGCCTAGAAAATTAGGTCTCGCTTCATATCTTCTTTGTCTTTATTCTGTAATTATGGTATTAGCTTTGATGAAACCAAACATGTTTTAGCACGAGTCAGTGTTCCAGTTGAACCTTCCTTGCATCTGAAACAACTTTTCCAAAGTTAAACTGTGCTCGTTCAAGTTCGTAGCTATCTAGAAAAGAGGCAATTTCAAAGGAAAAAAAAACCACAAACAAAACGTTTTTTTCAGCTAGATGTAATAGCTATCCATATGGTAGTAAACAGCTACTTTGGCACTGGTTGAATAAGATAATAATTTTCAACCACATTATTGAAAGCTTTCTGTATATCACCAAAATGAACGTTTCATTTAACAGAAAAGTTTAATGAATTTGTCATTTGATGGTGTAGAGGTGGTTGAGGTGCTGGAGAGGGATTCAGTTGCAAGATCTCTGTCAGTGATGAGGCATTAAGGTGGGTGAGAAACTTCAATTTTTAGAAGAGAGAGAAGGCTGACACTAAGAAAACTGAGCTTGCAGTGACAGAGGGGTGAGTTTCAACAAATAACCTCGTAGTCCCAGAGTTCATGACAAGGTTCAGTGTTGTTTGAATCACTAATGAAAATCAAATTACCGTAAGTAATACACTATATAAGGCAACAAGCTAGTTTTCCTGATAAAGAGGAGGGGAAAGAAAAGCAACAAAGCCAGCCACTTGCACAAACAAGCATTTTTTGTTGCGAAGTAAAAGTCAATGACTGAGGAGATAACAAAGGCATCTATGAGTGTTTATGATGGCAATTGCATCTGCCAAAGGGTGGAATATTTTTCCACCTTCAGGTAGGTGATGCCAGAACTGAAGATTAACTTTAGATCTGCAGTATATGATGTAATTTCTTTTTGGCATCACTGATTTAAATGTGAGGATTGAGCTATGCAAGAGTGGGAAGCAGATAAACTATCATTAGCATCATTCTAGTAACACCAGCTGCAGTGAATACCAAACACGTTTATACTTAGCAGGGGAAAGTAAATGTAGCTGTATTGAGATTTGAATATCTATTAACAGCTTGTCCAGCAGCTGAGATTAGACTGGTCTCACGTCAGTTGATATGTTTCACTCACAAAGTCTTCTGCTTAACATTAAGCTAATAACTGTTTATGAAACAAAGAAAATCATAAATATCTACAATAAATCAGACTGACCTATAGTATACTAGGTCCATGCCCGATCGTAGATAGAATTTATTATTTCCTTCCTCTAATATCAACACACAAGATGAACTTTCAACAGTTCTGGCATTTAAACTTAAAATTTAGAGTGTGCTTTTGTTCTAGGCTTCTCAATATGGGTTTTTTATTATTATTTCTGCATTTTTTTCTGGTAGGAAAACAGCTGCTAAATAGTCTTTTGTTGCTGTAGAAAGCATTTCAGTCCATGCTATAAAAGATTTAACCTCTTCTGAATTTCCCACCAAAAAAATCCAGCAAACCACATTACATTTTCCAAATTTTCCAACCACAGAGGATCACCCATGTATTTTTCAGTATGCATCAATGTACGACAACACAGGAGTTACTAATGTCATTTCAGCCACACTAGTAACACCTGGTGTCGCACTGTGAAGCTATTTGGATGAGTTTCTTTCAGGCTTTAGTCACTACTTGTGGCATTGCCACAGAACACTTTTGCATAGGCAGGGTGCACCAGGAAGGCTGTTTTGGGCTTCAGTGGTTGGGATTCAGGATAGCCTCTCTGTTTTACTGCTACCATCTAACGTGGGGCTGCAGGGCAGTGTCACTGCCCATTCATTTATGAACAATTATGTTAAATCAGAGGGGAATATGGCCTGGTTTTTATCCCAGTTTTACGAGTGTGAGTCACTTTGGACTAGAATGTAGGTGAGTGCCACCAATTAGGGGCCATGTAGAGTAGCATAAAACTGCCTATGAAATTCTGGCAGGTCCTGACCCAACTAAATTCTGAGGCCAAGACATGCAGAAATCGAGCCTTCAGAAAAACCTTGAAAGCTTGTGTTTAAGTGCAACTGATTTCTTTATGTTAAGTTAAATGCCTGTTTAACGTGTGTCCCTCAATATCAGCTTTGAGTTGCACGGAGATAGAAAGAAGCTGAGGGAGTTAATTGCCTTGTATGACTTTGCCAGTGGTTTAGTAATTACAGTGTTGGAGAATTTATGGAGATTTTCTCACAGGAAAGCAAAAGAATCCTTCTTAGATGTTTATTCAGCTGCAATAGCAATAGGTTGAACCTGAGCAGTTCAGGGGCAGCGCTAAAATTGCTATTGACTTCCCTGATTCAGAGACTGGTATTTATATAACCGATGAAAAAAAAGATAGTTATAGCTTTGACTGGATGGGTAGAGGAATGAGAGGTGAGATATAGTCATAGTGATAAAGAAATGCAAGTAACTCTCAGAATTCACTCAATTGTCCATCAACGCATAGCAATTCATTAGAAATCTTCTCTAATAAATGTGTCCTAAACCCTTACTTCACAAGGATCAGACGCAGTGGTACTGCTGAATACTGTGTGAATTAAGTCAGTTTTAAGTATTCTAATTGTCAAGAAGAATACATTTCAAATGCATAACAGAGACTGATTTAAAGCAAACGTTAATCTCAGCTACTTTATTAAACTAAGATAACATATACTGATTTTAAATGCGTCTACTTCCATCAAGAAAACAATTGGGTGCTTCTGTCACCATAACCTTAGTAGTTTCCTAGACCACTCTCTTTTTCTAAGTTGACTAACTACTATTATTAAAACATCACACTAAATACACCATGTAGTGTTTTTCTATTTTGCTTTTCAAGGGGTTATGGAAGCTAAAACTTAAAAATTATCAAGCAAAAAAAATAAAAATCTATTATTTCTGAAAAGGACAAAGAATAAGGTATTTGAAAGTAAGTCTTTTTACATTTGTTCTGGATATATCCTGGAGAAATTTTGTGTAGTACAAAGAAGAAAGTGATCAAGTTATACATTGAGACAGCAACATAATCCTGTGTACATTATATAGGTGAAATGGGAAAAGAGAAAGCTTTGCTCTGTTGCTTTTTCCATTTCAGGGTATAAGTAAAATTGCTTGTCCCCTGGCTTTTCTGTATTTCAGGCTCTGTAGACTACAAGCTTCATTCCTAAGCACTATGGAAACTCCGTCAGCTGCTCCACAGATATACATCATCACACTCACATCTGGGCTGGTGGGATATTTTTGAGAAGAGGTTGTACTTAACAGTAGATGTTATGGAACCATTGAATATTTGGATCACAAAAAATATTCTAAAACAAGGGAAGCAGGGAATTTTCATAGGAAGAAAAGACATCGTGTTTACAAGAGCAATATCTATAATCATTCTTCCTGTATCTCTGAATGAATGAAGGCACAAAAACTGCCTTCATGAAACCTCACACTCTTGACTAATAAAAGTGGTAGTAATAAGAAATATCTATAATAATATATAAATTTTGTATTTCATACCAGGTCATATATTTCCCACCCTTCCAGGAAAACCTGGGACAGAGGAATAACAAGAGATAAAATATGTAAGTGCTATGTTCAATCTCTGATGGAGAAAGGAACATAAAAATCTTTTCTCATACTTATAAAAATGAGTGGAGCTACTTGTCCTCCTGTGTTAAATATAACATTGGAAACACTGCTAAAGCTAGGGCAATGCCCCTTGCAAAATGACTCAACCTTGCCTTGCTTCAAGTAGTTTTCCATCTACGTCAGACACCAGTTCACTTGTCTTTGGACATAGGATTAAGGCAGGAATAGAAAAGGAAGATTGTTGCTCTGATCGTTCTTCAGCTATTTTTTGTTCATTATCTCTCATTTTGGGCCGAATGATGGAGCACTGCCCAGAGGCAGGTCAAAATAACACTGAGACTTGTCTGCAAGTAAACTGTGGAGGCTGGAGAAGTCAGGTGATGAAGCAGATTTTCATGATTTGTGTTGTGCAGGGTGTTACCAGCATCTGCGCCCTGATGGATGCAAAGCTGCCACAGCTCTGTGCTCTCAGCCACAGCCAGTGGCAAGGCTGAGCATGCATAGCTGTGTACATGCTCAGTATAAACTCCAGCTGACCATCTGGACTAGAGGCATTGTACCACAATACCGACTACCCACATAATCTGGAAAAAACCCCAAACAACCATTTACCTGTGCTTTGCAAAGTTCCTTTTGGGAAAATTAACGTGGGCACTAGGTATTAGTACATGCATTTTTTTGAACCATAGCTACAGGACCCAAAACTTTTCTGTTGTACCACTGAATCTGCAGAAGGGCAGCAAGCAAAAATCAGAGGGAGGAGATGTCCCAGAGCTGACCTTTATCATGCTGCTAAGTTACAGGCTGCACCCCCATCACACCTCAGTGTAGTCTGTTCTTATCATGATCAGCTATATAGATGGGAAGACATTGACATTCAGAAGATAAAAGTAGTGAGACTGCCTTTAATGTGATAATTGTCTGTCCTGGGGTTTTTTTTGGTTTTGTTTTTTTTTTTTTTTTGTCTTAGCCTCTGAGGACTGTCTGGGGTGTATACTGTAAGGCTGTATGGGCTTACGCTGTAGAAACAGAAAGTAGAAAGGCTCTATTAAGATTTTCAGTTGTAAAATAAAATCCCCATATAAATGTTATTGAAAGTAGCTAGACTGTATGGTATAAAATATAAACTATTTCTCTATTAGAAAAGGATAAACAATTCCCTAGAAAGGTCTTTCAGGGAAGGTGAGAACATAGAAATGTAGGTTTTCTACAATAAAAACAACAACAACAACAACAAACCCCTTGAAGTAAAACACTCCGCATAAATTATTTCTGGAATCTATTTTCTCTGCTGGCAGATGACAGTGATTACACTAATTATAGTTATATTTTCTGCAGAAGATTATGGATAATGTATGAAATTAAAATATTGCTTCAAATTTTGTTTGTCAGATGTTAAAATTACAGAGAGAAAAACTTTATGTGAACTTTTTGAGAGCAGTAATCTCAGGAAATGGGCAATCCAAGTTTAGCATTGTTTTGGCATTACATTCTCTTTGCAGTAAAATGCTGAACAGATGTATCTGATAGCAGTTGTAACCTATTCAGAAGGAAGACTGCCAGTGCTAACCTACCACTGGTAGAAAGCAATAAAGTGTCTCTGGAACCTGTTCACTACATATGGTTTGCCTGAGGTTACTGTCTTGCCTTTCTTACAGTGTCACCCAATAAATCACAGAAAATATGGATTCATTTTGAACTTGAACGAAATAAGACAAAAATAAAAAAAAATAAGGAGCAGATTGTGAGGACTGCTGAATATTTTCATTTCAGACATGAAATAAGCCACTTACAAGGCTAAACTGTTTTAAAAAGCCCTAAAATAATGCCACTAAAATGTATTTATTGTTGCTTAACATACTTATTTTCTTTTCAGAAAGAAATGCTATTGCAGCCAAGACTTATACAACATCTGTTGTGTTAATTATCAATATATTACTAAGCCCTCAATTTCCTTACTCAAACATAATTCTTTGAAACATTACGAGAAACAATGGATTTAGGAGTATACCGCTTGGGGATTTGATGTACTGTTTGACTCTAGATTCTTTCATTCTGTCCAGATGGAGTTCATAAGAAGTTGTGGGGGAGGAAGCCTCTAAATAATTGCCAAAAAATCTTTACTGTACATGCAAGATTTGCAAAATGGTGAAAGAACAGGTTATCCAATGGTGGCCTATAGGGAGAAAAACCATCAATTTTACATATGAACCAGTTATGTCCTTAATGTAAATTCAAAGGTAATTTTGCTTCAGACTGGAAAAAGTATGTTTCACATGTGCTGCAGCTTCTGTTGGAAGTGAACCGTTTGCTTAATCCATTCCCATATCAGTTTCTACAACGGTAGTGCTTAAAATGCTATCGAGCAACAGGTAAGTCTTGCTTATGGTATGTATCAAAGACTAGGACTTTGGAAGATAAAAAAAAAAAAAAGAATGAGATGAAATGTCTTAGAAGTCTGCATATCTGATTTAAATTACTTACCTCTGGGGGTGGGGGGGGGTGGGGGTGGGGGTGGGAGAAGGATAGTTTCTGTTACCTAAGGTGGCGTTTGTATCATCTGCATCTGAGCTTGACGTCTTAACCTGCCTTTAAGTCAAGAGAGATGACCTGCCACTTCTAGTAAGCCAGCTAACTTGTTTTTGGTGATTACTGTGCATGAGGAGAACTGCTAATGTTTATATTTTTCCACTGATGGCACAGGCAGCCTAGAGAAGAAAGCTCAGATTTTGGTGTTTACACCGCCAAATGAACCCTTCCCCCACAGCCACTGGTATGTCAAGCTACTGAGTTTATGCTGGCAACACAAATGAGCTGAGAGACAGTGCAGCTTAATTGTTTAATTGTTTTCCTAATTTATCTCTTCTTCTACTATACCCATGATCCTTTTCAGAGAGCATAAATTGTCCTGGAATCCAGCAGCCAGGAGCCCAGCCCAGGGAAAATGGCAGGTATGGTCACTTGGGTCATGGGATGAGCTACAGAGAGACTTCTCTGGCTCTAGGTCTGCTCTGGGTAGGTGAACCTTAGACCATCTTATTAGACTTGCCCGCTTATTAGACGTGTCTTGTGTGGATGAGTCCTTTGGACTATGCAGAGATTTGATGTGAATGAATTTGTTTTAAGGTCAAAGAGATTTTTTTCTCGAGGAAATACCTTTATTACACTATATTGTATTGAGTAAGCTATATTTTAAAATATGTATACCATTCTTTAGACTTTCAGAAAAATGTTTATTTAAAAAGGATTGGCTATATAACTAAATTTAGAGAAAATATGTATTTAACGCGTGCCACAATTAAGATTCCTTTACTTTTCATCTTGGCAGTTCTTGAGGAACAAAAATGTTACTCTTTAGGAACAATGGGTCTCATTCCTAGTGGCCATAAATCAAGTCAGAGTAGCCTGGGGGATTTATACCAGAGAAGGAGCTGCATCACCAGGTAAAACTATTCCCAAGGGAAGATTCTTGGTGTAATTCCAATGAATTCACTGAATAAATGTGTCCCTTTAATCACACATGAAATAATCTAGCTTCCTCATATGTGATGTTACTGGCTTGCAGAAAGAGATTTCAAATATACTGTTTCTTATTTACTTACTGGCTGAATTAGAACTAATAACACACTTTCAGCTGGTTTTCTTCTCTTACACAGCCAATATTATTACTTTGTTATTTTACACTATTTTTAAAATGGTGAAATATTTTGCCAGTAAATAAAAATTAGGTTGTCTCAGTAGACTTAAAATCTTTATGAGTTTTTATTAGAAAATATATATACCTGTACCAAACAATTTAAAATGTAGTCTGTAGAATACCTCAACGAAGCTATATTCTTTTATCTTTTAAATTATCATCTCTGCTGTGTTAACCTAATATCTACAAAAAGATGGGAAAACTGTAAGCTTTTTGAATAAAATAGTAAGTTACAAGCAGCAAGAATTAATTTTTTCTTCCTTTTCCTTTCTCTGAATATAATAGAATACAGTATAACTATTCTTGAGGTTTTGTAGTGTTTTGAAACTGCTGGTGTTGCTTAGAAGCACATTTCCTCTACTTCTGCAGATTTGAAATGATGCAACAGTAATAAATTTTGCTTGAAAGTTAGTATCTTATTTTAACAAGAAATCTGAGGCCCATGCAGAGCATTTACAGTCATAAGTCAAACTCCATAGCGGCGGTTACTAGCATCTTTTTGCCATACCTCAGAAAATAAAATTATTAATATGCAATGGATCTACCGATGCAGTAAATAACAATTATGGTAAAGAAAAATTGTTTCTCCAGTGAAAATAGATTTTTCTATGTTCTTCTAGGGATTTATTTTGATCACACATAGTTTATAAATGAAATAGCTGTGTTTGACAACAGAAAATATTTGTTTTCACAATTTAGTAGAAAATTAGGATCTCCTGCTAACTTTCATTTGAAGAAAATATGTAATGAATGTCAAATGCAAGACTCAGACAACTCTGAACTCACAGAGGTGGGTTTTTTCTAAAACTATATTTAAAAGGTTCTGATTTATTGAAATGTGAATCAGCAGTAAAAAGGGTAATATACAATTAAATGCACAAACCCTATGTTTAAATAACATGAAGGTTGTGACACAAACTGACAAAAGACAGGAAATTTAACGTTAAGGCTGTAACTCTGGCTTTAAGTCATGTCATGAAAAACCAGGGAGCATTATAGATTGAATGTCAGCCTTAGCTTTCAATTTCCTGGCTTTTGTCAGTTTATGTCACGATGTTAATTATGTTTAACATAACTTTTGGATTTAATTTCCTTGTCTATTTTTCTATAACTTCTTCTTGTTGTTGCTGTTGTTTTTATGAGGGAAAATAAAACCCATTGCAGTTGAGAAGTTACATATTATTTAGCAGGTTGTTTTGTTTTTTGTTTTTTGGGGTTTTTTTATGGTTGTACTTCTTTTGGCTGGGAGAGAGTTAAATTTCTTCGTAGTAGCTTGCATGGGCTATGTTTGGATTTGTGCTGAAAGCAGTGTTGATAGCACACTGGTGTTTTTGTTACTGCTGAATGGGGCTTGCACAGCACCAAGGGCTCCTGCCCCTCACCCAGCCCCACCAGCGAAGGGGCTGGGGGTGCACAAGAGGCTGGGAGAGGACACGGCTGGGACAGCTGACCCAACTCATCGGAAGGATGTCCCACACCATATGATGTCATGCTCAGCATACAAAGCTGGAGGAAGAAGGAGGAAGGGGGGCACACTGGGAGTGATGACATTTGTCTTCCCAAGGTGCCATTAGGCATGATGGAGCCCTACTGTCCTGGGGAGGGCAGAACCCCTGGCTGCTGCTGGGAAGCAGTGAATGAATTCCTTCTTTTGCTATGCTTTCATGTGCAGCTTTGGCTTTACATTTTAAACTGTCTTTATCTGAAGCCATGAGTTTTCTCACTTTTGCCCTCCCAGTTCTCTCCCCTGTCCCACTGGTGGAGCAGAAAGCGAGTGACTGGCTGGGGCTGAGCTGCAAGCTGGCGTTAAACCACAGCAAAAAATGTATCAGGTATTTCTCAAAGCCATAATATTTAACTTAGAAAGCCTATCTTTAAATATCCCATTATTGTAAATTAAGAATTGTTATGAATGAACCTTTTTTACCTACTTATTGAAGATTGGAGTGTATTCTTGCAAAACCCTTTTGCATTAAAAAAATTAAAAGGGCACTAGGACTCTCAACCTATCACAATGTTAAGGCCAGAATAAATATCCTAGATAAAACACACCTGTGGTTTCTTTGCTGTTATGACACCTCATAATCAGTGAGTCATGTTCTGCAATGTAGAGTTTAGCGATTCCAGCCACGACAATCTCATTGCACAAGGCAGAAAGCTTAACCAGGAAAGGAGGAGTCTGGCTTTTGTGTCCCTGCCACAGCCCCTGCAGAAGTTGGGGGGATGCTGAACGTACAGAAGTTCTGCTCTGAGTGCACACTGCAGAACCAAGGCTGTAGTCTCACTATTTTAATCTGCATTAAAATAAATGCATTGCAATTTCTTCAACAATTTTGCTATAGTGGTCCGTGCAAAACATTGCCTGGACTGGTCATCGCTTCTAAAAGACTGAAGTATGCAAGGGATAGTTTACTTCTGCCTCCTTAAAGTATGAAGTTCATAGTATCAAAGGCAGTTGGGGAACTGCCTTGTTACCAGAAATGTCACTGTGTGGCAGACTAAGAACAGACTTTGCAGGTATTTATGAGGGGATTGGGGGGGGGCAGGGATCTGTATCAGTTGCCTGATGAATTTGACAATATGACGTCTTGCATGGGTTAGCAAATCTTTCATTAGAAACTTGTAGGCTGCCCACAGAACAGAGGTCAAAATAATTTCATACCATTTCAGCTGCTTTTCCTGTAAGTTCTTGGTCGCCATAAGTACCGATGACCAAATTATTGCCTTGTGAATTGGTACTACTAGGAGGAAACACTTCCACACTCTGCTGACATAATTCTGCCCTCTACTCTTGTGTTTAAATGTTGGTTCCCATATTTCAGTGGAAAACAGAACCATCAATTTTAGAGCACCTCTCATTAACAAAAGTAGGTGTACTTATTTATGTATTTATTTAATTTATGCAGGACATAGAAAAATTTGTGTTAAGGACAATTGATTTTTACCTAAAGCAGGAGCCCCTAGGTACTGACCATAAATCTGATCTACCTTGGCGAGCTCTTTGAAGTATTATACCTACCTTGGAGCTGAAGTCTTGTATCACGCTATCCTTAGAAATCTGGATGCAACACAGTGACTTTCAAAGCACATATTCCCCAGCTTACTGGCTCTTCAGGAGATTATGTTTGGTGTGGCTGGTGACAGAAGCCTTTAGATCTAAATTTGAACTGTGAATTTATAATAAGAATCTTTTAGGTGTGTAAATAAATAAATACATTTCCAAAGAGTAAAAACTAACAACAGGCTTTTATGTTTTCTAGTTTGATATTTCATTACAACTAAACAGGACAACTTTTCTACTTCAGTTGCTGGAACCAGACAGGCCAAATTAGCATTCCTCGAGGAATGCCAGAACTTGAATCCTTGGCCTTGGTTGGAGATTTTGCATCCTGATGATTGCTCATGCCTGCTTTTGCTCCCCCTGTTCAGCAGGAAAATTCATCAAGTCTCAGTGACTTGCATATAAGTCAAACTTATATGGCCAGATTTTTGTCTGACTAATACAGATCTTTGAAATAACAGGTAGGTTTCAGATTTCACCTGCATGCACTTTAAAGCTGTTTTTTTGTAGCTTACAATTCCCAAAACAGGCAAAACCCCCTTCCAACTGTGGGCATGGGTTTCATATTAACAGTATGCACATATGCATATGAACAAATATGCAAAACCAGTAAAAGTAGATGACTTCAATGACTACTTGATCGAACTTTAAATTCTTCCTCTCTTTCACTACTGGCAAAAATCTACGGAATAGACTGTACTTACAGATCTTGGAAACAATCTGTTTTCTGTAAGAGGTCATGCAGCTTAATTGGTCTCTTAGCTATTAAATACCTCTCAGTATTTATTTTTTTAATAGCTAAAGCATTTTAAGTTTAAGAAAAGTTTTGCCCATCTTAAATATAATCGAGTTTTCTTTTGGAAAATGTCTTGTGTTTTTGCTTTGTTTTGGTTTAGTGAAATAATTCTGAATGATATGTCCAGAATAAGTTTCCCACTATTCTCACTCTTAAGTATCTGAGAAAATTACCATCGAAGTCAAAGGAAGTCTTTCTATAGACTGCAATGTGCTTTAGCCTGGGTCCCAAATTCCATTTTTGTCTGCTGTTTGTTTCTCTGCTTTTTGCACACAGGAGTTTAATTTGATGTCACAGTTTTGGGTTGTGGTTGTTTTTTTGGGTTTTAGATTTCCCTGTGTCTCTAGCCTTTATATTTCTCATTGCCATTTAAGTGGTCCCAGGAATCTAAGATGTTCATAAGAAAAGGCATGCCTTTTATAGAGAATAAAAATTTGAGTGGTAAGTTTATGCAAATGTATCATTACATAAAAAAATTAAGATTCTTTTTTGTTTATAACTGATATTAATAAAGCTCCATTATGAGCTTTAAAGTACTGGTATGGAAAGTTACTTCTTAGTCACTACTATATACTATTTTCTAGAGAGCCATTCACTGAAACAGTCATTTTTATACTTATCTGCTAATTTTATATATTGCCATATTTTTTTTTCAGTAACCTAAGACCTATATGTTTAAAAATTAAACATTTCTCTAGGAATTTTTTAGTTCACATGTTCTAGACTACAATTATTATTTTATTTTACAGTTTCTTGTCATCAAGACAGGGTCACAGCTCAAAACAGGAAGCTGTGCTGATAAACTGTTCTTTTTTGTCACCAGCCTTTCTGCTTATTACTCTTTTCTCTAAAATTCCTCATTTACCTCATTCAGCAGGACTGTGAATGGCTGCAATAAAAGCTACAGCTGTTCCTCCTTTTTTTCTTCTTTTGTCTTCTGCTAGATATGACCCAAATGTGGTCAACAATGGTCTGTCTACCTAGGAAAGAAGCATGCAAAGTCTCTTGTTTCATCGCATTCCTCCTTAGCTGCCTGAGAGGAGTGGGGTTTATAGCGCTTAAAGCATGTCAGCAGCAGCAGTCATGAGGAAGACTATGGGATGTAATCACCCATTAATGCTTCTGACCAGAAGCTCTCTGGGATGGCTCCAGGCTCTGATGCCAGCAGCACCAGCTGGCTCAGCATTCATGCGGGCTGGTGCCCGCCTTTTCTCCACTTTTATTAGGGAGTCATTGTTGGGCCAAGAGGTCCTGAGGTGCCCCCAAGCTGCCCTGTACATTACCTCCAGAATGACAAAGTGGAAACGGCTCTCGCTGGGTATCTGATGGTGCAGACCCTAACAGCAGTTCTTGGCTGCAGGTGTGATCTCCAACCTGTATGTCCCCAGGTTTGCAAATGTGCTGTTTTCCATCTGGTTCTGGCTTGGTGGGCTCCAGGTAAATTTCTGATATAAAGATGAAACAGGCCTGGTTTCAGTACTGGCCTGGTTTCAGCTGGTACAGAATTATTTTTCTTCTCAGTAGCTGGAGCAGGGCTGTGTTTTGGATGTGGTGTGAGAGCAATGCTGATGGCACATGGATGGGGTTGGTTGGTGCTGGGTGATGTTTATACTGAGTCAAGGACTTCGCAGGTTCTCAGGCCCTGCCAGCCAGAGGGCTGGGGGGGGGGGGGCACGGGGAACTGGGAGGGGACACAGCCAGGACAGGTGACCCCAACTGGCCAGAGGGATATTCCATACCATATGACATCATGCTGGGTATATAAGCTGGGGGAAGAAGGAAGGGGGGCCATTCAAGACAGATTCTGGCATTTGTCTTCCCAGGTAACTATTATGCATGCTGGATCCCTGCTCTCCTGGGGATGGCTGGACACCTGCCTGCCTGTGGGAAGGGGTGAATGAATCTCTTGCTTTGCTGTGCTTGCATGCGCGGCTTTAGCTTTACCTATTAAATTGTTCTTATCTCAACCCTCGAGTTCTACATTCCTTTCCAATTCTCCTCCCTGTCTCTCTAGGTGAGGGGAATGAGTGAGCGGCTGCGTGGGGCTGGGTTGCCGGTTGGGGTTAAACCACAATAGGTACTTAGGAGAGCCCACCCAACAGTTGCTTTTCTTCCTTTAAAATGTTACGTGGTGTGTGCTAGCAACCATGGAGGAAAAGGAACCTTTAAAGCATGGCTTCCCTTCGAACACCCAATAATGAATTATTAAAATAACACTTTGTGAACTATATATTCTGTCTCACATATATATTGTCTCAAGATGATCAGCCTTTTTGTATTATGACATGAGAGGAAAAAGTTGCTTTGATTCTGGAGAAAATGCAAATTACCTAAAAAAAAAAAAAAAAAAAGAGAAAAAGAACACGCTAGTAATCTCTTTGTTCTGTAGACAGGATCAAAGACACAAACGAATCTGTTTTCTACTCATGCAATTATGATGTGGCGGAGAGATTGTTTTGCCATCACTCCCTCCGCCACAGAGCCTGGCAGAGATCTGTTTGTTCCCATGGGTGCCTGAGGCTGCAGTCCCATCCCTACTTTTTAGTAGCCGAAGCATGTTATATAATTGAAGGTGACTGCACATTTCTGCTGGGTTTTTTGTTGTTTTTTTTTAATGCATAATGAACTGAGGCAAAAACCTAATGATTTATTAAAATAAAAAAAAAAAAGTTTTCATCCAGGCCAGCCTCCCAATTAAGTACCAAGACTTTATTGAAGAAGGTGGAGATGCATAGCTGAGGTGAAAAGAACATCAGAAAAAAAAAAAAAAAGTTATCATTTTAGAGGCAGGGTTTTGTTTTTTATTTAATTGTAATCTTGGGATTGTATTTTAGGTTCCAGTTGATCCAAATGCATCTAAGATGAGCTGTGGTTTTTCACACCAAGTCTTCCAAGGAGCTTGGGTGCTGGAACCTTTTCAAGGTAAGTCACTACCCTGGCACCTAGAAAGCAGGCATCACTGGGCACTTCTTACATAAATTATGAGTTAGTAACTGTTAAATTTCATTTACACATTTTAATAAATACTTACAAAAAATGAAATATAGGGCAGCATCAGGCATGGTCCTTTTAGTATCTGAAGTGCCACAATAACAAAAGCAGGCCGTCGTTAATGCACATGGGGCCTCAGTTTGATGAAAGCAAGCTGTGTCAGTGGCATACCTGGCAACTGTATATGGATTTTCACGTGATTCGTAACTGGGGATGGCCAGGCTGCCATTTCTTAGCTAGATCCTTCTTAGATTTATTTACCGGTCCTTGTGCAAAAAGACAGTACTGACTGGTGCAGGTATTCTCCATGCTGGGATGAGTGAATAGGAAATATGGTAATCAAGGCTACTGTGTTTCCATTGGTAATATAATCCTAATTGCTGCAGTGAAAGTTTCCTGAGACTCCCAGGTAAAACCACAGAATCTGAGCTGTAATGTGTGTACGCTTGTTTCAAGACGCAGTTGCCACACATTTTCTGTATTAAAAACTTTTAGATGTAACAAGATAATTAATATTTTTCAAGATGAGCCTATTTGGTGATAGAGTAAAATGTACTTAATCTACTGAAAACTCCAGTTCTAGCTGGTAACTGAAACTAAGGAAAAATTTTATTCTTGGTTTGGGGAGAAATCAAATGAAAACAAAGTTCTGCTGGCTTCAAAAATATTGCTCATGATTGCCCACTGTGGCAATTCACCACTAAAAGATGGTGTCTTGGTTACTCTTTACTCCAGGCTGTAAAATAAATATATATTTTAACAAACAGCTATTAAACAAAATCAAAGGTATTATAGGTTTTATAAGTTAAAATGAAGAAAACACTTTACATACTCTTCATGCAATTTCTCATTTTGGTTGTGTTAGTAAAAGTATTACTTCTTTCATTTTCAGTACTCTTCCAATGGAAAATACTAAGTATTTCCTTAAATAAAAATCATGTGTTGTATTTTTCCTAACATAACCTTGAATTTATGAAATATAGCAATTATGATACATTGTTTTATTTATTGCAGGCTTCAAAATTTGCCAGTACCTGTGAGGCATTTGTTATCTCATAATAACATATCTGTTATCTGTCTTACTGGTTAATTGCACCATTGCCAGCACTATCAGCTATGCAACCTTAATTAATCTAAAACTATTGTTTGTGAAATTTCTTATATTCCTGATGGAGAGGGCTCCACACTCTAAAAACTGAGAGATTTTTAGGTGCTATGTTTATTATTTTGCAGTCCTTATCAGAAGATTGGTACTTAGAAAAAAAACATATAAACACGATTAAACTGGTAAAAAACTACTCATAGCCATTATTAAAATATAGTGCATGAAGAAGTACCTGAAAGAATTAATGTACTATTTTCTGTTCATGTAGTTCTTTATAAACGGGAAAATTTCTTCACTGGTGTTCTTAGATACCCGTGTAACTTTAATATGAGGACCACAGAAGATTAATTTAGTGTATATTACGAAAAAAGAAAAATAAGGGTAATATTTAGTTATAACAACATATTTTACTTTTTAAGTTGCTGTTGTAATTTTACGACATGCGGAAAAAAAATCTAAAGTCTTTGCCAAAGGAAAGCAGAAACTCTGATTTCACCAAATCTGCTCCATTTCAGAGTGCTCTCTCTGTGGGGAAGCCTGCACTACCTGTAGGAGCAAAGCATCACAAAATCTCATTCACCCTCTAGATTTGTGTTGTGATAAATTTATAAGTGGCTTATTATTCTACTTGGTAATTTTTATGAACAATTAGATGTAATGAGTCAAATTCTGTTCAGTTCTAGATCTGGGTAACTTTGATTTGTAGTGTTGGTTTTTTGCTATTTTTTCCTTTTTCCATTTTTTTTTTTTCTTCTGATGAGCATCGTAAGCATTGCAAATAAGTTGAAAAACAGCTCTTTCCTGCAAGCTTTACTTTTCAGAACTAACATGTTTGATATCCTTTGCTTTACTTATAAAATAGGTGCCATTACAGTGAATCTTTTTCTTAAACCTTTATGCTTTTGCCTGTGACATGGGATCCACAGTATGGGCCTATATTTCCTTTTAAAAATGTAAAATCAAACCTGACAACTTGGGAAAAGTCATGTCATTATAAAATCATGTAATGCTGTTTCCTTTTATTATTTTTTAAAGTTATGTCCAGCCACTCTTATTTTCATAAGCACAAATAGGACAATTGTCTTGTATGGGGTGATAAAGAAGAACTGCTTTCTCAGTCTTCTAAAGCAGAAATGACAATCGACATTTCCAAAAGAAAAGGAGGGGTAGAGCAGTACGATAGTAAAGGATGGTAAATAGCCCTACCATGTAAAACTGAAAAGTGGGAAAGGATTGAGAACCTTGCTATGGAAAGGGGAATGTACTTTATAAGTGGAAATAATAATTTATTATAAGTCCAATTAAATTCTTAACAGCTGGATCAAAAATACCCAGTTACTTTCAGTCCAGTTGCAACGATACTTATGACTGCAGCCAAATACATTAATGCAGAAAAACCTCTTTGACAGTACAGTTTTAATTTTTATGTGAAAACCTGCTAATACCCACCCCTTTTCCTCTGGTGCTATGATCACCCTTGAAGTCTCCTTCTGTCCCCAAAGGTGTGGCAGGATGGGGAACAAGGGATTTCAACAAGTCTCCAGCATCCAGAGTCCTTTACCACCAGGAAAAAGTGCCACTGAACCTCCTCACGCATACCGAGAGCAGCCCACACAAGTCCTGTGGCTCTGGGCTGTCAGGTGAATAAAAAGTCTATACGTCCATTGAGAAGTGTAAAAAATGGCATCTACTGGGCTACAAGAAGCCTTCAAAATCTCCAGGCTTTGACTTAATATCTAAATGTTTTAGTATTGACAGATAGGGTGGAGGTCAAATGGCAGGGGCCTTTGGTGTGTCGTTTGTAGAAGATATTCAATTTAGAGGAAAAAGGGGATCGTAATGATTTTTTGCTGATCTCTAGCTGATATCCTTTCCCTCTTTGAAAACTCCCCTTTCATTCATGTATTTGGCACAAAAATCAATCCCATACAAGATGCAGCAAGACTTCATAATCAGCTGTTACAAAACTGGAAGACTGAGCCTGGTATCCTAGAAAAAAGGGGAATTTCACCATTGTCTGCAACTTAACCTGGACACTCCAAGGTGCTCCTCAAATATCACTTGTCCAGCTGTGGTGCTCCTTTACTCTCACCCTTCCTATATTACACTCGAGCAGCCAACATGGAGTCACACAACGGAAAAAAACATGAACATCTATTAAACTGTCTTGGTTTTTCTACTTTTTGCACATTTGAAAGTCCTATCTGATAAAAAACCCACAAAAAGAAGAAGGAAAATATTAAAGATCGGTGGAGTTCTGCAGTTTATACTGATAGCATAACATTTTTTAAAAAATTTAAGAAAGTTCTGCTCTTTACCTAGAATGAATTTTGTATAAGTGGTATAAGTGCCTGGTTTATACCTTAGTGAAGTCGGCATCCATTTTCTTGAATAAATCTTATGTGAAACTGAAACTTAACCAAGACCGACTTTTTTTCCTTACAGATTTTGGTTAAACAGATGTATAATTTAACAAAGACACAGGTGTTACCTTGTGTTTGCTTTTTCCCTCCTTCGCATTAGTGGTAACCTGTGTACACTTAAATGTTGTTAATTTTGATTTGCTTTGATCTCTAACATCATAAATAATTTTAGATACTGCAAGGTGAATTAAAAATCTGTGTTTTGGTGCAGTGGTGGCTGTGAGTCACTGTTCATAGCACTGACAGCTTGACTACTGGAATTTCACAAAAAGTAAAGATATTCCTAGCAGCAATGAGCACCAGCAATAATCCTGGACTGAAATTGTTTCTATTTATTGATTCTTTATGTAAAAATATAAAGATGAGAACTGATGACTGTATTATAACAATGTGTGGCTTAGAAACTTTCACTTAATGGAGTTTGGTATAACTGAGATCAGTATTTAAACGAGGGAGTAATGTCTAAATTTTCTCTTGTATAACTTTGGAGCTGGAAAATCACACTGGCTCATCTCATTCAGCAGCTGATGATCACATCTAGAAAAATCTGCTGTAGCTTTATGTCAGAGGGTAGGTTCACTGATAACGGCCAGTACTACTTACTGGAGATCCTGATGATGTTGAAAGGCTGAAATCTTTTAAGGGTAAAAGTAATTTTAGGAATTAAGTATAATTTGAGAACAATGGCATGCATCTGATATGAATATGCTACTCAAACAATATGAGAAACAGGCCTGTGGACTAAACTGTGACACTCACAAGGAGTAAGAGGAAGGCCTCAGTGGGGCAGTACTGACTGTATATGTACTGCTGAGGAGTTGGCTGGTATTTAGAAAAAAATGTAATGTGATAGAAACCCCATTACCTGCACAATATTTAAAAAAACTTCTACTGAAGCTAACAAAACAAAGGGTGTCTTCTGAAGGTATTTTGAAGGGTTTTCCTGATATTCAAGGCTCCAAAAGATCCAAGATGGTGTAATCACTGAAATCAAAATGAGATTGGTGTCAACCTGATCTTTGATATATTCTGTGTCAGAAGCACATTCGGAGGGGAGGGCCAGGGTGCAAGTTATTATTTTATCCCCCAATTTTGTTTGCTACAAATTTTTGAAGCATTAAGAAACTTAAGGACTTGCAATTTTTGTCATTCACAAACATTTTTACAACATTTTTTTTTTACATTTTTACATTTACATTTTACAATGTGTTTCTCATTTTCCTTCCCCCTGCTTTTAAAAAGTGAGTCATAACAGATTCCTGAAGTATTTTGTTCAAAAGAGCCCCTGACCTGGGGAGAGCAGTGTCTCTTGCAGAACACTGCTTATTTCTGTGTCAGTAAGGGCTGGCATACGTATGAGTGGCAAAATGTCCACATCATAGCAAATTTCTGCAATAGCAGACGATACCCAAAGGCTTTCAGGAATCACAAAGGAAAAAATAGTAATAATAAATGAGTCTTTCTAATGAATCTAGTTTTTCTGCTCTGAGCTCTCTCTCTCTCTCAATCTAAATGGCTTTTTCAGTGGCTGTTTTGGCAGTATTATGTCTTCTCTTAACCCCTTAGGAGAGCTTTTACCTTTAATTTTGGTGTATCCTGCTGTGGCTGTGCTATTACTTAGCTATGACAAGAGTTTTAAAATTACAGACATGTGGGGCTAGGGTTGCTGCATTTTGCTTTAGCTTTTCAAAGTTGCTTGTTGATGTTAATATACAGCACCCCTGCTGTGAATTTTTTTCTTATTCTGACTTTCTTTTTTGTCACATTTTACATGTAGAGCCAGAGTGATTAATATTTCATCAGTTCTTCAGTGCAGCATGACACTAGGATGCGTTGTGTTTGGCTTTTCTGGAGCAATGTTGCCACTGAATTGTGACTAATAGCTGGAGCTGGACCTCTAATGGTTTCATGGGATCCCCATCAAATAGAAACAAACAACTGTTTGCCACATCATTAATCTATAAGAAGTTCATTAAATACTTTCCTCTGCATTTGAAATATGTTATCTTCTCTACAGTATGTCAGAAATTAGTGACTACTGTTCTAATCTTGTATACCACTGACTTGTCTTAATTCAATGTTTAATGTAAAATTCCACAGAGTAGCATAGTTTCATCAGTAAAATGATTTGTCACAAAAATGGAAATGCTACAAAATTTTATGAAAAAACCTTTCACCTGTGTATTTTCACTAAAGATGTCACAATGAAATGCATTTGAAAACTTCAAAGCTTTACAATTCTAAACCTCCTAAATAAAATATATATACATATATATATGTACACACACATATAGACATAAATACCAGACACTGATAACACAACCACTTCATCTATAATATATATTTGTTTTCATAAATTAAATTGGATGCAATTTTTATTATTTAGCCTGAAATCACACTGTATTTATAATAAGATACATCAGGAAAAATATGTTGTAGAAGCTTCAGTATATGACCAGAGAAATTGTAGTCTCATTTTTTTCTGAAATTAATGCATGATTTATGGGTGCATGTATTGGTGTGTGATTCTTAAAGTCATTTTTTCACATGCACATCAGGTCGCATGCCTGGGTTAGTGTGGCAAGCTAGTGACAGTGGTGATGGTGGGTGGGCATCCAAAGACCAGAGTGCTAAGATTACTTCGAAAAATATAGGAGTTAAGAGTGGGGGGAAAAAAAATCAGCTTAGCTAAATCTGCAAGAAACTCAGGCTGGAGGGCTCTTTGCTTATATTTCTACTAGATAACCTATTTGAGCTACAGGATAAATGGATAATCCACATAAGTGCTCTTATCAGAAGCCTTTGGCTCTTTGTAGTGATCTCAGTAGGCTACAATTCTTCTACCAAATCCTCAGTGATAGCATTAACAACAGAAAATGAGCTAACATTGGCTTATTAATGTATAAGTACAAATATTTAAATTTTTGTGATCAGTTTGTCCCTGTTGCAGTTACTTTTGTGAATAATTTTGTGGATCTTTCTGCAAGTTATTTTTAAAAGCTAAGGGAGTGTTTAACAGCAAATGTACCCAGGTTTAGCTGTGGAAAAAGGACTTAAAGAAACAAACCAAACTGTTCTCATATAAAGTACTGAGCACAAATATGTGGAAGTGGTATAGTGTATGTTCATCTTTTAGAAAAATAAAGAATATTGGAAAATGAAGAGTGAAATATATAATGACTCAACTCAGAACTGTAAAGGATCTTAATACTGATACAACGAACCTTAAAGATTCATTATAGTTTATTTTCTACGATCTATCGAAACAGAATGAAAAAGATTCTTTTGATGTTTATTCTACTGCAGCCATTTCTAGTATTATAGACTTTTCCTCCAAAATTAGCAAAGGAAAATATTGCAGCAAATGAATGAGAAAATGATATTGTATCCTCAGCTTGCTGGATTTGAATGCGAGCAGAGCCACAGCCCTGATGATTTGGGTGTTCCCTAGTGTTTACTGCCTGGTCACCTGCTGGTAAGATCACTTCCACTTCCTACTGCCTCCCACCTCCGACCCTGTAGTGCGGTACGGGGGGAGGAACTCCGCACTCAGTGTTGCCAGTTCGTGTTTGTGTCATTATTTTCTTTACAAGCTCCAACATTTGTGGTTTTGGTTGGTTTTTTTTTTTTTTTTTTTTTTTTTTTAGTCTATTAAGGAAAAGCAAGAAATTGCTTGACAGGTTTAGCTGATTGTTGTGGTTTAATTCCAGCCAGCAACTAAGTACCATGCAGGTACTCACTTACTCCCCGCACCGCCGCACCCCCCCCCCCCCCCCCGACCCCTACCCCCATCCCCAATGGGATAAGGGGGAGGACTGGAAAAAAGGTAAAACCTGTGGGTTGAGATAGGAACAGTTTAATAATTCAAATAAAGTAAAATATACTACTACTGATAATTTTAATGAAGATGGAGGTAACAGAAAGAGAAATAAAACTCAAGAAAAAAAAAAACAAAAACAAGAAAAAAATTACAAAAAAACCCTGAAGTCATGGCAACACAACTGCTCACCATCTGCTGACCAATGCTCAGCCAGGCCCTGAGCAACGATCCAGCCCCCAGCCAACTCCCCCCAGTTTATATGCTCAATGTGACATCATATGGTATGGTATATGCTGACCCCTTGGCCAGTTGGGGTCAGCTGTCCTGGCTGTGTCCCCTCCCAGCTTCTTGTGCCCCTCCAGCCCTCTGGCTGACAGGGCTTGAGAAGCTGAAAAGTCGTTGACAGTATAAACACTACTTAGTGAAAGCTCAAAACACCAGTGCGTTATCAACATTATTATACTAAATGCAAAACCCAGCGCTGTAACAGCTACTAGGAAGAAAATTAACTCTATCCCAGCCAAAACCAGGACACCAACAAATGCAGAAATTCCCAAAACTTCCACTCTCCATGGCTGTATGAAAGTTTTGAAAATGTGATCTTAAAAGAAGAAACCAGAAAACCAGGAGAGGGCTATGACACTTAGGGAGAGGGGAACAGCCTGTTATTTTTGAATGCTTAGAAGATGTATTACTGTGTATCGTAACTTGGTGTCTTCATTTCTGTATTATCAGTGGTACATTAGCTGCCCAAACTCACATGCTGAAGGAGCACAGTAACTTAAACCTGTCTTCAGCACCCAGGGGAGTGCTCCAGCTGTCAGGCTGTGGGTGTTCAGCAGTGCACATCTTGGTCTGTCCCACAGTCATCACCCCATCCTGGAGCCACAATGGCTTCAGCCTTAGTCTCTTATGCATTGCTGTGTTACGGGGCTACAGAGCCATGATGATGAAAAATGTTCTATTGCTACAAAAAAGAAGAGCTCCAAAGAGGAAATATCCAAAGTGTTCATGCTGGAATAAACAAATCCAGTTGGTTAGGAGATGCCTGCATGAGGTCTAAGGTGAAGGTTTAACTCCTCTCTCTGAATCATATAAAGAACAGTAAATAAAGAACAGTAATTGTTTTTGAAAGCAGATAGTCTTTGATCTTCCTTTTCAAATCTTGGTTTGCTTCAGTGGAACAAAAGAAAAATATGAATTCTTAAAACCTTTTGTGGGATGCAGGGAGAGGAAAAATAAAAAAGCTAGGCATGGTTGGCAAAAAAAATAAATCTCTTTCCTGGAACTGTTTTTCATCTTGGAGAGGTAAACCTTTTTGAAGCTGGGGAAACTTTTCCAGCTTATAGCCCCTTTCATTGGTGACGCTTGCTATGAATAGGTGGTGTTCTGGTATCAGCTGGGATAAAGTTAATTTTCTTCTTTGAAGCTGGTACAGTGCTGTGCTTCGTATTTAGGATGAGAATAATGTTGATATCACACTAATGTTTTGGCTGTTACTGAGTAGTGATTACTCTAAATCAGGGACTTTTCAAGTTTCCCAGACTCTGCCAGTAGAGCAGGTGCACAAGAAGCCGAGAGGGAGCAGAGCCAGGACACGTGACCCAAACTACCCACAGGGATATTCCATAGCATAGAATGTCATGCTTAGTTGGCCAGGGGCCACTGGTCACTGCTTGGGACCTGACTGGGCATCGCTCAGCAGGTGGTGAGCAATTGCATTGTACATCGCTTGTTTTTCTTGGGTTTTATTCCTCTCTCTCTCCCCCCCTCTCATTTTCATTAAAATTGTTATTATTATTTTGTTATTATTATTATTATTGTTTTACTGTTGTTATTATTATATTTCACTTTATTTCAATTATTAAATTGTTCTTATCTCAATCCATGGGTTTTACCTTTTTCTGATTCTCCTCCCCATCCTGCTGGGGAGGGGGTGAGTAAGTGGCTGTGTGGTACTTAGTTGCCAGCTGGGGTTAAACCATGACAGTCCTTTTTGGCACCCAACATGGGGCATGAAGGGTTAACGACAGATCTGACCAGAGCACGTTAAAACATATTTGTTGTAAGTATTTATGGTATTGGTTTAATAGTGCTGGTCACAATTTTGATTTATTTGCTCTCAGAACTATTGTGCATGATCTCAGGGTTGCACTGTGTAACACCTTACTTGCACCATGTGTTTGCTGTTTTGGTATTTATTGCCTTTGGGACCTGGAATAAGGTTCTTGTTTTGTTGTGCTTTGTAATACTGGCTTGTGATACAATAGAATGGCTGGTCGTGAAACTAGTCTGGTCTGTGTACTCAGCACTGCCATCACCTACGCACTTTGGAGAGCCAACCTATGGGGGAGACATCTTCCCATATCTTCCCATTCTCCTCCAGGCTAATTACAGAAGCATTTGAGAACTTTGAAAGTTTTAATATCCTTGGAATGTCTATTCCTGGTCCTGGTCCTGTTGCTAGGAATGCTGAATGTGGTTCAGATCTTGTTTAAGGTTAGGCAACTACTCTGACTCCCACAATGGGCACTGAGGCTACTCAGACCCTGGCGATGGGTGACACAGAGGACCAACCCATGCTGGTATCAGTTGCCCCTATACACAAGAAGAAACGGACACAAAAGGCAGCTTGTTTAGTAAAGGAAGACGAAGCAGGGTCATCACAGGAACAGCAGGAAGAGTTAGCACAAGAGGTAACCACTCGATCCCTATCCCTGAGTGAGCTGCAGGATATGTGAAAAGATTTTGGCCATTGTCCATGTGAGCACATTATCACCTGGCTGCTCCAATGCTGGGATAATGGGGCTAATAGTCTGCAGTTAGAGTAGGGGGGAAGCCAAGCAGCTGGGTTTACTTTCTAGGGAAGGGCGTATTGACAAGGCAATTGGAAGAGGGACACAAGCCCTCACCCTCTGCAGGCAACTCCTGTCAAGCATGAAGGAAAAGTTTCCCTTTGAGAAGGATGTTATATGTCGCCCAGGCAAGTGGACCACAACAGGGAGAGGTGCCCAGTACCTCAGGGAACTGCTTAGTTGCCAGCTGGGGTTAAACCATGCCAGACAGCCAACACATTTCCCTGTGAAGCTCTTTACCTGATAGCTCTGTCCACTGGCAGGGATTTGAACATGTCAGAGGCATGCTTCTAGCTCTGGGCAATATCATCTTGTGTAAGGGAATGCAGTCCTGATGAAAACAGCATTGGGACTGAACCTTCCAAAGACACAGCAGCGGCAGTTACATTCTTCACTTTACTGTTCCAACTTCATGTCTTTGCCCTTTTTCTGGCATAGCCACGGTCATAAAATTCTTACTCAGAGTCCATTTCCATTCAATATTTGGCCCGCTGAGAGCATCAATTAAAGTCAATTGCAACAGAGTTTTGAGTTTGGGGAGCCATATGCGAGAAATGTATTGAAACAACTAATGCATTTTATTAGAGCAAGAAAAATCTAATCTCGTGTAATGTACTCTGCTGTCTCTTTGCTGTGCTATGGCTGCAAGATGAAGTTTCAGATCTGTCTTGCTCCCGACCTGGGCTTAATCTGAACGAATGTATGTAAATCTCCATATCTCATTACTAGTCTCCTGGGTTTTCCCCTAAACAAATACAGTGGATTAAAATGCAAGTTCATTAGGTTAAAGTGCTTAATTATCTTAAAACTCTTAGTGTTAGAGTCAGATGTCAGGATTTGATTAGCACGGCAGGGAGGCTCTGTAAAGAGCAAAATGGAAATAGCCATTGTCCTAGTATAGTTAAAATGCTATAAATATGTAAATAAGGACACAAATATGGGTCTAGATACATATGCAATATTTCTTAACTCTCAAATGAAATAATTAGCATAAGTTATTTTGATGTATCCCTATCTCTGATCCTTAATTATATCAATGCTACATTATTTAATATTCCATGACACATTGTCATAATCACATTCCTTTCAGTCTCGTTTATTGCCTTATCCACTTATTAAAGTGCCTTTTATTTGTGTGTAGACAAAAAATTAATATCATTTATTATTGACCTTTAATGCACTACATTACAGAGTTCTGGGACTTTCCCACAAGGTGTGATATAACAATGAATTTTAACTTACAAAGATTGCTCTGAAATGATTAATGAGCTACCACCCAGGGAAGAAATCGTAATACTGTGCCTTACCATAAGACAGCACAATTGTGTTAAAGCAGTCAAGGGATTAGTACTTTCACCTTCCTCATTTCATTGGCTTTCTTTATTACTTGAGTTGATGTATGGGAAAGAGAGCGGAGCTGATTTCCAGGTAAGAAAGAGCTCTGATCGGTGCACTGTAAAGGTTTGTTTGCCAGGTGCAAATAGGAGGAAATGGAGCTTGATGTTTTTCAATGCACTTTTTGCAATTCAGTCCCTCCAGTGAGAGGAAAGGGTTTTTCAAACTACCAAAATCCACATTCAGTTTCATTACTCCCTTCTTGTTCTTGAAAAGGATTCAGTATCCAACTACTTAATAGCAGCGAACATGAAATGAAATTGAAAATGATCATTAATCTTGAGCTTACATGTCCATGAAGTTCTTTTATCTGGCTATTCTTAGCTTCAAGGGGCAACTGAGTCAGCCAGTAGCTATATGTCATCTATGTTAGCGCTCTTTTTTTTCTGGGTTGTTATTTTTTTCCCCTTGTAAGGTTTCTTTTATTCTTAAGGTGTGGTTATTTTGAAATATATTTCAAAATTAAAGTTTGAAAATATTGTTGATTTTGGGTTTTATTTTTCTAACCCAAGATGAAACCTGCCACACAGTACTGCATTGCAAGGTTCCTAACAGATGTAGTTCCAGGTGTGCCTTCGGTAGACGTGTCAATGCCCATTGCAAATCTCAGTTTGTGGCAGTCAGTGCTGCATAAGAATCTGAAGTATTTTTAAAATTAAGCATCTCATCTCTTCCCTTGGGATGCCCAGTGTGTTACACAATATTCATGTTCATGGTTCTGCTCTGCCGAGGCTGAGGTATTTAATCTGCAGCTTGCTGCAGGGTTTTGAGACCTGTTAACAGGGTGAGCTTCAGGGAGCAGGCTTCCAGCTTATTTCAGTCCCAAGTGTGACAGATTTGCTGTAGGAATATTTCACTTGCATGTCTCTCTCTTAAATGACACTGTAATCAGATTCTTCACATGGCATCAAAATGGTTCTGTAAATAGCTAGGGCAAAATCCGGCCCCAGGGAAAGAAGTAACAGTGCCATTGGAGGCAATGACAGTCGATGGAAGTGCTTGGGCAGGTTGTCTCCAGGGCAGAATTCAGAAGGCAGAGCTGAACCTGATCATGCTCCTTTATACAAGTCATGTGCATCTGCACACGAGCTCCTCTGGAAAGAGAACGGTGTCATCCGTTTAGCAGTGATTATAGCAGTGGGCACGTAATCCTTTGGATAATAATGACTCTGCATAGGAATATACTGAAAGTAAAATATATTTCTGGTAGGATGATGTTTTTTATTGTTAATATTATTATTGATGTGTCTATGTCTAGAAAAAAAGAACGCTTTCTCTCAAAACTTTTGTCTGGTTTTGTTTCTAACTAAAGGCGGAGATTGCAAGTTAAATTCTTTCAACATCTTCCTAAAAGCTTCCCAGTGTTTCCTAAAAGCATATCTGAAATATTTTAAAAGGAAACTCCGAAGGTGTGATTTGACATCCCATGTTGCTCTTTCCTCATTTATCCTCGGCATTTTTGATTGCTTCTAATTTTGTTCAGATTTCAGTTTCTGCTTCCAGACCTTGTACCCTCAAATTCTTGCACTGATGATGGCTTGAATTTTCTGTCACTGATCCTGAAGTGAGCTCATGCAGACATACCGCTGTAAATGTACTGGCCTTTGGGTTTCTGTGGTTGTTTATAATTCTACTCTCTTCCTCTTATGGGAGGAAAGGAGAAATCAGAACAGTGCAAGCAGTGAGATGGTTAACTGGCTCCAAGACAGATGTTCATGTTGCTCTAATTTTCACAAAAGTGCCTTGGCTTCCTGTGAAGCAATGGATTGATTTTTAAGCATAGTATTTGCAGACCAAGCTCTGTATGGCTCAAGTCCAGCTTTCTTGAAAGACTTATTAAAAGCTCCTCACATTCTCTTTGTTCTTTTGAAAATCATCCACTGCTTCAGACACCTACTGTAGCTCCCTGCTGTTTATATACTAGCATTCTTTTAACGGTCACTTCTCTTATCTATTGAACATTTATGCTTTAATTTTAGATGGTTTTAGGACGTGTTTTAATGTTCTTCATTAGTTAATTGCAAGAAGTCACATTTTTTTCTGTAAACAAGGATTTGTTTATAATTTCTTAATTATGCTTTTCTATTATACAATCATCAGATTTTGTCTTCTGGCTCCAAAACATACTTTTAAGAAATCTTTTCCAGATCAGGCTTTTAAATTTTTTATGAAGATTATTATTGGTATTTTTATTTTCTTATCTATTTTATTTTATTTTATTATTTTATTTTATTTTATTTTATTTTATTTTATTTTATTTTATTTACTGTTGCTAGTTTATTTGTGAACAGGTTTATATAAATATCAGGCATATTTATCATTTTGCTCTGATACATGCCATAGCTTTAAGACTAATAATAAAGGAAAAAAACCATCAGGAACTGATTATGGACTACAGCAGGCCTGTGCAAGGTGAGACTTGGGCTAACCTTCCTAAAGAGACAGGGGCTGACACTTTTTCTCTGATGACTGGTGCAAGTCAGTGGCACACCTGAGACAGTGGGATCAGGCCTGTTAAAGAGCTGTTCTAGTGATAATACTTAAACCAGCTTTTTTTTCAACAAGACATTGAATGCCACAGGAGTATGTGTTTCTATTTATACACACATTTGTATATATTTGTATTTGTAAAAGGACCTAGAAATCTATTTTTTGCTATGAACACTACTGTATGTTTGCCTTCAATCACTCAATAGTTTGTGAGCAAACTTTGACAGTGATGATATTACACACATACAAGAATAGTTCTAAGCCTTACAATAAGAAATTCTATGTGCATATTTGAATATAAATATATTGGTTATTTATTTGTGTATTTACAGATTGATTTATGTATCTATATATATAAGAAATTCTCCTCTTCCCTTAACCTTTGTGTGTGCTACATGTGTGCAATTGTCATCAGCTGCCACAGTGTAAACACAGAATAAGTTCACTTAGCGTTATTTTTCTATTTCCAAAATACACGTATTATTCCAGTAGATGTCTCATTTAATATTCTCCAAAGTAAAATCTGCAGTTCAGTAAACATATATTTAAAAGGGTGCTTGGTCTCAGATAAAACTTGAGGAAAAACCTAATAACAGAACAAAACATTCAGCTTGCTGTAACGGATTCCCAGGCTTTCTTGTTTTGCATAAAAATATTCTAAAAATAATATGTTTCAATTGCATTACTTCTTTTTCACTCCCTTGTACAGGATTCCTCATATTATCTCTCGTAACATGTTTTAAGTAAATTGACTGTAGTTTATGGACACAGAATCAGTCTTAGGGAAAGGATCACCTACAGGAAAACACAAGGACCATCGTGTTGTCATTCTCTTTCTAATCCAGTGTGCTAGCTAATATATTAAAATGCCCTGCAAAATACAATTGTTCTTATCTTGAAGAAGTGATACTAATATTTCAATTTACTATGTTTTATTAAATAGTTTCCCCAGGATATATGCAGCTGTACAATATTTTTGTCTTATTCTTTTTCTTTTCTTCTTTGATTTCCATACATAGCATTGTAGAACATGAAGCAAAAGTGCCTGTGACACTGAAAACTACCCTGGACCATCCTTTGGACAGAGCTGCTAGCCTTTATCCAAGACTCCAGTGATGGTTTTGGAAAAAAAAGTAGTTCTCAGAACGATTTCTTCTCTCTTTCTCTCTCTCTTTTTTTTCTTTCTCTTTTTTTTTTTCTTTTCTTTTTTTCTGTTTTTGTTTCGGAAAATAACTTTTCTTCTTATAACTTGTGAAACTGATCCCATTTTACCACAATGTACAGATTCCAATTCCCTGTAGCAGACTTGGTCTGCATTGTGTTATGTTGACAAACTTGAATCAAAGCTTAAATTCGAACTTTTGTCCCTGCTTAAGAAGGCAGAAAAGTCTGCTGGCATAAATCGACTGAACTTTACTGCCCAGATAAAAATGTCACTCCTTTAAAACTCAGTAACATCAATGTGCAAAATACAACCATGATGGACTGCAATAAAACAAAATGTTCCCAGAGTTCCTAGTTTTGTTATCAGTTTTATTGCTTTTCATCTCTTACTGAATTGTAAAATGCTGCATGTGATTTAGATTATTTATTAAGAATGCTGTGAGAATGGTTTTTCAAGGCAGGGTTTACTATATTTAATTTTATTATTACAGTAAATGTATAAAAGTTTGAAAATAAACAGTAAGAGAGGCACGGACAAACACCTCAGATGTTTTACAAATCAGAAGCATTATGCTTACACTGATGATTAAATGAGAATAGAGAAGGGAAAGGCCAGTTATGATTCAGCCTATAAACAATTTTTTTGTGGTGACCAATCATTACAAAAAATAGGCTTAATTTTCATACCAGTGCTGTCAACCATCCTACTGTCCGGGAAAAATTACAAAGGAAATTTAAGTCTCCTTTAAAGGATGGTTGGATGTGTGGCACCCTTTTTTTTACCATCTAATGAGGCTCTCCAAAGATCATCATGTTGGAGAATATTAGAGGTATGGATAAAGCACAGTTAATCATATATTTATGATAGCGGACAAAGAAGGCAAAATCGAGACTGATTCACACAGTAAAAAGCATGATCTTTGGCTAGGGAGGTATTTCTGCAGGGTATGCAGTGGCTACATCTCTGCCAAAAAATTTCACCTGCAGAAAATCACACTTTGTAAGTTCTCAAAGAAGCAGAACATTTTTTGCCCTGCAGCTTTTTTCTTTCATGAGGAAGAGACCATTTCATGAAGCATAGATCATTTTTGTGTGTGAATACTTCTAAAGATCAAAAATATCCCCAAACACCTACATCCCAGGGCTAGGCAATGAAAGATTCAGGCATCTTCTCCCTGAGTGCTGCAACGTCTATGTTTTGTACATGGCCTTTATGGTACCTGAAGTTGAGGATTAAGTGACTATTCAGTTTAACCCACACTGAGCTATGGCATATATCATCAGATGGAGATGGACATGAAAGTATGGAACACTGGAATAGCAAGGGTGATAAAAGGCTTAGAAAACGTGAACTGTGAGTTAAGGCTGAGGGGATAATTTTCATTTGGTCTGGGAAACAGAACATGGCAGAAGCAGAGATGAGAAATATGATAGTCTTCAGACATGTCTAAGGGTGTTACAGCAAGAACAGGTAGACAGGGAATTTAGGGACCTTAAGGACAGGGTCTAGTGGTAGAGTGGGCAGTGTTAGGTGAACAGTTGGACTTGATGATCTCAAGGGTCTTTTCCAACCTAAATGATTTTATGATGGTTAGGTCTATCTGCAGGTCTTGGGCACCCCACTGTCAGATGGCACCTTCGGTAACATCTGCTGCTCACTGCTGGACACAGGATCCTAGAGAAACTAAATCCTTGTCACTATTAATGGTCAGAGCTGATATTTTGCTCATATGACCCAGCCCTGCCATCGCCACAAGCTGAGAAAGACAAAACCCCCTAAAGATTGATGTGTACTTTACCTTCTCTCCTAGGTACCTGAGCCAAAAATGATACCAGTCGTCCCCATGGGATATCCACAGCTATAACCATGTATCACGTTTCCCTCTAAAATGAGACCACTGTTAAGTAAATGTGGTGGTTGTGATAATAAATAGATGTAGCCTTACCTACTTTCATAATGGTTAGAGTATTTGCTTAAGAAGGGGAAAGTTTTATTTATCCTGGAGTTCTGCTCAGTTTCTAATTTCAAAGCTGTTCCAGCAAGCGAGGGACGAGTGAGGTTGGAGGATTGGGGATGTTCCCCACCTCCTTCCTTCTGGTGCCAGGAAGAGATCTCGACTCAAACACAATTTTCTGCCAGTGCTGAGCATGCTTGGGAGGGAGGATTTTTGAAAGCCAATGGCTAAAACCCACCTGCTTTGCACTAACTAATGGGATTTTCCCCTGCCACCCCCCTACCCCATGAAACATCTCGTTGTCTTACAGAAGTTCAATCACAAACACAAATATTGTATGTTGCCTTCTTTGGAAAAAATATGATTCCTCTCAATAAATATTATCTAGTGAATGACTATGGTGGCTTCTGAAGAGCTGTGTAAGCTTTAGGTTTTAGTTTTGATTTTGATTTCAGTAACTAGTGTGATAGAAATATGAATCTTATAGGCAGTTAGAAATATATCCCTTTTTGATCTCTCAAGATATAAATAAATATTATAAAATAATTTCAGGTTGCTAAATAGTTCTTAGCTGATATCACTGTGAAGAAATAGCAAATGTAAAAGCTTCTGATTGAAAACGGAACGTTTTCATCTATGTACAGATGTGTACACATATGAAGGACTATATATATCCTTTTGCTCATAACATTTTCTATTACCTCATATGAATGCCGTAGTGCAATGTGTTGAGCTCAGAATTCTTAAGTGTCTACGTCAATGAGGCAGGAGAAGCGTTAGGAGAAACAACAGTTCTTCAGTGTAATTCTTTATGAGCAAAGTTCTTGTGGGTAACATCTTCTCTCATGTAAAAACAGAGAGCTTGCAAGATGAGCAGATGTTACAAAAATTACTCCAGACTAGAAGATAATAAAATACACACTAATGTCCCATCAAATTTGTTCGTTTCGTACTAAAGTAGGAAGCCTTGGAGTGGCATCAGAGCACAGAAATAAATGAGAAATAAGGAAATGCCACAAACACAGTATTTAGCTAACTTTGGGAAAACTAATTTTAATTTGAATCTCTTGAGAGATTATAATCATAGGAATTAGCATGATACGAGACATATAGAATGAATGAAGCCTAGAATTAGCATACAGCCATTTTCCAAGCTCAGGGAAGTTGCACCAGCAGCAAAGTACTGGATGACTGGAAAAAAAACCCGTTTGTAGGAGAATGAGATGAACATTTCTTATTGCAGCTTCAGAAGACAGAAAGCAAGCAGAGAGGAAGAAGCAAGCACAGGATCCAAGGGTTTGTCCCAAAAACCTTCTGACGTCACTGGTATTATTTTTCCCAGCACTTTGAGACCTTCATAAGAGACCCCTATCTCTGCGTTGAAGCCACCAGCAGCAAGAGGAGGTTGTTTCCCCTGGCGGGGTTGACATTATGGAAGTTGTACTAAGGAAGCTGTTTCCAGTATAAATAGAGCGTGCTTACTTTTCCAAACAGGAGACAGAAGAGATATCACTTGCATCACTGTGTGGACTTCTTGTTGCCTGTGTTCCAGAAGATTAAGTGAAAGTGTAACAGAATGGCTGAGGAAGTGGGAGCCTTGCTTATAGGGGCAACAAAAGGACCTGCCAAAATAAAAGCAATGTTTAAATGTATAAAAGGCAAGCATGGAGCAGGGGAAATTCTTCTCAGCTAAGAGATAACACTTGTTGAAGGACAAATAGAGATAACCTCAGCATATATGAATGTATATGGAAAATTAGAAGCAGCTTTCAAACCCTCAGGGCAATGAGACAGGAAAAAATAGGTGCTGGGAATTTAACTGGCTGTGCTATTAATTCTGCCGCAGGACTGCAGAAGGGACTGTTTCATGTGCTCACCTAAACAGGAGAAGGTCCCTTGCAGCCTGTTTCCAGGAGGGTCTGAACTTGCAGCAGAGTATTTCAGCTAAATACTTTGGAAAGCAGTGTTTCATCTTTCAGCAAGTTCATCTGTGTTTGCCTTCTCAAAAGCTGTGAAATGTGTATGTTTATGTTTGAGTGTGCAGCCTTTAACCACTTCAATGTAAATAGATCAACACACTTAATACACTTTATGTGGCACTGATAAACATATTTTCATGGGTTACAAGCACATTCTGTAAGCAGATTTTTGAAATATTCAATGGATGTTTAAAAGTTTAAATCCTACTTTAAGTATAATTTGCATTCTCTAAAATAACCTGATATTCAAATGTAAACTTTGAGTGAATCCTATTCTTATAGGCTGTTAGTAGCCAAATTTAAGAACACTAAGGGCTTTTTAAGTATTCATGACATTTCCTTCTACTGACATGCTAATTGAATGACAAGGCTACAAGCATAACTGCTATGTCTTCCAAAGCTGTTAACTCTGCCCAATATATTTGTGATTTCATTGGGATGTTGTTGATTACAATGGTTACAAATGAATTTATGCATTGCAATGAATTTTATTCACAGGGAATTGCAATGACAACTATATTACTGATGCACTATCTTGCTATCTGGCTCTTCATTCAAGCTTTAATAATGCCACCACATCCTTTAAATAAACAAATGTATTTTCAATTATAAACATTAAAGTGATGGATATTGGAGAAAAGGAATATCGCTATTGCATATTTGGTTATACAAACCTTCATTATCACTATATTCTCTTTGGGAATTTGAGAGAGGCTATGTTACTACTAAGATAATTAACATTACCTAAAGATTTATGTATTTTTAGGGTGATTTTTCTTCTAATAATTTATTTTCATGCCTGACACTATGGAAAATGACTTGTAACGCTTAATGTTTTGACGCATTTTTATTAGATATATTTTTGTTTTCATAATGACCCTATAAAGTTAGAGACGAAACAATAGCCAGTTCATACTTTTTAGTACCAAGACTGGACTGCAAATTAATTCAATTTTCTGAAAATTGTATACAGATTTTAAAAATTCATTGTTGAAACTGTTTTTTGAAAGTCATAAGAGCATAGTGGAAACAGAACATTAATTTCTCCCTACAGCAACCTTAATTCTCCAGACTTACAGACTTCTCCAGGTGTTGTTTTTCTTGCGCAGCTTTATGCCTTTGTTTACTCTGCATTTTTAGCCCGTATTTACATGGCCTTTGCGGTTTAAGTGCTCAAGTTAACAAACACCTGACAGCTGTACCGTAGGTGTTGCAACCCACTTCAGTGCCCAGAAACACATTGCTTAGTGCACATCCATCAAGCTGGCACCTGAAGAACCCTGGGAAGGATTCAGTGTCTTAATGAAAGTTTGACAACAGTGAAAGTGCCTTCAGAGATTTGTCCCCTAGTGTAACATGGGAAAAGTTAACAGATTGGTTCCCTTTCTAATTTATCATTTGTCATGCCTTCAGGTATATACACTTTAATCCTGAATTTTTCATTGTCTGATATTCTGGACTTAATTTCCACACTGTGTTTTGTCAAAACAAGAATAAATCACTACAAGGGAGCAGAAATATCTTTTTCTAGGAATAAAACAAGAGAGTGACTTTAAGGGTTTTGGTTTTGTTTGTTTTGTTTTATTTTAGTTTTTAATTTGGGTAACTATAGCCGTTTAATGTCATACATTTTAAAATTTTCTAAATAAATAGGCCGATTAAGTAAAATCACATAAATCAATTGCTAACTTTGTTTTTGCTACTGTTTTTTAAAATGCTTGTGAATTTATGCAACCTACAATTTCAAATTATTTTAATTCTTTAAAAAATCTTATGACATTTATGATGAAATTATGATGAAATACTTAAGAAAAAAGTATTTCATCAAGACATACTTGTAAAAGGCACAAAAGTTTTGAAAGGGACTGAAAAAATCTCCTGTCTGGCAAAAAATCTGAAAGTCTTGCCAAACTATACAGTAAAATAGCTGTAACCTTATCTTCTCCCTGAAAAACTATAGGCAACTTCTAAAAGAAAAGCTAAAAAATTCTCTCATTGTCACATTGTTTTCCAAAGTGTGAAAGAAAGTAGATTACTTTCTTATATATATATATATATATTCATATATTTATATAATAAAAATTATATAGAAATTAAACTTTAATAAGAACCAAATAGTGACGCTAGCACATTTCTTTATTTATTTATTTAAAAATATTTAAGCTCTTTTATCCTCACTAAGATCAGTCCGTGTAAGGTTTAGACCTGAACTTCAGGAAAAATGAAAGAAAAAAAACCTGGAGATTCCATATCCTTTATTTAGACATGTAAATAAACAAAATAAAAATGCTCTTCTTGATGTCAGTTCCTATTAGGGTCCTTCAAACATCTGAAAAGCTGACCAGGTACCTAGTATCTGAACATGAGTTTAGAGTTTTAGTCTCAGGTTTCTGTTTGGTTTGGATTTTTTTTAAGTGATGGTATAAAACATGGATGATAATTTTCCAGAAATAAAAAATGTGGTTAAATTTTTCAGACTCTGCTCATTGTATTTTTAATATTAGTGAACTTGAAAAAAAAAAAAAAAAAGGTACTGCACAATACAATATTGTTTAGTTATTAATGTTAAAAAAGGAAATATATCTAGGTTTTATGCTTTCAAATTATGGGATATGTAGCTTCTTCAATAAATCAGCCAGTACTACAATTCCTCTCAAATCTTGGCATTTCCTCCTCTGTTTTTCTTCTCACTGCCTCATTTTCCTTCATTTTCTCACAGGAATTTTCTTCTTGTTATTCTCATCTCTGCTTTTCCTCTTTCTGTTCCCTTTCCTACACAGCCTCTCATTTCTCTGTTTCCCATTCAAGTCTGTTTTCTCTGTATTTTCTATTTCTCATGCTCTGCTCTCCCTTGCTTGTACTCCCTTTCACTTCACTCTCACAATTTCTTCAATTTCTCATTTTTTAAATTAGTCTCTTTTTTAACTCTACTCTTGTCATTTGCTACATTTACATATTCTGCATTTTCCTACCTTATCCGTATCTATCCCCTGTATGGAATCTCAGTGAGGTTTTCTTTTGTTTCCCATTTGTACTCTGCTTTGGAGTCAGTCACTATAAACACTTGAGATATGAACAGCAATTTTAGAGGCAATCCCATCAGCGTTTTGGGAAGTAATCCCAGCATGCCGGTTTCCCATGCATAGTTATGTGTGTCTTCATTCAAGATACACGCGTGATTATATGTCTCTCTCTGTGGTGCTGTCCCATTTCTATGGTAACACTGCATATCTACCATTTGTGCATGATGGAGATTCTGGCAAGTAGGCCCCTTTAGCAGATCAAAGAACCCAGAACATATATAACATTTTGAAGAAACTTAACAGCAGTAATCTCCCCATTTAGTCTGTAAACTAAATGGAATTGAAACAACATTTTTGTTGCCTTTTAAAAATTTTTTAACAATCTGCTTGAATATGGTTAAAGAACAGAATGAACATATTTTCCCAGTCTGTCTTTCTACTTTAAATAATATTTTTTTTCCTCAGGAAAGTTCTTGGATGACAGCACTTCTGTGCTTACTGGTGAAAAATTTTCTAATGCTGGACTAACTGGTAATACAAGCCTTCACCCTGGGAAGGGGGCTGTGAAAATACAGGTAATGCTAGAACTACAATTAAATCCTGTGTTCCAGACTTAAACCAGATTTTAAAATATTTTAAAAGTTCAGCCATATATACCGACAAATATGTCAGAATACTGCACCGAAGAAAGGGAGAAAGTTCTTGGCTTTCTTGTGTTAAAGCAAACTATTTCAGTGGTACACACCATTAAAAAGACTAGGTATTCCTAAATGTTGGGGCTGAACACAGCTTGCTGCAAAAACCATCACAAAAAAGTAATGAACAACCTGGCTGGCTAATGAGTAAAAGCTCATCTATGCTAGGAAGACCTTGGGTCAGAAGCAATGCTAAAATTTTGTCCAAGTTACACGTGTAGTAAAAATGAGGGCTCTTAGAAAATAAGTCTTCCTTTAAAAAATTAGGAATAGAATACCAGCAGGTTTGTCTGACAAGCTTTTACTTGTATAGATCTGATATTATAATTGTACTGCGAAAATGCTTGAGCATTACATAGCTGTGTGTGTGCTGTTTCACTCTGCAGGAGCAAAATCCATTAGGCTACCAATGTTTATTTTGGCTGTTACAATTTCTAAGTGCTTTTTTCTCAATGTACGTTATGACAGCAAAAGACTCAGGAAATGGAGGAATCTCAGGTTAGATGTAAGACTTAGATATTCCATTTGGGATCTAGGAAAAATGTAGGTAAATGACTCTCAGGTGCAGTGCTGGAGAGGCTTACACAGGGGGAGAAGTCCTGAATTTCTCTCTCCCCCTCACTGTCTTTCAATGATAAGCTATGCAGTATCAAAAGACACTCTGATTCTAAATGTATAGGGCAGCCCAGGGGACTGGTGTCCCCTAGGTCACACGAAAGCATGCCTGTCTTTGGCCCAATTAGCCTTCCTTGCTTCATCTTAGAAAAGAGCTTTAAGAGGAAAGGAGGAAACTCCTCCTTTCTAGATTGCCCTTTAAATCTGGGGTGAGGTGCTGCCTGCAGGAGCTACTCGGTTCCTACAGTCTGAGGAGTGTAACAAGTCCATTTTTTTCATCTCTTGGGGTAAAAAAAACCCCTAACAAACCAAACCAAACCAGACCAAACCAAACCAAATCAAACCAAACCAAACTGAAAAACCACTCCACCTATTCCATGACCTTCTGCTTCTAGTGGCTGGATTGTTAGGCTTGGTTATGTTAATATCAAAAATGTATACATCCTTGCTTAACATCTTTGTGTGTGTAAAGTGCTTTGATTCACCCAGAGGTGGCTTCCTGAGAAGACAGCTTCTGAGGAGCTGCTGCATTCCTGGGTCTGGGTTGGCAGCAATGGACACCAGACTTTTCAAGCTGAGATCTTGCAGGGAATGTCACCCCACGCTGCGAGTGTCCAAGCAGTTTCACAAGTAGTTTCCGTGCTTGCCAAACCTTGACGTGGGGACCTAGGTTGTTAACTTGATGCCTGCAGTCTACCTCACATGATTTTTGGTTGCTAGGGCTATTTGAGATCTGATTCTGGGACTCTTAGATTGGACAGCTCATTAACTTACATGAATAAATGTTAAAATGAAATAAAAAAATATATAAAAAGGTCAGCACTTAATTGCTTCTACCAAAACAAATGGAGTTAAAAATCAAACATTTGTTTAATTTTTAATACGTTATAAACAAATGCCATAAACTTAGATGCCTTTGATCATTTTTTCCTTTCACAATAATCTTCATTAATACCACTAGAAATGTTTAAACTGATGATGTGGGTTTTATAACGCTGACTCAAGTACTTCACCTCTCTAAGTCTGAATGATAAAGCTGATTATCTTTCTCTGGGCTAGGAAAGGTCCTAAGAAAAATGTTCTAAAATGTAGGTTAAATAGCTGCTAATTTTATCTTTTCAGCTGATAATCCTCCAAGATTTTAGAACCTGATGTAACTGCTCTGCATCATGGCGTACAATGCCTGCCGGTTCTTGCAATAAATAGCTTTCTTCAAGCCAGAAGAGGATTTTTATCTGGCCTTCTCCCTGTCTGGACTAGATGCTGGTTGCTTCCATACATAAAAACTATCAGGCAGCTCAACAGCGGTCAGGGGAATATAATCCTGTATTTGAAAAGTAATCATTAGAAAAACAGATGCACAGTTTGAAGCTGTCATTACTTCCAATATTTATTTGTGTCCCAACAAAGAAACTGCTGCAGAATATTTTGCAACTGAACTAGACAGAAAACTGTAAAAGAACAAATTTTATCTTTTACTTTTAATTTTACTAGTTCTTGCTACTACCATACTTACTAATATAATTCTGGAAAATTTAGATCTTTTAAAATGAAGACATTTCTAGATGTCATGATTTAACCCCAGCTGGCAACCAAGCCCCACGCGGCAACACATTCATTTCCCCCCACAGCGGGATGGGGGAGAGGATCGGAAGAGTATAAGTGAGAAAAGCCCTGGGTTGTGATAAGGACAGTTTAATAGGTAAAGCGAAAGTCACACATGCAAACAAAGCAAACCAAGGGTTTCATTCACCACTTCCCATGGGCAGGCAGATGTTCTATAATCTTCCCATCTAGAAGTTTAGGCTAATCTTCCTGATGAGACAGAAAAGTTTTTCTTTAATTTTTTCATGAAGTGGAATATTTTTGCATGATGTTCAATAAATTCAAGGATGGGCTAGACCTGACCGTAATATAATATACATCTGGGTAGCCAGTATTTGAACAGCTGATCTATATCCTTCCAGATGTCCTACTCACAGTGCAGTTCTAAAATTAACAGTCTCCTCTAAGTCAAAGCTAAACGAAAGAATGTCTTTCACAGGTACTCAAGCTAACCTACAGGTAATAGATATTGAACTGTGTCAGACAGTAGTCTCTTAAGAAACATGGGTGAAAAGTCAAACAATTCAGTAGAGTGTACCTGAATACTCCTGAGAGTCTATTCAATATCCACAGAGATGTCAAATAAAGCAACAGCAATGAAAATGGAGCTATGCATGGAACCTTTGATGACAGAATTAATGAATACCTGAGATTTACTGCCTTCTGTTGCATTGCATTCAGATTATTACAGAGAAACCACTGAAACAGTATTGATTTGTGAAAAAGGTTTACCACCACAACTAATATATTTGTAGCTCTATCCAAATTCCCTAAGTTTTAGTTGTACCGGCATTGTGCAGATGGCAGAATAATTGTGTAGTGCACCGAAGCAGACTTCAGCTGAAACAGTAGTGCACTCACATGACGAATACAACTGCATTTCCACTTAAGGTGAAGAAATAAATAGCTTCATCAGATGCTTGTGTGGGACCTACACCAGCCCTGTGCTGCCTGGACTGCCAGATCATCCTGTCTGTCATTAGAGGTGAGCCGACTCAGGTTGGTTGATTAGGGTTAAAATAGCAATGAGGACAAGATAAACTTGGCTTAAACTCTAAGTGTGGGAAATGTATTTCTTCCAACATGAAAGCATCAATCAAAACAGAAAATGATGATTTTATGCATAATGATTAGTCAAAAGTAAGGAATTAATCTTAACCTATGTTATGACCTTAATCAAAGCAAGCACTGTGAGACATATGCCACACAACTGAAATTTGAAGAATTACAGATGCCTTATCTTATCTATCAGACCTGCTGGGAAGGCTTCCATAAATCTTTTGCTGCTTGTCCATTAATGTGATAAGTTGGCATTTTTCTAATTACCATTTCCTTGCATAAGTGTTTTCATGTGCCCCAACAATACAGACCTAACATCTCGCTGAGATAAACTCAGTGAAGTCACTGGCTTTTTATCAAGTTACATGTGAATCTGGTGTTTTGTCCAGTAGATTTTATGGTGTAACAATAAGTAGAACATTCCAAAGAAAAGGATGAGAGCTCATGGTTTGAAGCTAGATAGTTGCAGCCATCTCCTCAACACAGTTCGTATATAAGCATAATGCCATTTATAACAAAGGTTTTGACATATCAAATAATAGCTTAATATGAATAAAATTTTGGTCCTCTAGAAATTAAGAGGGACTTTGCCATGAAATGTGAGGTCCAGGATTTCACGAAGTGTGAGGAAAAAGAAGGTAACATTTTCTAAGTGTTAACCTTTGGCATAAGCCTCAGAAAATAAGCACGTTCCTTCTTTATCTACCTGTTTTCTGTTGCATACTGAATTATGTTGTATTTTACCTCCAAGTATCATTTATAACTCCCTTCACAAGATCAAACACTAAGACAATCCCCTGTGAAAGTCAAATTTGCAGAACAAATTCATTCTGCTATCATTGTCTGCCTAATTTTCACACAGTTCTCTTGATATACAAAAACAGTTGTACTGGGGAGGAGGTGTTTGCATGCATTAGCAAATATTTCTATATAGTATTCTGTATCACGGTATGCAAAGAAATGATTAATCAATGAAACATACAGTAAATAAATTTTATGGTGATATCTGGCTGTTATGCCATGGGCATTGTTGCACACAAAGAGCAGGATCCTTCTTCCAGAAGGGATATAGAATTGTATAAGCTCATCTCAATGCAGCCCCAGGCACTCACACTCCCCACTGGCAGCTGGCTATTTAATTTCTTGGAGCATTTCTATTATTAATTTGGCTAACAGAAACAATCATCATAAAATTATTAGCTCTGCTCTCATAATCAGCACTGCAGTATTAAAATCTATAAAATCAATCAGATAAGCGCTGATTTGTGCTAGGTGAGAATTTTGCCCTGCCGATAGACAGAATAAAGGAAATATGTTGCTTTCAGGGCATGCATGTGATAACTATCTGTACTTGGAGGTACACATTTGAATAGAAAAATTATAAATGGTTATAGTCTTGCTATGGGTTTTGTAAGAACATGTTGCAGAAAAGGCATATTCTGTTACACCAGGCTAAAAAACTTGTTGCTGAAATCAGCTATAAAATGAGAATGGATTTTTTTTTTTTTTTTATGATAAGAAAACATGGATTAAAATCTCTGGGGATATACAGCAGAATCTACAATAGCAGCCCCCCTCTTAAGCCAGATAAGAAAGCCTATTAGGCAGATGGTATCACACATGAAAAAAGTGATCAAGCTGTGAGCAAGAGAGCCAGATCTACTTAGTGTGATAATTAGAAAAGAAAGAGCCCCAGAGGAAGTGCAGAATAATAAAATATAAAATCACAGCTGGAAAATGTGGTGGAGACTGTATTTTGAACCCAGGAATAGGTCAAATCAAGACAAAAAGAAGGAAGGACTTACGAAATTAGAGGAGAGAATTTGGAGAGAATGTGCCTATCAGATTATGAAACTGTGGTTCACTATCTCATTGGAAATATGGTTGGTCTGATTTCTGTCTGGTGCCAGTAGCAGTTCAGGAATTTGAACCACAACACCCTTACTCAATTTTTTTTAATTCTGTGCTCTGTCCACCAGATCAAATTCTGCGTTTGCTTGCCGTATGCATATGTGTAACCAAGGTGAAGATAGCCTTATACTGCAATGAGCTATAACTCAGTTCATAACCACAGTGTAAAGTGGTTTTGTAGGTACAAATTTACATGTCTTAATACTCAAAATACAGCCACTAAGCTCTATCAATGCTGTTCTTTCATAGAATAATTGTATTTCAAGGTAT